>NW_020448863.1:47500-193033 GCF_003343035.1 Apteryx rowi
GCTGATGGAGACTTGTCTGTGCTGCAGCTTCTACTAAGTTCAGCAATGGTTTTAACAGAAACCTGGGTGGCATTGATATGAAAATATATAATGTACTTATTAAATTAAACCCTAACATAGTTAAGACCAAGACTTCTGATACTTCTTGTTGTGACTTGGGCTGGAAATACTGCACAGCATTGCTAGTTACTTTCTTAAACTTGGAGAAGCACAATGGAGAGAATGAAAGCTAAAAATAGGCAAGCATCAAGGGGTCTGCTTCCTAAAGAAGCAAAGAGGATTTTCCATGTTTATCTTGATTTGTAGTTACTCAACTACTCCAGCAAAACATTCTACATAAATACTTAGACGTTTCCTATGCTTACTTGCTGTTCATGGAAATAAATAGTTAATATATGTATTTTTTGCATTTAAATCATGCTTGCCCTACTTCTAGAACTACAAGGGGAATAAAACTTGTTTTTACAGAGCAAACCCCTTCATCAGTCTTGCCAAAAATGAGAGCTCACAGCAACTAAGCATCAAGATTATAAAAATTACAGAAGGGCTAATAAAAATCACAGTGTCAAAATATCAAAACCTTGGATAAGAATGTAGAGGAAATTAACGTCAATGTCCTGAACCTCAAATATATCCTGGAAGCTAGCTCCTGTTGACGGAGTCTCCTGGGCATAGAGACACTGGTGAAATGAGCTGTGGGGATGCAGGGTGCTTCCCTGCTGATGAAGGAGGAGGATAAAGAAAGGACTTGTGACCTTTCAGCTTTGCAGTAACTTCAATGAAACAGCAGATTCTAGTTACAATTGTTATCGATATGAGAGCTGAACTCTGGAATGGGAAAAGAGCCTTTGGTTCCAGTTCTCATGCAGAACCATGTGGGTGGTTGAAATCCAAGTTACAGTTATCAGACCCTTTCTATCTTTTTTTCCTCAGCAGGAGAAGATGACAGAGGCTGGAAATCCTCATAAATGACCTTGACTGAGACCCATCTATGGGAAAGAGTGGACGAGTTGTCAGAACTACTTATGAATTAATTTGAATTTGGATCTAACACCAGCCTTTGTGATTTTGGGGGTGGTTGTTCTTAGTGTGAATTTGAAATCAGGGAGGACTGTCAATGCTGAGCAAGTGTTGYGGTGAGGAGTGAGGTTAATGGTACGATAAGAGCTGCATTTCAAAGTGACATGGTAGGAGCACGTAGCAACCTTGCAGAGGATGTATGGTAAGTGTATAGGATGTGCAGTAGATGTGAGGTGAGGTCACCATGGCAAAGGAGAGCAGGTTTCAGGAAAGTAAGAGGAGACCAGACTTTGTGTTCTGGAGGCTTGCACAGCTGGTTTGYGTAGTAGGTGGTAGAGATGGGGTCAGGGGGCAGCACAGCCAAGAGTGAGGCTGTGACAAGTTTTGCTGAGAGGTGGCAAGATGAGATCTTAGTCTGCCATAGTGCATGTGTGAAGGTGAGAGGTACAATACCCAGAAGGTGAGCACATCTTCAATTCTCCTGTCTGAAAAGGAAACAATTTCTCACTGTTAAAACATGAGGCCTTGCTCAGCTGTATTCATGGCTGCGAGGACAAGATACCACAATGCTGTATAGCATGACTCCAGTTTAAGGAAGGAGAGTCTGTGGGAGTGATTTGAGCCTTGGGAAGGCACAGTCCACTTGCATTAACACACCACTCTCCTCTCTTACTGTGTTGGCACAACTTGCCATGCAACACGGTGCTCCAGCTTCTCTCCAGCTACCCAGAAGTGGAGCATGGGGTCAGGAATTCAGAGAGGACCTGCTGTCTGGTGCTTACAGCGAAGGTGAGCCTGGCATGCCTGCAAACACGCACAGGGCACAAGACAGTGGGTCCTGCATTTGCAGGGATTTACATGCATTTGCATACCTGTGTGCAAAGAGAGCATCTGGGGAAGAGGAACAGAAATGCTCTAGAGTGTCACTGTCTTAAAAAAAAAAAAAAAAAAAAAAAAGGCAAAAAGCTCCCCCTCAAGCACTTCATAATTTAACTCACCCCTTCCTCCTCCAATTTGCTGTTTGCTCCATTTGCTGAGGAATTCAGGCCGGCTGTCACTGTGTGGTACAGCTCCTATTGACTAACCCAAAACACAGACACCTGGATTGTGGTCCTAGGGCATGTTCCCTGTTGGCTGTGATCCTTGCTCCTGCAATTAAATTTCAAATGGTGATTTTTTTTTTTTTTCCCACCCAAAGGCTTTATGGCTTGGTGAAATAGGAACTTCCTTTATTATAGCACGATCCTTTGCATACTTACAGATGCCAACTTTAGAGCAGGGGAATGTATGGATGCTTCAAAGAAATCACTGAAAAAAGCTTTTTCTAAATATGATGCTCTCAGGAAAAGATTAACTTAATTACTGAACCCCTCCCCCCTCAAACCAGCTTGAGGCATTGTTTTTGGCAAAGTTATAAATGACTGAAAATAAGAGGTTATAATTGAGAATGTTAAACAACCAGAACTTTAGTTTTTATTATCAGCTCCATCTACAATACTTCACAGTTCTTTTTGACATAAAAAAGTAGACTGAGGCCATGAAAAGAGCAAAGGAAAAAGGGCTTGTATTTATCACTTTGATATCGTTCTTTTTTAAGCATTACTTAACTAGCAGAACATCAGGCAGAGTTTGTTGCTGACTACAGCTAGCAATTCAGAACTGCTGCCTCCCAAAAGAAACGATGACCTGTTAAGTGTGCCCACTTCCTTACATAACAGCAGTATTTATAATCAAATGGTAAAATTATATGGTCCCAAATTTTCTTGGCAGACAAAGAGCTTAGTGAATAATTTGGTGAGGGTCTCCATCTAATAGATGTTGGAAAGGATCATGTGAGTGGAGGATAATGAAAAACTGGTAGTCACGTATGTTTCTCTTCAAGAGCCAGATGCTGGAGGCAAGTGATTCCACTCTAATTTTCCTTCTCTTGCTCTCTTTTTTTTTCCCTTTAAAGTACATTTGTAGTCTTCATTATTGTGGAGGAAAGCCTGAAAACGTGACCCTGAAGTACTCTAGAGGCTCAAAATCTATTGCTTTTTTTAAAGAGAATTTCTTGATTTAGGGGACTGTTGCATCTGACCTGTGATTTTTTTTTTTTTTTTTTTTTTTTTTAAGTCCCTCCTAATGTTGTGTTAGGAAGGGAACATGAAACTTGGCAGCATGAAAGCAGAAGCAATGCTGTGGAGGAGTTAATAAGTACAGCTGTAGCTAATACTGAATTGGATGCTTAGAGTTGCACTGTAATGTGCTCAGTACAAGGTAAGATTAGGTATCAAGAACATCTAAACCTTAGTCCTGACACTTACCCTGTGTTGCTGCTTAGCCACGAATCACACATACTCTGCTGTTCCTGGTTTTGTCTATTGGGGTGAATATATTCTGCCTACAGTGGTGAGATGTGGTTATTGCATTAATCTGTTCTTTTCTGTTCAGTCCTTTTGGAGGAATTATGTATACCTAATCCTCAGCGTTTGTTCTAAGTATCTTACATGGATGCCTGGAAAGAATTCAGGAGAAAGGCCAAATCCTTCCTTCAAGACCACAAAGCAGTAAGAGGACTGTTTGGCAGAAAATATGCCAATGAGGCACTGCATTATTGTCAGCAGCCCCAGCAAGCTGGCTCCTCACTGGAGGGAGCACAGAGCAAAGTGTGCCAAGCTGCAGATGCTGGGTGCACAGGAAGGTGGTGAATTTTAACAGCATATTTCTGAAAGAGAGAAAAGTGTTCGCATTGTTTGTAGCAAGTGGGATCTAAGTGGTTACACAATACACCTTTATGATTAGCAAAGAAAAGCTATGTTCAGAGGGAGGTGAGGGGTTAATCGAACAATCTACTTTAAGCATGGGATTACTTCTGCCTGACTTCTGACATCTGAGTTGGGTGTCTAATTTAAGTGAAACGTCCAAATTTCTTCTTTAGTCATCTTTGGAGAGGTGAATAGGTGCATTGTAAGGGATAAATAGGTAGGTGCCTGTGAAGATATCTAACTCTCCCCATTGCCTACAGAGGGAGATAGATGACATACTTAGCTGCAGTTAGGTGAGATGAATTTGGGCCCAAGCACCTAGCTGCAGGTGCCTAGGAGCTCAGCTCTAGCATGTTCAATTGAGAGGGGATGGTTTCTTTTGAGAATAATTCAGACCACTCAAGCTAGGCTCCTGTTCAAAATCACTCACCACAAAAACCCCTCTTTACCTTTACCTATGTAAGACGTCTACATTCCTAACCAGGTGCCTAAGCTAAAACCTGAATACCCACTGACAGTGCAATTTATAACTGGATGCATATTCCTATAGCTCCTGAACACCTATTTCTAACCTCCTGTTGATAATGGCTTTCACATCACTCTCCAGCAGATAATGATCTATATCCTGGCTTCAGCATACTTATGCTCTTAAAGCAAATGCTTGGAGTTGATTGCATGGGCTTTTACATCAGTTATTATCAAAACATCACACAACACATCAGATCAACATATTTGGCTCTTTCAGGGTCCCTACAGAAACTGAAATAATTTATTCTATGTCTTGAACTCTTGTAAGTATCTGATTTCACGAGTACACGGAACTAGACAATCTACGAACAAAATTAGGGCAGTATCCACACCTTCCCTACCAGCTCTTCTCAGGCTGCTGCAGGGCAAAGGACCTTTTCTGCATTAATTATGTCCAGTGTGCTGAAAGGTTTGGCTAGAGCCTCAGTCAATACAGCTTGGCGAGGGTCTGACACAGCCAGCCAAGCCTTTCTCCCCACTGAACTCACTACCAGGGCTGACAGCTGCCAGGTCCTGTTGTCCTCAAATGGAATTTTTCAAAGGTTCCTTCTCAAACTGTTGCCACCGACTGTCATGAAGCGGGTCCTGCTTTCTGGGTCAGCAGTTCGGTGCACATCACTTAGGTTTGCCAGCCCGTCCTTGTAAGTTCTGTGTCCAGAGAGATTGCTTGGAATGGAGTCACTCAATAATTTACGTGTGAGTGTGTGCAATACTTAGCACCCTCCTTTTGTCCCAGGCATGTTGATTCTTCAGACTTGGACGGGAGCAAGCGGCTGATCTGTACATCCATGAAATTGGCAGGATGCTGTATAACTCGGCTCACACAGCATATGGCCTGATGTTTTGAGAAGGTGCAAAGATGTTAACCCTGTCATTGGCTTCCAGAGGTGCTGAATTTAGAGAATTAAAACCATCACTGCTGCAACACTGTTTCAGGCTGTTTTTATTTGGACAAAGAACCATGTCCGTCTTTCAGGATGGAAGAACACGCTGTGTACATCAGTAACCACCACCTTAGATACAACTGGATAAAATAACTTCTTATGTCGCTGACTGGTGAGAAACTACCTGGATCAGTCATTCTGAACCCTGCCATAAGTAGGGCACTTGGTCTGCTAGTACTTTTTCATAAACTGCCAACCTCAAACTCTCCTTCTCTCATCTCATTCAGAATTCTGCTCTTCATTATTAATTYGAGGTCAACTTTATACTGCTGCTGATTAAGTTGTTTGCTTGCACCTGCTTAAATTAACAGGCCAAAATTGAAACATTATTAATGAACCTGCCCTGAATTATGGGATGAGGATGAAAGTCAAAATCAAACCTGAATCTAGACATTAATTTTACTTGCAATAAGGCAAAGAAAATATTGGGTCCAAACATCTGGATTCTGCACCCAGAATCTGCTGTGATGAAAATTTATGAAAAGTAGGATGGGAGTGATGATATGTAGTATACAAGGGGAGATGACTGAAGATTAGATCAAACTAAAAAGAGGCTAAAAATTGTCATCAGCTGTGAGATGAGAGCCACTGTGCTGTATAAATGGGAAAGTACATGTATAGTTTTTAATATGAGGATTTAGGTTCATTTCAATATTTACCTAATTGCATGAAAAGTCAGTTGCAAGAGAAGTTGCTTGGGAACTGAAGATTTGGATGATTCCCCAAGCAGGAAGGGTTTTAGCCATATTGCTACATTGTATCCTATTTAAAAAGATACCATTATCCTAAGCAATGGTGCATCTTTTTGTCATTAAAATTGGTCCACCACATGTAATGCCAAAATATAGGTTGTTGGGATGGTAGGAGTGAATGTTGCCTGCTTCTTAAGTCTTGCAATCTGATGCAAGTCCTAGTGTCTTCTGCCTTCTTCTGTTGGTGAAAAGGGTAAAGCACAGCCCCAGAGCTGTTTGCATAGTGATTTATCCGGAACTGGAGAGAGACAGCCACTGGAGGTGGAAGAGCTCACTGCCTTTATCTGTTGGAGAACAGAAATGAGTTGAGCTACAGAGAAACTTTTATTTGCATAACATATCTAACCATCATTCCTCAAGTATCATTTTGTGAATCTCCATAACTACCTCTGGAATTGTTGTGTTTAGGAAATTAACTGGAAGGGGAGGAAAAAAGCTACTAAACTGTCAGAGACACTGCATCTGTGATAGTGACAGACCTGCTTAGGGACTTGTGCAATGACGTTGTTTTCCCCACTGAAGTTTCCTCCTTCCACAACATTTCTTTCAGTTACATGGGAACTTGCAGAGAGGTTTATGTGAGGAAATTGTAGAGCAGGGCTGAAGCCTGCCCAGCCTTTGCCACTGCTGAAAACTGAAGTCACAGTAACTTGGTTATGTGCAGGCAAGAAGTCAAGGCTGAGCAGCACTTTTCTAAGCTCTGGAGATAGATCTGAGTAAATTTCCTGTCTCCAGACTGGGGTAAATAAGTGATGCTCTGTTGTTGGGGAAAGGGAAGCACTGATGTAAGGGTCACTTTGGACAAGGAATGACATTACTAAGCCTCTGGTAACATTTTTGTGTTTATGGGTGCAAGCACGGGTATCAATACATGTTGCATTTCTCTGGATGATAGTGTTTCTTTCTCAGTAAGTGTTTTCTACTTTTATCCACATTGGATGTTTGTTAGTTGAAAAGTATTGCCTGTTCAAGAAATGTTTTAGTGATCCTAGGGATTCCTTGGGGGAGTTCTCGGAGGGGTTARGGCAGATGGTACTTTGTTTTAAATAGGGTTCCTTTTTTTGAACCTGATCAATGTGGCTTTTGACTTCTCTTGAAGGTGGATTATGCTTCTGATGCAAAGGGGTGTCATTTAGATGAGACATGTTTAAAAATACTACAGAACTGATGGTTTTGTGTTTAAAGTGGTTGCTATTTTAATGTAAGCACTAGCAAGTACGCTCAAAAGCAAACTTCTGAGAGCATTATTCCTAATGGAACCAATTTTAGGGAAAGGAATTGTACTACTGACATCCTGTAGTGATCCAGTGAGCGATAGAAAGGGCAAATATCAGTAGAACRGCAAAAACCTGGTTTCATTTCAGCAAATTGTGGCAAATAGAAAAAGGAGTAGGAAGGGAAGGGGGAAAAAGATAGAGAGGAGGAGACAAAACAATAGAAAGAACAGCAAAGAAAGTGAGATAAACCGTCTTTGTAGAAACAGTGCCTTATGCCAGTCATTCACAAGAAATGCTACCTCTGTTAAAGAACAGCCAGGCATCAGGACACAGCAACAGACGTAAGAGAGAAGAATCCTTCCAACTGAGATAAACATGAAACTTCTTAAAAACACCATTTTTTGCATTTTTTTCCCCCCARATCCCCACTATAATATTGTCCTGGTTCATGTAGTGTCCAAGCCTTACTACTGGCAAACAAAGACTTCTGGTTCTATTTATATAAGTCAAGAAGAGCAGCAGCAGTGTAGCACGTTTATGAGTGGGTATTGTTTTGCCTCATTGAGGGACACTTCTCCCTGGGGTAGGAGTTCATTTATCTTCATGTTAGCTCCAGAGGGAAATTGTCTTGAGCAGCGAGAGGCTACTTGTAGTAAGCTGTGTATGTGTGCGCTGTGTTTTGATGTAGTTCACTGACAGCTAGTAACTGGACCTAATCCGTCAAACTCATTTCACCTAAGACCTGAAGAATAGCTCCAATTCTGATCTATAAGGTAAAAGCATCACAAAGCTGCTTAGCTCCTAACCTTCTGCTTTTTCAGTAAATACTACCTTTTCTTCTTTTCTATTTTTTGATTATTTCATCCTCAGAAATACTGCTTCTTTCAGTCGCTGATGTTTTGGTGTCTTAAGCTTGTTTGCAAAAAATAAGTTAGTAGTATTTATACAACAAATGACTTATTGGGTATAACCTGTTAGCATGCAGTTACTGCATAACATACATTATGTAGCTGAACCCCATCCTTACCTGTTACAGTGGTATTCCAGAACACTTTGTACCAACTTGCTAGCTTAAGTTATATCTTTCAGATTAATTAGAAAACTGGAGTCACTTAGAGTTGTTAAAGATTCCTTGATAACTTTATAAGAACTTAATCATAGGAATAGTTTGTCATCTGGGTAATAGTTATTAGCTAACAGGATTCCCTGTTACAAGCTCCCCTTGGCTATCTCTGTTTCCTCTGATGGACAGGGAAAAATGCAGAGAGAGAAATTTGTCCAAATCTCAGATTCAAACCCCAAGAAAGATCTTTCTCATCTTCTTGAAAAAGATCTTGTTTGTCTAGTCTCTATTTTCATTTTTTTTTTAGCTGCTGCAGGGTAGGCAAATGAAAACCATCCTCTTTCTTCTTCTTTTAACTTGAAAGCTGTTAAAAATATTCTCAGTAGAAGTTGAAGATGCAGCACTACATTCTCTTGATGTTGAAAGACTCTGTGACCAAAAGCTTATGTCTGCTTTCTGTGTTGTTTTTATCATTCCTGGTGGCACCATAGCGCACATAGACATCTAAGCTAGAAAAGCGGGTGAGCGGCTGACAAGGATCATTCTTTATAGACTGGACCAGAAAAGGCCAACAGGAGGGGCTGTTTCTTATCTCTTCATCTGTTGATCATTTCTAAAAGGAAAAGAAGGCTATTACATGTCTTAACGATTCTGAATAAATGAGAGTGGCTGGTGGACTGATAAGGTGAGGACTAAAGGGCAGTGTTGTGCTTCTGGCATGTCCTCTCTCACTGGTGCTGAAATTGCCTAGATTTACCAGCTTTTCAGGGTGTGCTGCGCTTCTTTCACCTGGTATAACTAAAGATTTTCGGTTTGATATCTTAGTATATGAGATTTAAGTAGTATTCAGCTTAACATTGTCCAAGATTTTTATGACATTTTGTTTTTGTAATGATTAAGAGACATACAGAGGAATACTTTTAATCTAAAAGTAAATAAAGAGTAAAACATATTGTGCTACTCACAATACCAGTTCAAGTAAATTTACAAATGTATATGATGTGTGTTATAGCAAATTGTAGTTTTTTCACGTCGTATAATTAAAGAGTATTGAACTGAGCTTGCATTACTGCCCAAGTATTGTTCCATGAGAAATCTTGTGGAAAAGCCCCCCTGCAACTCATGTATGTTAGTAGAAGATGTTTATAAAGAAACTGTTGTTGGGCTGTGTCTTAGAATTAAAGGTTTTATGGAAGAAGTTATAAGTACATAGCAGTTCCACATGCAAAGATTACTATTGATGTTACATTTTAGCTCTAGCTAAACACTGACTGTGTAAAATCAGGTTAATAAATGATGACTTTTTCAGCCCAGGACATGGCTGAAGGAATCATGCTAGAATAAAATATATTACACCTAGCTTGATGACAGAGAGTACAATTGMTAGATATCATTGTGACACCGGTAGGAAAAACAGAGGTTGTATTTTGTTAAATACAGCTGGATGTGCAAGTCTTGACCATACTTTCAACCCAGAGTTGTGTATGCATGGTGGTTTTCAGTACCACCAGCAATGCTAGCACACCCCTGTGTACAGGCAGTGCTCATTGTAGCCTTGAGCTTACTCTTATGCAGGAGAATTTCATGAGAAAAGCGCTTTGGGTGATTCCTTGGAGACGATGAACCACATTTCCCCTCCCCCCCCCGAAGTTGCATGGCTGTGGGGAATTTTATTGACAATCTTGTATGATGTAAGACTTTTCTCCCAGAATGTCGGCTTTTTTATTACAAAATTGTGCTAAGCTGCTATATTTACAGTAATTACAGTGATTGATTTAACTAATATATATAATGGAAATGCTAGAATTGAAGATGCTAGTGGAACCTTAATTTGGTTCCCTTTTGCATATGCACAATAATATGGTTTTTAATTATGTGCATATGTACTATTTTATTCATATTGCTGAATCTCTGCATGTATCCAGAATATTCTGACCACTCTGTTTACCTGTAGGTCCTCTACTGCTCTCAAGTCTTGATATCACTTCTTAGTTTATATTCTGGCAAACAGCCAGACTTTGCTTTTGCTCTAGGAGTTTGCATACCTAGTAAGCATGCTATTTCTGTTTTTATTTCATGCTTTATGTCTGAATTCTGCCTTCTTTGTTGTGTTTCCAGCTGAAGCTGTACTTAGGTTCTGGATCTTTTCTTTTCTGGAGATGTGCAGATCCAGATTTAGCAACCCAGAAAGCTTATGTAGGCAACAGCAAGGTGACTGTCAAGAAAGGTTATAACCGTGATGCCATGCAGTGTTGGATTCAGGATAATGATATAGATGGAAAAAGACAGAAACAGGACTTCTGGTGGTGCTTCATCCACCTTTCTATTCAGAAGGAACTTTGCTACAGGACATCATCACCAAATAGTGCTTATCTAAGGCATGGTGATGGTGTGGTGATGAGGGTGACTTTGTCAACTGTCGTATGATGCAGTGCCTGAGAGCCATGAGTTTTTTGATAGACGGGACACCTGGCTAAGGCATGAAGGTGGAAATGGCATCAGGCACCCTTGCTCTGTCAGCTTGTATTCTGCCCTGAAATCTCTGCTTGCCGCAGAGAAGACTGTAGGAATTATTACACTAACCTTTAAAGTTGTTATCTACATAGCATGACTCATGTCTGGTAGATATTTTTTCTGAAGAAGTGTGGATGTAAACCTCATGCTACTTTTTGAGTCTTTATTTGTCTTTCCTTGAAATTGCTGCCTCTCTCAGCATGTTAATATGGTGAGGATGTTGTTTGGGAAGATGGACGGATGCAAGATGCATCTTGTGGGAAGATGCAAGAGCCAGGTTGCCAATAGCAGCACATCTTTTCCCTCAGTATTCTCTCATCCCTCCAGTTGAGCACCAGCACTTCCTGTTGATATTGGAGATCCTAAAGCAGGTTGATGTATTTGCTAGTTACCTACATATGTCCTCCTCCATCATGATGTTAGTGCACATCCTAACCATGTTAGAGTAAAAATGAGCACCTTATCACATCTGTGTTTCTTGAGAACCACAGTGTGACCATAAGATCTCATAGTTAACATATACATAGTACGTTTTAATCAAACAAACAATTCAGTTTGTCTGTGCAAGTTTGTTATCAGTGCAAGGCATTTTTATCAGTATAAATCTCTGAACGGTGATTTTTATCACTGCAAATGTATTTTACAAAAAAGCAGCCGAAGTAATAGATAGGAAACACTGTASAGTGCTATTAACGCCATTAACTGCCAATATGCCTCAAATTCATTGAAAAACAGAATTAATGGTACAGCAAATTTTTAACATGCCTGCACAAGATGTAAAATTTTAGGTATAAAAAATGGTATTTTACAGTTCTAATTTTGCAAATAGGGAAGCTCCCCAAAATGTGGCTATGTCCTTTCAGCTGCTCGTGATAAGAGGTTTCACAGCCTGGCAAATAAAAATAAGAGATATCTATTGGTSTCTCCTTAGCCTTTTCACCTGACCAGCCATAGAAAGGGAAGATCTGTGTCCAGAAATGACAATGAGCTCTTTTTTTCCCCAATGCTGGGGGAAAGAAACAAACAAAAAAACCCCAAAGTCTCTCAACTGAGCTGTCCCATGTTTTTCAATTCAAATCTGTACAGTTTACACAGCATGCCTACTTTTAGAAAATAAAGACTGTTGCTTAAATCTAGAAATCTTTTAATTTCTACTCATAAGTCAAAACTTTGCAATCCAATGAAATCTTATCCTCCACTTGGTTTCACAGTTCCTGACAGATCTACAGAGCATGTGTGACTGTCTGCTGGCCATCATCTCCCAGGCTGTGGCACTGACATTGCTGAAGTAAAAGCATAAGTACCATACATTTAGACACTCAGGAGAGCATGCAACACATATGAGAATTGCAGAACGAAAAGTCAGAGCCCCTAATGTCCCTTAAGGCAAGGCCCTGTGTYACCACCCTAGTGAAAATTATATCTGTCTTTCTGCATAAAACTGCATGTTGAATAAATGTTGAGATATCTTCCACCATGATTTGACATCCTCCCTTCTGTTTAACCTTAAAAAAGCCTTGCAGAATATGCAAAACCAGCTCTGCAGAACCAAAGCAACTCCTCTGGCCCATCATGCTGAGGAACCTGTGCCAGTGCTGCCACAGATGGTAAGCCACAACAGGCAACAGAAACTGCTATACAAGGAGATATCCATAATGTATTATGTTCGTTCCTCAAAGAATATGCACAGGTCATCCCTGCAGGAATTTCATTTAGATGGGGTATTCTGTAGGCTGCTCAATTCATTGACAGATGTTTTTAAGCTGCCTCTGGCTGATGGTCAGGTTAAGTATGCTCCCCTTGTAGACATTCAGCAGAAAACAGTATGCAGTGGTAATGCAAGTGGTAATGCATCACTTGGCCACTTTAAACTTACTGTGATCTACTCTTTTCTAGTATTTTGAACTTGTGTAGATCAACCCTGTGTAAATTGTGGTCTTTCAGTACAGTGTAGAAGTACTTGTTTCTACTAATAAACTCCAAGACCTTCTGCAAAGAAACTTGGCAAAACACAAGTATAATATCCTCACTGATTCCCGAGGACTGGCAAGACTTACGAGGTAAGGCAGCAATGAGGTATGGAGTGGTGGTACACATCTCTGCTCTAAGAGCCCCAACTGTTGAGATCCGTATCTAGTAAATAAGGCTAACAACTGGCTAGCCACAGCTGTGCATTTCTCACAGTTCTTATAATTCTTGTGCTAATACCCTGTTGCTGCAGCTCAAGACTAAGTTACAGACTTTCTTTGACATCAAAGAAAATATTTTCATTGGGCTGAAGTTCTGCAGCTGTTCCTGGACGTCTTATCTCTGCAGCACCACTCTCCAGTGCCAGCTGGTGCTTGTTTCATGAGCCCAGAAATGGCTTTGTGAGGAGAGGCTGCTCCAGAAGACTGTTGCTCTTGAAGCAGCTATTCACTTCATGATTTCCACAGCCACCAAAAGGAATCCAAAATGCAAGCAGAGAGAAGTAGTAATAGTTACTATGGGTGCTCTCACAAATACTACATCCAAAATTGCTTGTTGGCATCACAGTAGTTGGTGTGAAAGCTGCTGCTGTTTGGTAGTAACATGTCAAATAAAATATGCACATCCTACCAAATGCCAAAACTGACATTTAACAAAGGTAGCATTCATACTGGTCTATTAAGAATCTGGAAATACTACCATGTACTTGGTGGAATGGCAAGAAAGATGATGATGTTTTTGGATGTTGATCCCTAGACAGGGCAAGTAATTGGTTCTCCTTAAATTCTGTTATTATGCCCATTATAAGAACAATCCTAGAAATGCCTTAGGCAGGCAGTAATGCAGAGGAAAGCGGGATACCTGGTCACGTAGCTGTGCACACACTTCAGAGAGCATTTTCCTTCTCCCGCTCCCATTCTTCACTTCTTCTCATTGAATGACTCTTAGTGAAGTAAACGCAGCTGTTCGTTTGGACAGGCCAGTTAATACAAAACAGTTACAACAAAGCCTCATAGTAAATCTCCTTATATAGACAAGCCCTTGGATAAATAAATCAACCTCTTGTGACTTTTTCAACCTGTGGTTTTCACAATTCATTTCAATGACATTTGAGGCATTATTCATGGGTACTAAGGATCTCATTCAGTAGACTTAACCCTCTGAAATGATCATTTACATGCACTGTCTTGTTTCTGTGTATTTTGAGCTCTGCTCTGACACTGATTCTTGCTGTTTCCTTAGGCAATAGCATAGATAGGTTTCCCTATAATTTACTTAGGACCCTGAAAGCTGATGCTGGCTATATGAAAGCAAATAGATGTTTGCTGTCACAGAATTTCTCCTGTATACTGGAAACGGGAAATTCTTGAAACACTGAAAGATATTTAAGCTCTTGTGCCCCTCAGTAACCATCAGGTCAATACACCCCAGAGCTGCATGGCTAAGAGCAGAGCTACCCTCAAGCACAGGCTAAGAGGCAATTTAGGGGAGTAAAATAACCGTGCTTCTCTTGTTGATTTTTGCGTATTCTAGAGCCCTGGGAAGGCAGGTTGTTACGTCTGCTAAACCAGTAAAGACATTGTAAGATGGCAACTTTGAACAGGAGGTTTAGTAGTAAAAGCCTTTGTCCTCTTTTACAACAGATCAGAGTCTCTGGAGTTGTTCTACCAACCTCAGTCCTTACGTCTCTTCTCCTCAGCCCAGACAAGTTGGTCTGAGCCACTTATTTTGTTTATTGTCCTGAGGAGCCATTAGCAAGCTCTGGTAGGAAGCGTGAACATGATTCTTGCACTAGTTTTACTGCTTTGCTCTTTCCTCTGTTGGCGAGATCTACTGCGAACCTCCCCCCCCCCCCAATCCCTTTTGCTTGAGCTAGTCTTGCTGTCAGCTAGATACACAGGCTGACTGGCTGAGTTTTGGCTCCCACTCCTCATTTTCTCCTTTGTTCATAGTACAACATCAGGGCAGGATCTTGTCTAGGGCTTAAAGTTTATACTGTTTCTTGGATGTGTAAAGGGATGCTGAGTGTTATCATTCCCTGTGCTTGAAAACCAAATGGTACTGATGAGTGGAGGGATTTAGGGAATTATAATTGGGAACCTGGTTGCCAAGTTCAGAATAAAATTGTGAGTGGAAAATTCCACTCAGACAGATGCTATCTGGTGCTTATAATAGAGGTTCTTTTCACATGGACTTCCCAGTAACACAATATATAATCATAATGATTTCTAGCTGTTTAAAAAATGCACACATTTCTATATGTTAAAAATCATACTTAATAATATCATAGAAAGTGTTATCCTACTCTCTGCTCAACAAGTATTGTTACATGTCTCTAAGTGAAATTTTAGTGGAAACCTGACAATAATAATAATCAATAAAACATTTGCAGTCCTGTAAATGAATGAGGACAACAGCATCATACAGTTCTATGCAATAATTAGTTCCAAAGGTAGATGTCCTTTAAAGCACAGCTATTTTTTCTTTTGAATGATATGATTTAACATGAACTGCCAGCCATAACAACAGCAGTACCTGTCTTATAATGTCAGCCTTAATAGAGGCTGCATGGATAATTTAAGGCTAAGTCAAAAAAGTTGGTAGAATAGTTAAGTTCCAAATTCACTTCCTACTCATGCTCATAGCCTAACCTGCATATCAATATTGTCTTATTTTTGTACTAAACTTTTTTTCAGTTTTCTGTTAATAAGGAACATATTTTCTTTAAGATGCAGGCAACCCCATTTTCCCCATCTCCCCATGCACAAAAATAGCATATCTGTACTCAAACCAATAAAGAATGCGCTGTAGATAAATTCATACTGTACCAATAGAGTGTAAGGATTCCATTAATGCTTTAGTGATATCATCAAGGAAGAAAAACGCAAAATGGATCCACGGCTTTTACTTTGCTGGGTCTGTAATGAAGCAGTGTTGTAGCAGCTGCTGTTCTTTTTTTTTTTTTTTTTTTTCCCTCCTGTAGGCATCAGTTGGTGTATTGTAAAAGTTAAAAAAAAAAAAACAAACCACCCTGAGATTTCCTTCTTTCTCTTTCTGTCTCTTTATTTTTTTAAAGAACAGACAGCTTCCTTTTGTTACTGCTGTGATGTACTTTTCCCTACTAACTCCAAGACGGAGCCTGAAATGCAATATGGAAATTACTAATATGACAGAGAAATATGAGCTTTATTCTGCAGAAAAAGTGGCTGTAGCAATATATCAGAGAAATTATTGAATGTTATCGGTCATAGCACAATTTATTATTTTACCAGTGTGCTGTGAAAAAGTTGCTCAGACAACTGAAAGCTTTTCTACCGTATTAGCGCTGTCTGGGCATTCAACTCATAGTGCTTTGCTAAATGTAAGCACAATAATTATTTGTACATTAGCCTCTTGGATTCCTTCCTCCCCACCCCAACCCATCATCTTAACATACTGTACGTGCAGTAATTTGATTTACTATTTTTATTTTGGGCTTTGTATGGGAATGTTTTCACAGAGGAAAGATGGCTGAAAGATATAAAGGAGGGCTGAGAATTTGGAAACTGTCTGCTCTGCACTTTGTATCTGCTCCCTGCCAAACTCACGTGGAACTCTCATTAATGCTAATGGGATTTAATACATGCTGCAAGAGGAAAATATCCTCATTTATTTTGCACTGAATCGAGTGGTAGCAAAAGTGCTGTATTGACAACTCTGGAGTCCTCTATTTATCCACAGAACAGGCAGTGTCAGAATAAGTTTCCTCGCACAAGCTGGTGTCTCAGTTCTGTAATGGAGGGACCTTTGAAGGACAGCCCAGCCACTAGCACCCCTGATGAGCTTGCCTACACAGATAAAAGTTTGGTGAGGTGGACACCTGCAAAGTAGCAGCGGAGCCAAGATTTCCCCTGCTTCACTCGTGATGTTTAGCAGCTTAGAGACGCTAAACATAGGCTGGGTTGAACAAGTGCTAAAAGCATGGAAAACTCTAATAACCTCTTTCAAATCCCTGAAATGGCCCAGATCCCCGCAGTGCTGTCTGTAAATTCTTCAGACCAACACACCTGAGGGAGGGGAACCTGTCCCAAGGTTTACCAGCTTGGACATAAAACAATAGATTAACACTTAAGTGGGGGTTGCTTAAATAAGTCCTTTAAGTCCACTCTTGCTTCCAAGCACTGTCACTTGATGTAGGTGACATAGCAGTGATGAATTTTGTTGCACATGTTATATATAGGCTTCGTTTTTCACTATTTTTAATGATACTAACTCTGTAAGATGACTTCTGATATGTGTACATGAGCATATAGTGGTCAGAAAATGCCATTCTGTTGAAACTCACATCTTGAAGGAATATGCTAAATTCAAAATTTTATTTTGAAAAAGCAAGGGGAATTTTTTGGCTGGTTCAAGGCAATATTATTTTCTTTTGATTATGAGACAAAATTAGTTTGACATAATTAGATGTGATTTAACATGCTAAAAGTCACATTTCAGTGAAATTTTTAGGATTCCATCAGAAGGAAAAATGTGTGTTGACTTGCCTTTTTATGGAAAACTGTTCTATTTGCCTGTTTATTTTCACATTATCCTGACTCAGTTGATTTTCAATGAGGAAGTTAYTTCTATTAAATAGGCAAGGAGGCTCACCTGAGCTTCCAAAAAAAGATGCCTCACACCTAACAATTAGCAGAGTTACACCATATTGCTTTGTTCTCAGATGCACCCTCTCAGCAGGGCTCTGGACGGAGTCTTTCTACCTGGCTAGCCTTATACATCTTCTAGTGCATCTTTATTACTATCTATAGAAAACACACATCACCACATGCAGTTTAACTGGCTGTCTTCCAAGTGGTAGCGCTGTTGTTAATTGTTTTACAGAAACTTGCAATACAGTGGCTATACTTAATTTAGAAACTCTTCACTATTATTGCTTTTTCTCTGTCAGGCTAGAAGAGAAGGCCTTTTTTACAGAGGACATCTTGCTGGGGTAGGTGAAGTCAGAGTATGCATATTACCATCAAGCTTGCTGAAAGTCAGGCTCTTATTGCTGATGTGGCATAGTCTGCCTGGATTCAGAGTTTTAAAACATCCTGGGCTTCAAAAGTAAATTTGAGCCCTACTTCCAAGGAATTCTTTGTTGGACGCCTAAAATAAATATGACAAAAGTCTGCACAGGCCTGCAGCTTGGACAAATTAGAGCTGCTATAGGAAGCAACTGAGGAAGAAATTGCACAAACATTGCTCTGAAGTGTCCTTACTGGTCACTAAAAGAGGTTGTATTGCAGAATAGTTATACTTTTGTCATCTTGTTTTGTCAGTGTAGTCCAATGAGCTACAGCACCAGCTAATTTTTTTTAATAGTTTATGGTTTTATATGAGAGGATAGGTTTGGGTTTCCTTGAGTGATTTTAGTTTTTCTGCCCTTTCCATGCTGATGACTCACAGATCAGCCTTGCCCCGCCTGCTCTGCAATGGAGATCTGTAGTTCTCTGTGATCCTGAATGGCTGGTTGTCAGCGTCCCCTCCAAGAGCAGGGTAAGATTCAAATAGATTTACCTTTCCCCTTCCCAAGCTTCCTCCTCTTTTCTTCTCCATCCCTTTGGACAACAGCAGTCACCGATATCTCTAGAGCAGGAGGCACGAGAGACCTTTGAGTCCTCTTTCACTACCCTACTGTTTCCAGATCTTGCTGCTGCTTCCTTCACAGCTTCTTGAAAAATCCCCATCTCTATCAATCCTGCAAGTGTAAAATGTTCCTTTATTGCGGTGTCTTTCTTCTTGGTCTCTCTTAAGTCTGCATCATCCCCTTTTAATCCAGCTAAAATGTAGTGGCTAAATGTAACTTCCTAGCCTGCTAATTAGATCATGATCATTGGATCACGATTTGCTTTCAAGTAACTGCACAAGCTGCTTCTCATATGTTATCATTCACATGTCACACTGCTTAGCTTCACCTTAGGACTTTGACTAACCAGTTCTTCCTTTGTCTCCTTTGTTCTTTCAGTAATGGCACCTTTTTGTCTCATTTAAATCCTTCTATCATTGGATTGTATTTTTTTTTTTTTAAACCTATGCTGGTGCCTATCTATGGAAAAATCTGAGTGCCATAATCTCATTCTAACAGATGCTCTATGCTCTTTTCACCTCCAAATGCTTAGTGTAAAATGGGCCTTATGRAACAAAAAGCTTGTTATTTATTTATTTATTTATTATATTGTCCAAACCATCAGAAGTGGGCTGAAGTAAACGAAAGTAAAAATGAAACCAGCTGCAAGTTAGCACCATCTTCAGGGTCTCTGAAGGCATCTTGTCAAACCTACCTAAACGAAAAACTGAGTGAATAATGATTTAGTCTGTCTCTCTCTTTTGTTTTGTGCAATACCAAAGAAATAGTTAATGCTTAGATAATAGGTAAAAGGTATTGGAAAKGGAAAAAAATAATATAAAGCTAAGACGTGCTTTGAAAGTTGGATACCAGTCTTTCCTTTGTGCTTTCTTCTGTGATGTTGCACAGTTAGTTGCTATTTGGGACACTAAATCAACCTGCAGACACAATGCCAGGATGGCGATTCTGAAGTTTATATTTTGATTTTTTGTGAGGGTTATCTTACTTTGTAGTTACACTGGATCTTTGCTAATATTAAAGATGATTACCCACTGAACTCTGTTTCTAATATATAATTCAACAATAAAACATTGCACTTTCATTTGGGAAAGTTTGTGGGTGGCTTTTTTAGATTTAAACTGGTCACCATTGCCAGACCTGCTGTCTACATTCCTTCCCATAAAAAATAAACTAGTCTGCTTACTGGATGAATAGAATTCAGATTTGTAGAGTGAGAGAGGCTTGTTTGCCAGACTCCTTAACTCAGCTAAACAGTTCACTTCTATTCTACAATTTATTTAATTAATGCTCATCTCATTAGTAGGGATCTATCTTAGCCATCTACCATTATACAGTAAATTGCTTTAATGAATTCTGTGATTCTCTCAAAATTCCCAATCAGATGAGAGGGCCTGCTAGTGTAATAAGTCAAGAAAGTGCAGCTTTGGAGATTCATTAAATTTTATTTCATATGAATTGTCTCTGAAAAACCTTGAAATAAGTACAATACTAAAAGGGAACCATTATTAGACCTATTTGTTATAGATGGCCAGAAAGCACAAAGTTTAGTTTGGCTTTGAAATGTGCTAGGATACTGTTTTTTATTTAACATCTTGTAGGAATGGGGGCCTATTGCAAAGTATTGTGGTCAAATTCCCCTTCAAAATAGTGTGTCAATGTCTGCATTTCTTTTTTGGCTTTTCTCAAATGACAGAAGAAAAAAAATTGTTCTTTAAAAAAAAAATTCAAGCAAAATGCCTGCCAGCTTTGGTGGTAATGTGAGTTTACCTGCACTCTGTATTGGAAGGGATTGGACAATGTGACAAAAAAGGAATGCAAGATTGTTAGTTGTCCTCTCAATTATTTTTCCTGCCCTTTTACATTTTCCCCTTCTAATTACTGCTGTTCCAGTTAAGGTAATATTCAAACTGATCAGAAAATCATGTGAAAAGGAATTACCGTACTGATTTTTGTCAAGCTGTTTGGGGAGGATAAAAACAGACCAAAGAAAATGATTCATATAATCTCTTTCTTTATTCTCTATTAGAAAAAAACAAATTCTTGAACTGAAGATATCTGTTTTATTTTTTCATTTATTTTATTTATAAAGAAGATAGGCTCATAAACCTAACCTATGTCAGAGTGGTGGTTAAGGCTGATGGTGACTGTTTGAACAACACTTGTGATACAGAAAACACTATTTGATTGCTAACCATTATTTTGTTGGCAGCAGCCTCCGCTTGGATGAGACTATAAATCTTAAAGATGGCTTCTGCCACTTATTGAGTGAGCTGTTACCAGTCTGTGCGCAGTTTTCTGTGTGTAGAAAAGTCTTTTTCACATTATATTGTTTATGCAGAGTTTATGCTGTCCCCCAAACTGTACTATCAATTAACACTATGCTCTGATGCATGCAGTCTAGTTTTCAGATAAAGTGGACACCCTCTTGCTTATAGGCTTAAGTGGTAGCTATTGTCTAAATCCTTTTGTAAAATGAAAGTGTCTTGCAGTCATTGTCAACTTCTAGAGGTTCCTAGATCTTCATATAGACAGTTGTAAAGTCACTAAAACAAATRTAGTATGCTTTACATTAATATGTACAAAATAACATGGTGCCCCTTCCCTCAGGAAAAGAGGTGCCTTACACAGAAAAGCTCATAAGCTACAATGACCGGAATGTAGTATCATGTGGGCTAGCTTTAGCATTTTAGCTTAATAATATAGTGTTTTTATGCTGTTAGCAAAATAGACAGTCTGCTTTTCTTCTTCTCCCTTTCTTTGTTTTGGTATCCTCATCAAAATCTTGAAGCTCGGTTGTTCTCTGGAAGGTGACTRTGTAAAAGTAGCATCATCCTGTGCAAAATATTTGCTTCCTGTGTGCGTTCAGAGATTTAGCTGCCACCCTGTGCCAAACCAGGTCTTTAGCGCCCTTCTGTTCTTGTCATGCTGCAGAGCTAATATGGGGCAGAGTAAGATAGAAGCACATTCTTGTATAGCATCAATGAAATTGTTCATTCAGCTGCAGTCTGGTTACTCTTGCACAGCCCTGGGAACCAGTAGCATTGCACAGGTGTAGGCATGGGCAGTCCTTGCAGATGAAGTGTGTGATGGAAAAGAAGCTGCACTTTGGCTCCCAGCTCCGCGGCTGTTTCCAGGGCTCAGGAACATTTGGGCTGGACATCACTGAGACTCTTCTCAGAAGAAAAAAAGGGAGTCTGCTCTGCCCCCTTTCAAGGTCAAAGCATAGTTAGTTTACCAGCAAAAAGGAGAGAAAAAGATTGGCAGCCAAATCCTCCATGACCATAGCTCTGTTTTTGCACTGGAGTCAAGGAAATATGAGTCTGCACAGATTATGTTTTTTTTAGACATGAAGTTTCTTGTGTAGGGAAGAAGGGTAAGTCAAACAATTCAACTTTTTTCCTCTCCTCTCCCTCTCTCTTTAGTAACTATCCCTTTCTTTAAGCTCTTTGATACTCTCCATTCATAGGGCAGTAGAATGATGTTCCAATAATTTCCCTTCAGCAGCAGGAGACACACTGCTGTATATTATGCCCTTTAGCTAAAAGAAAAATTGATTCTGTCATGTATACATTTATATCTCATCTATTTTTTTCAAGGAAATTTTTAACTCTTCTTACAGGACTAAGGTAGGAAATAATAAAATACTGACATATATGACATGATTTTCCCATCTTAGGAAGACTGTCCATCTTGAGGAACAAGAAATTCAAAGGCAAAGCTGACCAAAGGTTGGAGCTCTAAGTAGGTTTTCCTTTTTAAGAAGCAAACTGAGTTACAGTTGCAGCTTAGGTGAAGAAAGCAAGTGCTAGGGAACTGGATGAAACATATGTCAAGAGCTTGGAGTAGCTTATTTTCTGAATACTGAAATTTGAAAAACTACTTCAAAAATGGCCAAATTTTAATCCAATTGATATTAAAAGGTCTATTATCCTGAGATAGCTGTATATTCTCTCTAGGAGCAGGAGAGAGCCTTTTGGTTAAATTACTGGGCTAATCGGGCCATCTGGCTTCTGTTCCTGGACAGTCCTGTGTGATGTTGGCCATCTGAAGTAGCGTCTGTGTCCTCAGCTTCCAATCTGAAATTAGTTACTTTGCCTCAACAAAGTGGTGTAAAAAATAAAAAGTGTTGATACTTGGTGTACATACAGTTTGGCATCAGAGCATCCTGTAAGTCCTGTAGGGAAACAAATGCAAAAAGTACTATAGTGATCTCAGCCCCACAGCTGGTCAAAAGACTGCTGTTAAAGGTTTTCCTTGTAGAAATGCTTTTCAAGCCAAAGCAATCATTATTCACGGGATGTTGGGCATTGACAAATTTTCTGTATAAAAAATGGGGAAAATTAATTATACTAAATAAAATATTCAGAATGAAAAGTTTCTCACTTTCTGGAATTACATGGTTTTACAAATATATCAAAATCAAATATTTTGATGGACCAAAACCCCCTGAATATTATCTTGCAAATGAAACTGAATACCTATTTGATGTGGTGATTTTAGCTCAGATTTAGTATGAAATCAATTTAAAAATCAATTCTGGGGAGATATAAAAGGTGCTGTCTGATCAAGCTCCCTGTTTTGCAACTTTTTTTTATATTTAAAATTGGCTTTCCCATATTGTCTTTATCAGCCTAACAAGCCTGTAGTTTCGTACCTGTAAAGGTTCTTTTCCAGATGAATATTTGCTATTCTTTAACACTTCTCCTGATTGAAAAGGATTGTTAAAATTTCTTATTACYGGATCCATAATTTTGATATTCCTGTTTTTTTCAGTCTTGGATAGCAATGATCCTGCTTTTTGCTATTTTAATGCAGCGTGCTCAGTGAAGCAGTTCCCTCTGACTTATAATTTTATTTCCGATCATTCTGCATTTAACCCCCCCATCATCATCTTTATTGAAAACTGAGGCAAAAATGTATGTTTTATTTTCACCTATATCTGTATTACATTTAATGTACAGAACATTTGTGATCCTTTTCTGCTCAGTTAGAGAAAGGAATTACTGGAGACTAAGGCTGAGAAAAGGAATTTGGAAACTATGAAACAACCTGAAGAAAATAGGGAAATCATTATTATCTGACTGCTTTTGAGGAAAATTCTCTGGGGAAAAACCTGACCACACCCAGAAAACTTGTATTGCCAATGTTGTCATGGTTCACCTATAGTTCATGAGTCAGATGTCTCATGTTCAATTGTACCCGATAGCCTAGGTGAATTGCACTTGCTGTGCTGCTCCACAGTGTCTTGTTGTGTTGAAGAAAAGCTGTAAATCATGGGAGTTCCTGATCATTGCACACTAGGGGAAGCTGTATTCTGACCAGACAGAATGGATTGGATAATGCCCAGTGTTGAGCAGACACATCCCTTGCAAAATCAAGATTAATTTAAAACAAACAAACAAAAAAAGACCTGAGAAAACATTACAGACATTTTTCCATTAAGTTTGTCATCCATTACATTAAGGAATAAAAGAACCAACACGGTGGAAAGGACATAGAGTATAGGGATGCATGGACAAACAAGTAATTTCCTGAACTGAGACACCTTCTGTTGTAAAAATAGAGGACATGGTGTTGCTGGGAGAGGAGGCTTTCCTGATGTTGAGGTAGATCCTTATCCCAGAATGGATTCTCTCATCTGGGCTTATGCCAGGAACAAGTGGGTCACCCTGACCGAGGCTCCCTAGGTATATAGCTTTTTTTTTTTTTTTTAAATAGTATTACTTCATGTTACCTATGAGCAAAGTGAGTCAAAATTTTTAAGAACATATATTTGATTATTTTATCTTATCTTGGTATGTTAAACTTTAAAAACATTTTAAAATTAATTTATTGAGGAACCCTGGGGTAAGAACCACATGTCACAGGTAACCAAATTAGAAGTCCATGGGTTATGAGATCACAACCCCCTAGAGAAATATTTAGCAGTATGTTTACTTAATATCTAACAGCATGTGAAGTTTATTTATTAATATGCCTGCAGGTTTCTCTCTAATCCCACTTYTCAGAGATGCTCACACATAGATAGAAAAGCCAGGAGGGGGTGAATTGCCCTGGTACTATTTCCATCTAATAGAATAGTATGTCTGTTAAAGAAAAAAGTTAGGGTATGGTACCTACCTTTCTGACCTTGACCAAATCTAGAGTCCTGTTTTACACAGAAGCCTGTTGTGTGGTGTTTACAGAGAGCAAAAAAGCGCATGCACAGCAACTTCCTCTTAGGGTTATGAATCTTTAAGTAAGAAGAAAATTTATTTTTTAACATAGTTGGAAGAGCAATTGCTTTCAGCTAAGCAATGAGAGAGAGATTCACCCCACCTTGCTCGTACCATGCTGCAGTAATTGAGCCTAGTGTCTTAGGAGTCTGCAGGAAGGAAACCTCCCCCTTCCCTCAGCGTGAGCAGTGGTGGAGCATCTGTCCCTGCGCGTATCCCAGCCAGGCCAGGAGACAGGGTGCAGGCTTGGTGCACCCTTGGCTGAGGGGCTGGCACCCACCTCCCCGTGCCTGTCGAACCTTGCCCACAACACTGACGGACCTGGCAGGTCTGTTTTGCACTGGTCTCGGGAAGTGTGGGAGTATTTCTGGCTCTGTTTGGCTTGGCTTTCCTGCTTAGGGTTGCTAGTTTACTTTGGAGGCAGCATCACCAAAGGGAAGGTGCTGCTTGGGATTGGGGGACCTCTGTTGTGCTCCCAAGTCTGCCATTAATCCTTTGATTTTGAACAAACTGCTTCAGCTGTGGGTGTCTGTGCAACACAGGAATACTAATACTTATCTCCTTAATGAAGCATGTTGAGATTTACTGATCAAAAGTTTTACATAAGAGCAAGGCATACATTGCTTAAGTACCACAAAGGATCTTATGCCAGTTCTTTGTGTTTGGCAGAGTAGCTTCAGCCTTCTTGATCACTTAGGGCATCCTATTAAAGCATTAGATTAAACATTAGATCAAAGTGCTGTTAAAAAATTGTATCAACACTCAGTCTCCCTTCTCTCTTGTGCAATCTATGCAGCAGATCACTACCTTTAAATGTTAATAGGTAACTGCCTGAATTTCCTCTGAGTTTATAATTATCAAGCTCATAATAACCCTGAAAATTAAAGACAAGAGAGGTGTTTTTATATTCTTGTTAAAATGTCAAAGCTTCAGAAAGTTTTAGAAAATGCTGAGCTCTTTCTGTCTTCTGTGTCAGGGGCTATTACCAGAAGAGGTGCCGAGACAATCTGGACACTAGCAATCTCAAGACAGATTCCATCAAGCTCCTATCTGTTAGAAGCTGCAGTGCTTGCATTTGGATTCGATATCTAACAATAATGTGGTATTTTATAAACATTAGTGGGTCTGATTTTGCACTGGTCAGCAGAGGTAAAAAATAGGTGCTTTTGGAAAACAAATAAAAAAGGAATTGGAGCTGTCTCAATAAATAGTGCAAATTGTAAATTTCCCAAAGATGCAGTCTTTTGCTCAGGCATAAGAAAATAAAGCTGGCAATTACAATGTTGAGGAATTGCAAAAGCTGGTTCTGCAGTTAGGGCCTAATATTTACTTGACAATACCTTTTTATTATTATGTATAGCATTATGTCCTTTTAATATATAAAATTTCATTTTCTCCTTTCTGTTGCATCAAAAAAGAATTACCCACTACCTCTGTATATGGAGTAAAAAGGAAGAATTCTCTGACCCTTTTTATAGTAGTGATGATCTTAATGCTTCTTTCTGGTAATGCTTTAAAGGAATAAGTAGAATATTTGTGATAGGAGAAGTACAGAAACCTGGTTGAAGGCTGGAAACTCTGATCTCCACAAGTGTCTCTTTCACAAGCTTCTGATATGACCATGATTAAGGAAGGTCCCTGTTCTCTTTGAGAATAGTTCCCCAACCCCCAAAATGAGAATGACAATTTTTTACCCATGGAATGTTAGGAAATTTTGAAGTTCTGAAACATGATTTCAAGGAATACAGTACTTGTGCCTCTGAATCACTGTATTCTGATGAAAAATGTCACGGTCCTATTGCTAAACACCTTTTTCAGAGTGCGGGTTGGACAAAGGAGCTCAGCACATATTGACGTTTAACGTATTACATGTTACCCCATCTCTGGAATTTGCTTTCAAACAAATCCATCTCAAAAAAACCTGTGTAAGCAACAAGTATATTTTTGAGATGGATGCTGAGAAACAGGCAGACATATCCATACATAGATATTTGAAGAGGAGACCTGCTTTTCAGGAGAGACATGTACCTCGTTTTCTTTAGAAAGCTGTGGCTGCTGAAGCCATCTTGAATGTTCAGACTCCGGAAGCCTAAGCACATGACTTTGAAGTAGGAATAGGTAGAGGGAAATTGTAGCGTAAAATGTGGTTGAATCAGTAGCTATAACATAGCTATTGTAAAAAGTTGCAGACTACAGGTACAAGGGAAAAGTAGTTATAAGGACTTTAAATTTTTCCTCTCATTCACAGTGTGGGTAACTCATCCTGGCATAGAAATTTCATGTAATTTTTATTGCCAGTGCATGCTTTTGTTGTTGTCTTTGTAGTGTGTCTACTCACTATGAAATAGAAATGATTTGTCATTTTAAAAAATGGTATGTGCTTTTGTAATTTGTAGTTCTTTCTCTAGTTGCCTGAATTTTGACAAGTTTGTAGGGATATGCACATCCATCTTGCAATGATTATTGCAATGGAAGCTGACTGAGACTGACCACGGAACAATCCTGGTCAGTCCACCTGACATTAAATTTACTGTTAAATAAAGTCTGGTTTCACTTAAAAGGAAATACTTATAAAGTAAGAGAATGGAGCATATACACTGACCTGCTTCACAAGTAAATGCCTCTCAAGTTTTCCTCCTTTTGCTGAAGCCCAGCCCATTGGTGCTATAGTTGACCAGTAGTTTCTGATCAATTTTGTAAATATTCTGTAAAGGAACAGGAAGTTGTGTACTTGCTTTCACCAAGCTGATATACACCCCAAYAATAAAGTGCTTCTTACCGGACGCTTTTTCTGTTGTTCTATCAGAGGTGGTACTATAGGCAGTTTGAGGTTGAGGATATGGGCTAGCGTGACAGTAAGTTAGATGACTTCTGAGCAGCTGGGTCACAAACAGATAACATGGTTCAGAAGACTGATTGACCATCTATTTTAGTTGTTGGTATGACTATATGTTTAATATATCATTTGCTTTGAACTTGCATGGAAGGCAGAGCCAAAAGCTACACCTAAAACTGCGATGGCTACATTGTATTGGTATCTAAAGGGTTAACAAGAAAACCTTTGATTCACAATAAGTTAAATTGCTAATGAAGGCAAAAAGCAGAGTCTTAAGCACAAACAAATAGTAGCACGCACAATTTAGAAAAAGTGTTTTTTTGTGAAGAAGGAGGTAGGAAAGCTCTTCTTATATTTGTTTATAGATTACCTAGACCATCTAGAGCACGTCAAGTGTAATCTATGGTGTTGCTTTTCTTTTAAAGAAATACTTTGAAATCTCAAAACTATATTTGAATGTGTAYGTGTAATCAACCTTAGGCTGAAAACAGAATTTGACTCAAAGAGATTTTAGCGCAATTTCTGTCTGTTAAGCACAAGAATAAAGTCTAGGTAGTCTGAAATTTCCATTTCTATGGGAAATTTCAGCATTTCTGCAACAGTACAATAATTTCATATTTCCATGCTTCTTTAGATTGGAAATTCTAAAATAGAGTTGACCGGGGAATATTGCGGGGGTTTGTTGACATTTTTTGATTGAACTAAAGCAATTAGTTATCCTCAATATTGGAATACTTTCATTTGTTTACCCATCAAAATCCCTTTTTGCTGATAAAGTTCAACATTGGATGGTACTTTTACGTTATGGTACATACCCACAAGGAGATCAGGAGTTCAAGGGTCTAATCCCCCCATTTTATGCAGACAAATTTGTTTTCCCAGAACAATAAATCCTATGATGAACCAAACAGTACTGTCTTGCTAGCCAATCTACGTTGCTCAAAGACATAGACGAAGATGAAGAGCATCAGGAAGATCAGTCTCTATGAGAAAGAATGGAAAGAGAAACATTAATCTGCTCATTTGTGGGTGGAGAAGGGGAGCATTGATGTTTGTAGATTGAAGCACAATGCTGATCCACACTATGCTACCATAGCACAGCACTACGCTACCATATATTGGTGAAAGAAGTCTGAGCTACCATGGTGAAAAGACAGAGAGATAACACATGAAGAAACCCCATCAGAATTAGTTCAGGTATTGTGTTTTCTATGAGAGATTCAGATCTCTGCTACATTCACCTTTCAAAAGCTGTAGGAAACCCAAACCTGGGTATTTCTGGTTTTCTTCATGTTGTATTGGTTCTGTATTGGTCTATACACAGATTTTTCTCTCTGCAATGGTTCTGTGATACAATTTTTCTCAGGCATTTTGATGATTTGGTTAGCAGCAAATGAATATCAGTTTTTTAAATTAATGTACGGTTTACCTTGAAGGAATTATTGTCCAGATAAAAAGATACAACAGAGCCATACAAAAATGGCAYGGTCACTAAAAATCAAATTTTTTTATTTAACAGCATGCCACAATTATTATGGACTATATACTAATACTCTGCTTCAGTGAAAGATCTTTAAGAGTCCAAAAACATCACATTGACTTCACAGTGACTACATGCAGGGAGTAGGAATTGCTTACTGAAAATGGCTTTTTGAATGAGATGTTATGGTGAATTAATATTTCTAAGCAGCAGCAATACATAGCATGATAAAAGAGAGGCATTACACTCTAAATATAAGAGATGGAGGGTATCATCATTAGACTGGGATGCACAAATTATCATGACATCCCATAACTACTGGTGTATGGAAGCTTTACTCTTCATGTCTTTGAAATAGTTTGATTTTTTTTTTCTTTTTAACTCCACAAGGTTTGCAAGCAATGGCAGTATCTTTTCTTGAACTGATTGACAAAGTTGGAAGAAATTATACTGAACTAGAAAAATATTTTCCCAACAAAATCTGTTGATAAAATCGATCAGCTCTCCCTACAAAGCTTGTCACAGCTATGACAGCACTACTACTGTTTAAACTGTATCAGTCTAAAACCTGCCATGCCAAATGTATCTCCAGATTCCAAATATTTGATATTTGGTTTAAAAGAAGTCTGCTGTAAGTCAAGTTATTTCCAAATGAGAGAACTTTAACAATGGTTTGTGTTACACTTCATGTACTTTCAGTCTTGGTGTTACAAAAGAAACATGTTGTTTTACAGTGATTAGTAAGTGCATGGTAAATTACTGGAGTTTTTGAATTAGCCACTGAATAAGCAAAATTTCAAAAGAAACTATTTTGCTCTATAACAAATGCTTTGTATGTTAATTTGCCAAGTGTACAGTTAAGCTGTAATTATTTATGATAAAACATTATGGAACACTATTGAACATTCTTCGGTATAGTTTGCAAAATTCAGAGGTGAGATAGTAGAATTGCCTCCTGCTGTTCTCGGTTTTACTTGCACTCATTTATTCTATGCCTGTTTTAGTCTATAATGTCTTAGTGACTATAACACTCTACTGTTAAATTTTGATATTCCAACCATGTGATATAAAAACTAACAACATGGAAACTGAGAGTCTGTTGTAATCCAAAGAAAGTGAGGTTTACAAATGTTGTTGTTCACAAAGCTGTTATTGTGCATGCTGATAACTTTTAAAAGATGTGAAATAGGAAATACTTATTAGTGTATCATGTGTAATTCTGGGTAAGTTAGCTGAAGTCAGTAATCAAAACTTCAGGAGTGAATTTTGTCCGAGATTTAAAGAATACGTTACAGCTGCTAGGAAGCTTTTTGAAAGCTTTTACCTCTACCCATTTTCCAAATATTTCTGCTTGGGTACATAAAGAGGGAGGTTCAGATGTCTAAAGGCAAATGTCTAATGCTATTTTAGATGCCACATGGCATGAAAGACACTTGCATATGACTGGCATATGCCCTAGGACTTACAGGAGACATATGTCCCCCAGGACATACTGGAGAGATGAAGGACAGCTGGGTGGTATGTAGGACACCTTAGAGTGACTAAAATGGTGTTAAATTTATGTTTAGGCAGTTGAGTTCAACCCTAAATTTCTGACTGTGTTTTTCAGAGTAGGCACCTTGAAGGTGGGCTGCTGAACCCTAGACCCTTCTAAATGATTAAATAACTGCATGCCTGGGCACTGGGTATTTTGAAAATTGATGCCGCTTAGTTTCTAAATAAAGGCATATGTGCCTGGTTTTATATGATTGTTCTTAATTCTTTCAGTTTCTGCTTTCGTATGAGTTTGCAATTTCACCTGAAGGAAAGCTGCTTTACAGTGATTGCTCCCATGCCTCTCCTTTGGTTAGTGCCTGGATTGGGCACTGACGATTCATTTCAAGGAGGCTGTCCTTCCACGGCAGCCAGCCCATATGCTTTGCGTTGATTATCCTCACACTGCCCCAGTAAAGGGGAAGATTGTTTGGCCCGCATCTTTGAAACGTAGCTAAAGCACAGATAAGTAATATGGCTTGCCAAAGTCTGTGTGTAATGGATTGTAACCAAGGTCCCCTGACACTGAGTTTGTGGCTCAACCACAAGACCATCTTCTTCTATTAAAGAAAGGTTAACCTCAGAGAAGTGAAGGAGCCTATGTGCCTTATTATCTTTCAAAGTCTGGCTTAATGAGCTGTGGTGTGTGATTTTTCAGTAAAGGAAAAGGCACCATGGAGGAGTCTACAAAGGGCCAAGAGACACGAGTTAAACACTGCTTTCCTTTTTTTCTTATTAGTGGGAGAAATGGTTAGAAAGGTGTTAATTTGAGGGAGAGTATTTCCTCAACCATTATTCACATTTGTTTTGTCCATTTGTATCCGCCTGGCTGACCACTGGGCAATCAATATTCTTATAACAAGTACCTGAAATCTAGGATATTTAAAAAAAAAAAAAAAAGTCTGTAAGGATAAGGAAAATAGCCTTAGGATTGGAGCTGATCATCACCCATCGCTAATATCAGCGCTTCTTTCTTACAGGAATTGAGGGTAAATACTTGTGGCCTAGGGTGTGATGACTGTTCTCTGCAGCCCTGTTAGCTTCACTGGCTTGAACAGACCTGTTGGACCTCAGCAACCAGCGGAGTCTGTCAGGAAGCGCAAGTGACTGAGAGTGGAAACAGTTTATTCACTATTACGGAAACAACTTTTAAGACTCTTAATCAAATACAGTGTAACTTAAAATGGGCTTGCCCTCTAGTGTCAGGAAACCTGAAAGATGATCTCATTTTTATTGTTTCTGTCTATCAAGGAAGATTCTTCCCTATTTCAAGTGGTGGAGCTGCTGCTTTGCAATCTGTGACTTGTCGGGTCAGACCTCAGCAGGGCTGGTACCTCAGAGAGGGTGAGTCCTCAAAGACTAACAAGCCCCATACTGCTGCCCATGAAACTTTAGGGACTTAATAAACACCAGTCTATTAAATGATTTTTGAAAATACCATTTAGAACACTCCTTGTAACTGAGGAAAAACAACTTAACGTGGGTCTGTACTGTGTTGGGGTGATTAAAAAGCCATTTGGTATCAGAATTAAATCTCCCATGTAGGAAAGCTGCCATATTAAGACTGGCTATAAATGAGATGGAGGACTTTAGGGGACATCAACGCACAGTGGGCATGCTATAAAAAAGTAGGACTGTAATGATATTACAGTGTTTGAGTCAACAATCTGTAAACAGACCCCCTGCCTTCAACCCCCCCTTCTCCTCTGGAAAGAGCCCAAATCCAAAACTGTCAATGTGGAAGAGGGAAGAAATCACACCAGAAAGAACACGTCTCCTACTTGTACTGAGGAAACATGAGATGTTTCCTGGCTGACTTTGTTGCACAGAATGAACTAGAGCCTGGAGTGACTGTTTCTTCTCTGCTCTGTAGTGCTGTGAAGGAGGTGGGAATAGGACAAGCTGCAGAAAGCTGATTCATTACTGTGTGGGCCAGAGGTAGGGATGACAATTTGAAGGCTGAGGCCACAAGGGCTACAGGACCCTGAAACCATGCAGAAAGCCACAGAAAGCATGGCAGCCGACCTAACCCCATGACAAGAGATTTCCGTCCCATCCTTGACTTTTGTGAACTTCTTTTTGCAGACTGCGTGTTTAATCCCCATGTGTGCACTGGCTGGGCTGAGCTTTGGCTTTGTGCTCAGACTTCAGAGCGGGGGGATAGGTGCTGGAGCAAGTAATAAAAGCAGAAGGTAGCCAAATAAATGAGGGTCCTAAGGTGACCCCATTACTGAGCTGGTATTTTCGACAGGCTTCCAATGAAAAGAATGAGAGGAGGGGTAGGAGACCAATTGCAATGAAGGATGTTCTGCACTTTCTCCACTACGGCGGTTAGTTTGTCTCCATTGGGTCTGTATATTTTCAGCTTGCAAGTTGCCACTCCTTCGGCCCTTGCCTTATGGTACTTTCTTCCTGCCAGGTAGTGTGTGTGTGAGGGCCTTCAGAAAGGCTGGGAGCAGTGGCTAATGATAAATTCCTAGCACCTGGGTTCCTATGAAAACACAGGATGGGTGTTGGGAGCTCTGGACAGTATATGTGTAATTAATAGTATATTTGCCAAAATGGGCAGGGATGTCATTATAGGTGGAGAAATGAATGCTGCAAACCTATTTGCAAATKTGATTAGAATCTGGCAAACTGAGGAATTAAAATTGGGGGAAAAAATAAGGGAGACCTGAAAATGTTTTGTTTAATTCTTTTGATGAACAGTCTGATTTTAGAAAGGACATGTTGTTCTGTTTAAAAAAATGAAGCTTCTCATTTCAAGATGGCACTTAAAAAATTGCCTTCAAGTGAATGACAGAAATCTCTAAGAAACCAAAGAAGCCTGAAGTTTATTGAAATCTTGTGATAGGTTAAAATGAAATCTTTAAGGTTAAACAAAGTGATGCAAAAAGAACGATCTTTCAAGGAAGTTGCAGAAATAAGGGAAATAAATGAAACACCACAATGTGAAATCTACTTTGATATACTGCATTGTTAGAGCTATGCTGATCTGTGGAGCCAGCTGGGCTTATGGTAGGTAAGGTCACAAGAAAAATGCTGTTTTTTATTCTGTAAAGTAGACAAAGATCTGAACTGAAACCTTGGATTCAAACTCCTCCCTTTCCATCCTTCTTTCTCCTTTTCTTCTTCCTTATCTCTCTCCTTTTCTGCACCACCTGCCATGTTACAAGCGTCAAGATCCATTTTTTTGTTTATTCTATTTTAGCTATATATTTTTAAATTTGACAATTATTTGAGAATGACTAAAAACATATGGTATATTCATGAGCATCATTGGTCAAAAAATGGACTTATGTGTGACAAGAAATTAATAGATTTCAGATTCAGAGCAAAAGAGTCAAGTGTTCTCATGAAACAAATTCTTAAAAATGTGAGGTTGGAATGCGCATAAATGAATTAATTTGGGTACTTTCTAATCAGTTCATTTTGCTCATGACAAAACATTGTCATAGTGTACACCATATAAATATATTATTTATCTTATAGAAAATATTTAATATCTGAGGCTACATCAATCTATTTGACATAATTCTGATATATTGGAATTTCATATTATGTAATCTAAACAAAATATTTTTATCTCACTGAAATTACTCACCTGAATGTTGAAAGGTTTTGTTTGGACTTCTTCCAGTCGAAAATTGATTCTAACCTAGCACTTTCTTGCAAGATGTTTGGACTTTTTTCAATGAAATTGCATTTTTGCATTGGAAAACCRTTCTGCCAAAAAAATTTTTTGACCAGCTCTGCTTATAGGCTTATCACTGACTAGACTCTGAGGCCTGTGAAGGGGAAAGAACAGCAGGAGGCCTGGTTTATTTGCATCAAGCTTGTGTTACAAGATGTCCATGATGCCTGTTTGTTTGTCTAAGAAGTGAATGCTGTCCCCCGCCACTAACCACTCAGTCTGAAATGTCTCGCCCAATAAGTTAAAACAAAACACCAAGCTGAATCTGAACCAAGTTTTCTCTACCCATATTACCCTTTTTCACCATTCCTGCAATAGCAATGAGCACTGTTTCCATGCAAGTTCTCTATTAAATTTAAAGATTCATTTAAAAATACTTATTTTTTTCTATGTCTACATGAAATTCATCATCTCCTTTGCTGTAAATGGCTTAGTATTTAATGTAGGGATATCATCCTTGTTGAATTATTGTTTTAGAAATATTTATTTTTAATTCCTTTTATTTATGGTCTTACTACATTTTTTTAACTGTTGATGTTTGTTTATTTTTTATTTGACATTCAGTGAATTTGCTCTAGCTCTGTCTTTTTAGTACTGCCTGATGTTTTATAACATATTGATTCCCAATATTTTAAACTGACCCACTGTTGATATGAGGATCACACTGGGAAGTAAGATGTTTACATCTCACTATGAATAGCAGATAAACGAAATAATAAAGGTTGTCAAAAGCTGAGAAATAAAGTACACTGGGTTGTTGTTTGCTCTCAAGGATATATGGCCGTGCAGCTCAGAACTAGCAAACTTCAGAATTCAAGGCAAGTAGTTATAGACCTCCAGGTTTCTATTTTATTCTATTTTTTTTTTGTTTAAAAGAAAAAAAATAACACTCTCCAGGATTATAATTTACCCACAGCATTGCATGAAAATAAGGATCTTACTGGTGATTTTTTTTTCCTATACTTTTCTCAGGTAGTTTCTTTCTATATAATCTGTGTTCTAATGAGCACATAAATGAAGCAAACTTAACTTTCTTTCCTTATTGTATTTGATCCTGATGACTAATTAGAGACTTGGAATATGCAGACAGAGCTATTGACATAGATTTTTACTGATTTCACTTATAATTTTCTCCCATGCACGAGCATTTTTTTTTTAACTCTGCTTTTAAAGTGCAACTGTTTCCTATTGAGCTTAATTCCTTCTGGTATTTATTGCAGTAACATTAATCATGATGAACTCATCTGGTATTTAATTTTGATGTAATTTCAGTATATACTATTTCTGAATTAAAATACTTATTTTGTAGACAGTGAAAAATTATTTACTGATTATAGCACAACTCTGTGTGTGTGTGTAGATATAGATATACTGTATACATTAACGGTGACATGTAATTTAAATCTGCACGTTTTGCATTATTCAGTAGTTGGATGCCAGCTGCTTTTCTTTTGTACTTTGTGATTAATTTCATTGTCGGTAGATTTTATGTTTCTGAAGAGTCTTTCACAGAACCTACACAGGATTCAATGAAGAGAATATGAATACCCAGTTGTCAGTGGTGTTTTAGCCTGATCTACAGCACTAAAGTTCAATGGTCAGAGTTACAGGATAATGAGGGAGGAAGAAAAAAATGAACTGTGGCATTATTTTCAAAGAATACTTGATTGACTTTTATCACATAACTAAAAAGAATTAATCCCCCTCTATCATCCCTTTTTAATTTCCAGTGCAATAGTTTGTCTGCTTAACGGAAACAAATGCAAGGTAAGAAAATGCTTTGTCTGCATTTGCTTGTGTGTTTCTCCATGCAACGCGAGAGGCATCTGCAACTCTGAAAAGCACATAGCTGCTATGGGCTTTTAAAGAATTGAAATACTGGAGTTTTCAAGTCTGTTTTATATATCACATTCTTGCTTGCTTGATCAGGACAGCCTGAACAAGAGCATGTGGAAACAAAATGCAAGAACTAGGAAGCATGAAAAAAAGCACGACTCTTAAAACTTATAATTGCCAGTAGTGGTTAAAGTTCTCTCTTTTTGTTTGTTTTTAAAAACAATTCAATGAACTACAAAATTTTAGAGAGCTCTAGTCAGGAAAGTTTCAGGTAAAATTTATACTACATTTGTCAAAAGATGTAAATTCTCCTTTTTTGTAAAGCATTAAGTCCCTCCCTTAATTAAGCCTTCTGGGGTTTAAATGTGTTGATCTCGTTTTAAACTGAGCTCAGCACAATTAGACACACTGAGAAGATAGGAGATAATCAGCACAACATTTCAGACGTAAATGCTTCATCCTGCCAGGCCCAAAATTACTGTTTCAGTTTTTTTTTTAATCTGTGTGTGGGGAAAAAAGAGAGAGAGAAAGAAAAAAAATTGATTATTTTCAGCTCGTCATACATCTCATTTGTAGTGGGTCAGACCTTCCCCATTCACAATTACCACTAGTTAATCTTATCAGAGAAAAATTCAATTACATTTATCAAGGTTATTCCATACACTCAAGTTATTGCCTTGGAAAAATCGGGTTTCAGTGTTAAGAATGTTGGCATTGTGTATGTGTATTTTTTTTTTTCCTATCTTAAAAAAAAAAAAATTAAATCCTGCTTTTACACTGACATTACTAATATATAGTTATAATAAAGTAATATTTGACAGCTTTGTAAAAGGGATCATTAATACATAGATTATGGAAGTTTAGGAGGAAGGCTCATAACTGTTAATAGACTTCAATTCTCAGCCTACACTGACATTTTAAAAAATCTAGTTTCAAATTTGATAACAGATTACCAGCTAGGCTGGGAGCCAGCCACCTGATTAAGGCAATTTAAATGCTTGCAAAGTGGTGAGATTAAAATCAAATAAGTGCCGATTTTTTCCCTGCTTCACTTATCTTTCCCTGGATTCGTTCCTTAACTACCAGGTGGCAGAGGACTCTGGGTAATTTTCCTCTGCGCCAATTACCCCAGGATGGTTTTTAGGGTGAAGCAGAATAATTACTGCACTATCAATCCAAAATGGGCTGCTTAATGTGTTTAAGAGAGATTTTGAGCCTTAGCAGGGAGGCTGCCTGAAGCGTGCTATGCTTGTGGTGCCAAAGCCCACTCGGCCTACTCATGTAGTTAACTGTTCACTGAGAAGGCAGCACACACCCAAGGTGAAAGAAAACAAGGAAAACTCCTGGGAAGCTGTGGGAAAGTTAATGAGCTGCTTCCAACGTGTGGCAGGCTGCAGTTGCAGGTGGCTGACAAAGCTAGGCAGGTTAAGAAAATAGTATTTATCATCCAGCTGCCAGGGCCATCTTTATCAAAAGTCTTTCTAAAATCCAAACAACGTGAAGAAAAATGGGGTTAAAGCAACAACAAATAACAACAAGAAAGGGAGGGGGGGGAAAAGGGGAAAAAATGCAGGCACTGAAGCGGCATATCCTTGATGGGTCATTTGCAAAGCTTTGTACAGAAGCTGATCTGATAATGAGTACGCATTGATTTTTAATTCCCCCCCCCGCTAAGTAGGAGGAAGGATGAGCTTGTGATTACGGAGCAGAATGGGAGAGCTAGAGCTGACGGGGGCTCTGCCGTGGGGCTCTCGTGCGACCATTTAGCACTGGCGCGGCCGCAAAGGTCCGCTGATGCAGGGGGTGCCGGGCTGCAGCCTGGCTTTGCTGATCATTTCCACGCAGCTACATCCACTGACTGGTTTTAATTGGCACTGCCCTGTAAAACGAGGTGCTCTCCAGATGCTCCCCTGTTTATACGCTCTCGATGGGAGCCAGCTACCCTCCCCCTCATCCTGGGGCTGCTAGTGAAAAATTTGGCAATAATTCCCCCGCTTTTACAGCTCTCTCCCTGTGCAAAGTGGAGAAAGTAACACTTGGCTAAGTCACAGTGTAAGAAATAATTTGTTAATTATTGGTTCATTAAAGTATTTGAAGATCATTGGATGAAAAGCAATATAGGAAAGCTCAAGTGTGAGGTGAAGAAGCATTATGTTCTGTTATCAAATTGGTGCGCGCTGGGGAAGGGAAGCAGCGGGGGGAGCAGGGCTTAAGCTCAGCTGAGACTCTGAAATGACATTACTAAATAGTATACTGTAGCAGCCGCAAATTAAGTATTATCTTCCATCTGGTGACTACACACTGGATTTCTTTAATTATTATTATCTGAATGTAAATTGTGAGTTTTAGCCAAGAATTCTGGAAGGTTGTCCTTAGAAACAGAGAGATAATTAAAAAAAAAATCATTATTTTTGTGAAGGGGTTGCTGCTGTTGCTTGCTTTTCAGTGATTTGCTTACACAGTTTTCCATATGATCTCTACCTACTTGATGTACAGAGCTTTTTTATTATTTAATGAAAAATTGATCTGTGATTTTGCCTAGCAGATGGTTTGGATAATGCAAGTTAAAATGTTCAATTTTAAAGAGAAAGTCTCTCTTCCAAAATTGTTTCAAGGTGCTGAGTGACCTCAAGTGGGCTTCAAATAGACCTAAATATCACCAGATATTTCATGAGGATGTTGATATCTTCCAGGAGCAGATTGTGTGTGTGTTCGTGTGCATTTGTGACTGGGGCTGTGTAGCTTATGAATTCATATTCCAGTCAAATTTCCCAGGCAAAACTGTTTTACCTGTGCAACTGTCCTGTGACACCTTCCTTCGCTAAGACACTGCATTCCCAAGAATGGGACTTGGGAATGGGAGGAATGGAGAGAAGGAAGATCAGCTTTGTGATTTAGATGACAATTTTTATACAGACCTTGTTTTAAATGACATGAATCTCACCTGCCACGGGAAACCTGTTCCTGTCCATCTCGCCAGATGTGACAGTTGATGCAGAAGTATGTCCTGTAAGACACATGCAATCCATTTAAAGATTATCACACGAAACCATATTTACTTCAGAGGCCTGTAATAATTACACCTTCACTTGAAAAATCCCCAGGACTTTGGCTGCTGTGCCACAGATTTATACTCAAACATTTTCATTTGATGCGCAAAGTGTGAAGTACTCTTTAGTGGCAAGACAATTATCTGATTCTACTAATAAATGAATGCACTAGTAGTCATTTTTAATTGAACAATTATAGGATATTGCACTGTCAGTTGATTATAGAAGTCATTTCATAAATGTCAAAAATCTCTTTAAACGAATTATGGAGCTCCAAAATAACTCCGGCAATCAGCCAGCAATAACACAATAATCTGTTTACCCTGTTGTCAGGCAAACTACCGCCATTTTTTTTTTCCTTTTGAGGGGGGACTGAATCTTGAGGATTATACTCCAGCTCAGGCTGCAGCAACTACCTAGGCTTTGATTAATAGAGATTGTGAGTGTTGTCAAGTGCTCTGACATGTATTAAATAGCAAGAGAAATTAAAGTTGTTTTGGAAAGACGTCAATAGCGAACAGAAGGACAGATCTCTGAGCAAGGAAGGTGGAAGCCTAAAAAGGTGCTTCTAACATGTTCCTGTTTGCAGATGCGTCATCGTTTGCTTCAATTTTTATTTTGGCTTTGAATGCAAATATAATGTAGCATTTTCTTTCTGTTGTTAAGTGATAATCTATTTCCTCCCATTTTCATCATATGTGCAAATGATGGGCTTCGACCTAAAAATGGGCCAGGCCACACCTCTGTCTATGAATACTTGTGTGACATATGTGACGTGCTTTTTTTTTTTTTTTTTTTGCCTACTCATACAAATGAAAACGAGAATTTGGCGAATGGGTATCATGCATACGGCATGTCCTTTCCCAGCAAATTGGTTCACATTCTGTCCTAGAGTAGGGGAATATATTGTAGTCCCAAGAGTGATTTAGGTGGGTCTGCAGGGATGGGTTCTAGCCRGGTCAGAAGAAAGTCTTCTGGCCATGAAAGAGTGAATGAAAATGATCAAAATAAGGAGACGGGAGCATTGCTGTGGAGGAGACTTGATCTATCTCTTGCTTGCTGAGAGAGGAGTATTGTGGACCTTTTGCTTTTTTGATCGAAATAGCATGATTGTGACTCGTTGTTATGCTAATAATAAAAGTCTTTGAAATAAAATGCAGAGAAAATTTAATCAAAATTAGAACTAAAACAAATATATTTTGAAAAGTGTCCACTTTCTGTAGGTTTTGGGTGTGGGGGGTGAGAGTGGTGATTCTGTTTTCTTGTTTTAAGTGCTCAGCTCAAGATACCTTTAATTTAATGGAATTCCACTACTTGAAATCATTTCTGGAAATCAGGCACTCAGTTCTTAAGCTGGACATCTCAAAATGAGTAATGTTCTTGAAACAGTGGATCATATTTTGGGGGTGTATGAAGGTAGAATAAATGTATTGCTAGTTTATGACAGAATCTTTAATCCCTTTTAATCCTTAGCAATACAGGAAAGATACCTGCAGCTTTGGGTCTACTTCTTGGCATATTCATGTTTTCAGCTGTAGAGAACTGAAATCCTCTGAAATCAAGCTCAGAGGGGGAGTGACAAGAACAAGAGATTTTTGAATCATAGATGTTTCTAGGTAAAATTCAATCTGGAGTCTGCATGACCTCCTGATGCATTTAGGGAGGCATCGCCATAGGAGCAGAAGAACAGGAGGCCCTCTGTATTGTCTGTACCTCATGCAGTAATCCTTTGCCAGCCCTGCATGAGCTAGCACAGAGGGTAGTTTTGGGAATGGAGCCAGAGGCATTATGCAGATTCAGTGTTATAATTATCCTATGCAAGCTAGGTATGCCTGTGGCTGCGGCCACTGTTCCAACTCCAAAGTTGGCAATAGTGATACTGGGGTATATTTTCATACTGACCTCTTATTCACATTACCCACATGAGGACTACTTGTTGGGATCAGATGCAGAGAAGTTAACAGAAGATCTAAGGAAATGGGCAACTGCCTGTGTCTAGGGCTTGATCGTTAGAGTCCACAATTGGTAAAAATGTATGTTATTGCTCAAGTTCAGCGTTTTAAGTTGGCAGTTCTACAAAGGTCTGGCATGCTGGCAGTTCTAAGCTGGCCATACCTGGTCCATTAGGCTGACTACTTTATAAATAATAAGCCCTGATATTCTGTGTCTATTAAAAGGGCAAGTTGAATACAGGAATGATCACAGCCCTACTTGCTACGTGTTTGTTTAGATTAGTGCATCTATGATATAAAGAGTTCCTTTGTCTGCACCAAAAGAATGGTCTGAAACATTTGGTTACAAACAGAAAACTGAAAAGGAAGAGGAATAATCGGAGATTCATAAGAAAATAGCAGATAGTGAATATTAATATTTATTTCACTTTTATTGTGAGACTCTTGATTTACACCTCAGGTAATTCTACAAATTTAAGGTGATCTGGATGGCATTTTGCTTGGTGAAGAATATGGCCCTAAAAACTGAGGATCTGCTTCTTCCCCAACTTACATCTTTGTCACCATGCGTATTTTTGCCAGGTCCGTGTCAAACATGGACAGTTTGGCAGCTTTCTTACATTGACTTTGTTCTGAATTTAACTGACTATGCAAAGTGCAAGGCAGTCAAGAAGCAGCCTCTGACATTTTTAATTGGCATTGAATTTAAGTCATCATCAATTATTCTGCTTTAAAGGCAGCTTTATTCCTTAGAACTGCCATGCATGCTATTCAAGAGTCTTGCAGGGATCCATCCCTGGTATCTGTCTTGGCTAGTAGGATTAAGCCTTTATGGCTAGTAGGTGGCTGAGACCTTACCATATGCTGCTGGTAGACAGCAGCAAAGCTTTACCCTGTGATAAGCATACTAAAAGCAATCTGGTGTGTGTGTGTGTGTGTGTGTGTGTTTTCTTTTTTTTCTTTTTCTTTTTTTTTTTATATATAATATGCCAGCACGTGGTTAATTGGCATTCATATTACTGAACTAACTTGTAAATAATGTGATTCTCTCAGGAATCACATCAGTTGCACTGTGGGTAAGTTTAGATTTCAAAGGTGCCACAGTGCCTCATTCTGTGTTGACGGAATTGAACAGCATTAACCTTTTCACTTACACTAACAAAGACAAGTTAAGACAAGATGTGCTATGACTATTGCACATCTATGTTTTGTTTTTGCCCAAGGCCCTTTACAATTACCCAGCACTTAGAGCTAATATTGGTTGGATGTTTACCTTCCCTCCCCTTCCCTCTCAATATTTCTACCAAATGACAGCCTCATTATTTGACAAAAAATAACCAGTTATATAATAAATATATTATCTTCTTTTTTTWAAAAAAAGGCTAAAAAAAGATATTCCAGGCACTTATAAAGAGATCTAGCAATGAGAAAAACATATATGCTCTGCAGTACAGTTCAGCTAGCATTTTCTCAATACAAACTATTTCCCTGTCATTCTAAATTCCACAGCGCGTGCAGTATTGTATTGATAGCAATGAAACACCATGTTGAGCATGTATTGCTGAAACTAAGGGCGGGGGGAAACATCCTCAGCAACTTACAGGCAAGGTTTTGTTTTGTTTTGTGACATGTAGGCTCTCTGCATATCTGTAACTAACTAGTTTGAACATTAACAGAATTGCTCAATGTTAGCTTGAACTGCAGAGCCCAGTGCATCTACAAAATCTTTTTGAGAATCTGGTGGCTAGTTAACTTTAGCCTGACCTGAGACATCAGTGTTTGAAATAATGGGTATAAAAGCTAGAATGAACACATACATGCAAGCTGCAGTGATTTCAGTGCTGATGCTTTTTCAGGACATTCTTTAGCACCAAATATATGTTTTGGCTGCTATATAATTTGCTTTAGAAGAAAAGCCTCTAAAGGGATACTGAATAATAGCCTTCTCCCTCCCTCTCTGTGGTAGAGAAACAAAAYGTAGAAAAATGAACAGAAGTGCAGGGTGAATTAAGTGACTTGAAGTCACATAGCAGTTGCAGAGTTGCAAAGCCAGGAATAGCAAAAATATTCCCTGACTTCTATCAGCTGTTCACTATACCTCTATAAAACGTTGCAGATTTATAGGAAGGATATTCACATTGCTTGTTCAGACCTGACTTATTTGGCATATGCGAGATTGGTAACTGCTTTTAGTTTAACTTCCAGAGGACGTTGTGTCCCTATCACAAATCACCATGAGCAGAGTAGCGCTTTGGATGAGACTTCTTTCAGCTAACTATAGATGTCTAGACTGTAGATGTCTATCTTGGAGGTAGCTGGACAGTCTCCTACTATGGAGAATGCACAGGAAACTGTTCAGCTCATACTAGTATGATATCTAGGATGTATCCAGTTATGCCACAGAAGAGCCTATGTTTCTCTCTTGACCTATGGAAAGTCCAAGCAACTGCTTCTAGTGTAAATATCTGTACTATAGATGTCTAAAGCTCTATCCCACACCTTATTTCAACATCCTTAGGAGGATAAGCACAGAAGAGTGAATATAATCTTGATCTTTTGTGAATTAGCACAATAATCCAAGAAATTATTCCTTAGATAATTATCAAAGCACATAACAAAATTTTGCATGGAAGACTGCAATGCATATTCTAGGGCTGACCCTTCAATGTCTTTCATAAACACTAGTGAAACTGCCAAGATTTAGAAAAACTTAACATATAACTTGCATGAAAAGCACCTAGATCTCACCAATTTTCCCTAAAAGACTGAGTATAATATATTCTTTCAACTGAAACATGAACTAAACAGTGTGTATTTCTATTCCATGCTGTAACTTACAGTTATGGTGTATCATGATTGTCATCTTAAAATTGGCCTAAATTTTACTTGGTTCACAATGATAAAATAGATGAGAAAAAAATGGCAACAGTGTAATGGTAGATAAATACAAGACACAGCCTTGGTTGCCTAGATGGGTATCCCTGTGGAGCCAGTTTGTTCATCTGGTAGTCAGTTTTGTGTGTAAACCTTACACACAAACGTATGCTTTGTTATAGTGTGCTGTGTAGATTCAATCTTAAAACTGTAAGTAGGGGAGATTATGCCTGTGACATTTCTCTTTGCCATTCCATAATGGTTCTGCGCAATTAAAACTTTTCAAGTTTAGGGCTTGAGGTGGGTTTTTTTTCCCACCCTCTTACAGACTTCCCACTGCTTACAAATGCATAGGCAATTAAATGCTGCCATATATTTCACATCATAGAGAATGTGGTATAGCCATTAGTTTTTGTGGTTAGTGTGGTAATGTGCCTTTAGTTTTTTGTGTGACCTCAGAAGTCCCACATATTAGACTAGTGCCAGCCAAGTGATGTACTAAAGTAGATTTTCAGGTTTGAAATATGACTCTAGGTTAGTTTTTGCTCTTTGTTTCATTGCTGTTAGTCTTGTGAGATTTTATTAAGGTCAGAGGAACAATTTCAGGTTTAAACTGATGTAACAGCATCGAATCTGGCTTTTTCTGTCTACCCAAGTCACTTTGAAATAAGTGTAGTATGTGATTGAGGTGATGCAACAAGCCTGTTTTATTCAGTACAAATGTCATATTATCTTTAAAGGCCAGCATTACTGGAACTCTGAAAGGTGTTAGATATGGCCTGGTCAGCAGGTGGATGTTACTGATGGCATTGGGCCTGGGGAGTAGGAAGAAGATACTCAAGTGAAAGAAAAAGAAAGAAGTCCTTAATAAAAATTCGCATTTTGTGATCTGAAGTTCCATGGCCTAGAATCCTTGAGCTATCTAGATCCCAGTTATGCCACTGCTGGTCTCAGGACAACAGAAGTGGGGTTTTGCAATGAGTTGAGGCCTTAGTATTTCTTTCCTTCAGAGGTTTCCACCATGCTTTCTACCAAAATGGTAGAACTGGATGGAAGTAATTTACAGGCCAGAAACCTGACGTTTTGTGGCTGTGGGGTAGAATAAAAATGTAATAAAGCAAAAGTAGTTCTGATGTTGTTGTGTTATTATTTTTTTTCCTTGAAGACACTACTTTAGGACTGACATCAAACTGAATTACTTGGAAAGTAGGGAAGAAATATTTGAAGGTACATACAGGCATCTTAAGGTAATAGGCATTTAACTATCATTGATCTTTCTAGTGCTTTGAATTTTAAAAGGGATGTTCTTCTAATAATTTGACATTTCTTCCCCTTTCTAATGTTAATTATGGTACAGTAGAGCCCTCTTTAATAAGACATAGCAGTGGACAGAATATTTCCTCCACTGAACTTTGTGTTTCTGAATTATTTTGATCAAATGCAACCTTCTTGATTCCACCAAGCTGTTGATAGAATAACACTTATGTGCCTTAAATCAAGGTGTTATTAGTTCAGATATGGATGTAGAATTGGATGGCATTCAGGAGGCAGACTGATGTGTTTATAGTGGGCAGAGAAGCAAATGGAGTGTCATTCAGGAAGTGGTAGGAAAATCATCAAGAGGAAGGACTTGGAGAGGACACGGGAAGAGTAAAGCAAAGATTTAGTGCTAACAAGGAAAGCGACCAGGAAGAACAAGAAGTGAAAGCTGAGCTAGGCAGAGCAGCAGCAAGAACCAGTGAGAGAAGCAGGTTAAAGGTACACCATTAAAGTCAGATTATTATCAAGAGACACAATTATTTAAAATAAAATAGACTTTACACTATGTCAACTCCTGTACTGAATAAAAATAGAAAAGATGAAGATAAATGAACAGGAGCTAGGGAACCTGGACAATTTTTTCCCCCCATCTTCTCCCAGTGTTGTTTTTGTTACCCTGAAAAGAATCTTGTCTTGGCGACTCTGGGAGCAAGATTAATTCCAACTAATTTTAACTATCTTTTAAGTGGTATTCTGGTTTAAGAAATCCTTCTAGGCTCTCTCTATAATGAGTGCAGAGAGAAACACTTGCAATGGGCAGTTAATTCCCCATATTCTAAATAGCCCATTCACCCAATGATGTAATAAATTGTTTTTTTGAGTTGCCTGTCTCCTTTGACTCTAGAAAAAGTGCAGGCAAGTAACTTACCTAGAAGTTAGATTCCTAGTCTACTTAAAATGAAGAGAGATGAATCCTGTCTTGATAAACTGGATCGTGGGTTAGATGTGCAACTGAAATAACCTGGGATAGCTGTTTGTCTGTAATAAGAAATATTCAGCTCACATCTTTTGTTTGTGAATGTTTGATAACTTTGATTAAACTAGGAGATTAAACTCTCCAGCCGAGATTTTAAACTTGTTTGAATCAAGGTTAGATAGCATTTAAGTTCTATGTCACTGTGCCCCCAGTAATGAAAATTAGTCTAGCAGGCAAAGGTACTCATTATTCAGGCAAAATTAACTTCTTGGGAGAGATGCCCATGAAGTAGCCATCATGATGAAGAATGTCCCAGTTAAACAAAGTAAACCAAGTTGATTATTGATGTATCCTGAACTTCTTTTAAACCTTTTTCTCTTTTACATCCTTTATGCTTTAGCTTATTGCAGAAGATTGGACATTACTGAATGGAGAGAAGGATGAATAAATATGGAGGGGAATGGGAGGAACTGCCCCATGCCTTTCTTATTGCTGATGTTTTGACTGTATATTGAATCAAATTCTTCAAAGAATATTCTTCTGTCTAGATCCTTATTTGAGATCATGTAGAGCACCTCCTTCCTCATTAGCCACCATCAAGATATTACGTCCTGACTACAGCAGCTGCTCATATGGAAAAGTAATCAAACAAAAGTATTTAATATATTTTTAGCTGCCTATTAATGGAATTTAGTATCTGGAAGAGGAGAAAACAGAGTCACATGACCAGGTAGCTCTTTGCAGATCATGGTTAGAGAAACATTGACATGTCTTGTTTCTGCTGCTGGTTCAATGATGGCTGAGATTACACTAATGATCCCAGAGACCTTCTACTGATATCGTTTCTTCTGGTTAAAAGAGGGACTGGTGAATGAGATCTGGATTGTATGTTTGATCAAAGTCTCAGAGGAAGAAACCAGAAAAAGACACAGTGGGTACAGTTCTTAAGAGCATCCCTGTCCCATTTTCAGAAGTGATTTGGGTTTAGAGAAACTTTTGTTGCCATGATGTAAAACATTACTGTCTGGTAAGAGCCAGCAGAATGGAACTGTATGAAAGCCTTTGCTGCTCTAGTTCAAAGTCCAGCTTCTTCGTTGTGGTACATCTTCACTACTAGTTTCAAATAATATTCTGGGCTTTGTATCTGGGCTGAGGGAGAGGCGTATGTCTATTTCTGCTGTGGATGTGGTATGCACCATAGGGAGCTGAGGATAACAGTAATAAATTGCTTCAGCAGGAGTATAGCTCAAAGCCCTTATGCACTTATATCCATATTTTTAAAGCATTTAAGCATTGCTTTTTTTAAGCATTTCAAGGCCAAGGTGACATGTCACATAAAGGTGAGTTAGTCATGACTTCCAGAAAAACAAAATTGTTACTTTGAAGAATGGTCCCCAGTGACTCAGGTGGTTTTGACACTTCCTGTATCTCCATTTCACATCTGTAGAATGGGAAAACAACACTTACCTGCTTCTAATAGATGTTTCAGTGAATAGTTTTTGTGAAGCACAAGCCTCCTGTGGAATGAGTGCAAAGTATTACTCTATTTATTTTTATGAACTTTCTGTTTTACTGCAGTAGGAAAGCTTAAATTATCCATAGAGTTCTTGTACACATTGGGGAAGCCAAAGAACCTGATTTTGCCCACTGTGCTCCTGGCAAAGAAAAGACCCAAGGGAGACTCCTAAATGAAAAATATAAACAAAACCCCGAAGCTACTCAGATCCTTAGAAGATTAGTTTTTTGAAAATATGTCCTTTATAAGATAAGTTAAATACATTCTTTCCCTTATTTTTTTTTTTCCCCTGGTTTGGTCACAGGTTGCCCGAGGCATCCAAATGGGGGTATTCAGTCCCTTGCTCTGTTGATCCTGACAAGGACACATGCTAAGGTGCCCTATCCTCCCTGAGGCAGTCGCTAACTGATGATTTAACAGGTCCAGCCAGGAGAAAGAGAGGTACTAAGGTTGTCATTCATTCTGGGTTCAATACCTCACCCTTTCAATCTCAACCTTCTCTCTGCCTATTTCACTATTGTCAAAATGTGCTATACTCAAATTTCTAGTGGTACTGCAGAGACCTTCTGGAGATAATGGTTGTGGATGGTTTAAAGAATACCTCATAAGTGGGAAATTACCTGCAAGACCAAGCAATGCTCTTCCTGTGTCACTTTCACTTGAAGGAGGGACAGGAGCAAAAATGAAAGTGGTTTTGTGAGTTCTTCTTTCTAGGTGCTTTGGGGTCTAGCCACATAAAAGGTACAGATGATCTAGCTGTCATTTCTAGCTTTTGACTGCGCAGAGATATTAGACTTTTTTCCCTCTTGCTCATACCAACAATTTAGAGTTCTGCTGTAACTCTTCAGTTTTAGTTTTTGAATAAGTGGCAAAATTCATTCTTTCACATTTGGATTTATGTTGTGTCTTGTGAATACTTCCTTCTGTTTTTGTATAAAGAATATTATATCCCTGTAGAAGATAAGTACCTTGATATAATATCAGTGTTGGTCACTGTTTTGCTGTTAACTATGACGTAGTCTCCATGAGTTGGTGTGTTACTCTGGAATTTTGTAGTTTGGTGCTTTTACTTGGTGTACATAGGAATATTCTATGAAATAAAACAGGGTTTCTGTACTTCCTTACTGAAAGATCTCAGAGCCCTTTACAAATTAATACACAGGTTTCAGGAATGTATCCACTGTCTGTATGGAGTACTGATGTACAGTTGATGAACAGCGTCTAATATAACGCATAGTTCTATTGTCTCGATGTTACTAATTAGACTTTCACTGATGTAGGATATAAAAAAGCAAAATCAGTACTTGAGAARAAAAAAAAGAGGTGGAAAATAAACTAAAGGTGAAATTATATGAGGTGGTTGAGTCTACCTGAGAGTCAGTTACTGACAACAGACTGTTGTTGCTCCCATTTCCACTGCTCCTCCAGCTCCTCCCCAGTCCTTAGCATGTGGTTTGTTGCCTTCCGGGTGCTAGTTCTGGTGTGTTAAACCAAGGGCTCTATGATAGCTCCTGTTTCAGGTGAATGAGATGGATTGACTTACTGAGCGTCGTGAGAGCAGTAGAGTTTGTTCGAGGCAAGCTTTAGAAGATGTCTAGGGGATGGGTGGAATGACACAGGCGTGTGATAAAGGCAGGAGATCACCTACCTAGTTTTCACAGCAAAAGACATTAGCATGTCTATGTTTTGTCTAAGAATGTGCAAAGGAGAGCAGGTTCTGATTTTTATCCCAAATACCATTCACTCATAGTGTTTGTTCTGCTCAGACTTAATGCTTAAACTCTAAACTGGTGAAGTCCTAGACCCTCAGACTCCCTGGGCCGGGGGAGTCAAGCTGTACATACTGTTCTCTGTGCAGCTAGAGAATGGACTAATCAAACTTGCTTTATTACACATATCCTTAATTCTCAGGTTGTTACAGACTGATGTAGCTGGGAAATTTCTCTTCCCTTCTTCCAATTTATAAACAATGCTTCCTATTATTAATGCTTTCCCACCTTCTCATGGACAATATATAGTTTTAAGTCTTACTTCTACTCATCTGTAGCTTCACAAGTACTTAGGTGACTACTCAACCATTGCAAAAAAATCAGAGAATCTAGAGTTTTAAATGCCACTTTGGTGGCTAGCTTAAAATTAGCAATAATGTGCTTACCTACAGCCATGCAAAGAAAATTAGCAATAATGTGCCTACCTACAGCCATGCAAAGACAATGACAATTAACCCTTTATGGACTGTTAAAAAAGCAACCTCAAGTTTTGCTACTTGTTCTCTGGCCTGTGATCCACCTCTTCAGCCTCCTCCCAGTGCACATCAGCAGAAATGTCTTGTTGCTGGTAGTAGCTTGTGCCTTGTATTGTAGGATGAAGAATACAGGAATAGTAGGATGGGAGCTGGCTGTATGTTCCCTCACTTTTTAAACTCAACAAGCAGTTGAATGGTTAGCTGAAGGTTAGAAGAGTGGCAGACAAACACTGTCTGTGCTGCAACAGTAAGTAATGGTGCTTATTGGGAACTTGTCATTGTTTAGTAGCACCCACAATGAATTTGCTACCTTTCATATGTTTTTGTGCTTGAAAGGAGACAACTCGTGTTACACATGTGATCTTGAGTGCAGAATTCCTCTGCTACCCAACAGCTGAATCACAGTGGACCACAGCTGTGGCCACGTCCCTGAATGTCACATCACACTACTTTGGTTATCCTGAATGTTGTCTTATGGGTTGCGATATTAAAGCTTTGGTTTTGTGGTCATTAATAGAACTGCGAGATCTGCCACTGGATCTTGCCCCTACAGGACGGGTTTGATTCATGTTATTTATGGGCATGAGCTGACTGAGACAGCTGATCTGGAGTTTATTTTGGCTTTATGATTTTATGCAGGCTTTATGTCATTTTTATGTCAGAGGACAGATGATACGTAGTCCAGCATGAAGTTAGAGGGGTGAGGACAGATGATGCCTGATCTGGTATAAAGACTATTAGTACAAATTTAACCTGTTCAAACATTTTCATTACATTTGCTATGACAGTGTGACTTATGCAAGATCAGTGTTCTGTGTTGTCTGGCCTCAATGTTTTTGACCTGGTACAGAGAAGACCTACAGCTGGATGTACCATATTGTCACACTGTGGCCTTAAAAACCACATACTTTCAGTTCCCTCTGAAGTCTTGGGAAGCAGTCTACTCAGCCCTTCTCAGGATGAGCTCCCATGTCTCCATCTGGGAATAATGCTTACCTGCTCCACAGGAATCTGTGAAAGTAAACTGATTACTCATTTAGTCGGTATTTGTACAGCACTTTGAAGATAAAAAAGCTGTGCTATGATTGTAAGTGCTATTTGCTACATTACATTTCCTATGTAATTATATATATTTTTTCTTTTGAGATTCTTAGATGTATTTTAATCTGTATAATTGATACTATTTGCAGTAGAACATTATTCTATCTCTGGCTAAATAGAGTACTGTAAAAGTCTAGGGAAAGAAATTGATGTATCTGCTGTGTTATCCACTCTGTACTCTTACGATATTTTTGCAAACTGCTTTCATCAAGCTAGTAAGGATTTGTCAAGGTGTTTACCTGTTGGGAATCTCAACGTGATTTCTTGAGGGTGCAGTCTGGGGCTGAGTTATGTGTTCTCCTCTTCTGCTCTTCTAACTATTCGTACATCAAAGTCTACACCATTGTAATTCTTTTCGGCCTGCTCTTTATTCAGCAGTTGCTATACAAAACAAATGTATGTTGTGCTCAGAGAATACAGTATATCATATACATTTATCCACCCCATGAAAGGAATGCATTCAGTGTGCATAAGCAGAAATATTTTCTTGGGGAAAGCTAGGGTAGCTTGTGCCTCATGTTGTAGAATGAAGTATAAGGTGTAGTATACAGCTGTTACAGGATGAAATTAAGCAAAGGAAATTTTGGATGAATATCAGGAAATATTTCTTAATACTGAGCTCAGGCAGTGGAACAGTCTCCCAAGGAACATGATGGAAAGCCCATTGCCCGTGTCAATTAAAACTAGACTAGTTTTAGAACTGGGGAATATACTGTAGGGAACAATCCTGCACAAGTCTAGATGACCTAATAACTCTTTTTCATCTGTAATACTTATGCCTGAACTTCTGAGTTATATATTGCAATGTGATTTCATCCTGACTGAGAGGGACTGAAATATTTTTCTTTCATGTAGGATTTTTTTTCACACACACTATCCAGAATTGTCTTGCCCACTGAAAACAGCAGAGGAAAAGAAAGCAGGGGAAGGCTTATGCATGGAGAATTCCTAAACCGCCAATCAGGCAAGAAGCTACCCCACTCTTTTTGCCTCTGATATCTCAGGGTGGTTGCAAGAAGCAACCCTACTTGTCATTCCCTTGAACGACAGCATGGAGCAGTCCAGGCCTCACAGAGACCCTTGGCAGGGCAGATGAATGTTTACTGGCTTTGGAGCTGGAGAGTTTTACAGGATCCTCTCTGTAACCAGCAGTCCCAGGATTTGCCTTCCTATTGATCACTGTTCAGTCCTGTCTCATCTATACTTACAGACATTATCAAGGAGCCATAAGAAGATGCAAAACACGAAGTGTGCATTGCCCTGCAGCTTTGGAGGGAGTAAAATGTTTCTAGCACATTTTAGACTTCTTTTTTGCAAGAGCCCTGGCAAAGCTGTAACATGACAGGATTTTGAAATACAAAGAGGCATTGAGAATAATCAGTGATGCATCACAGAAAAGCCCATTTGTTTCCATTTAACAGGGAAAAGGTTAGGGTAGTACATCATCTTGCTGCCTCCATTCTGCGCATTTAAGAAACGGCCTGTCCAGCCACTAATTGAGAAGTGAATTTGTGTACAGAGAAATCAGTTCAGTAGTGTCAGTAAAGGAATTGGTAATTTTTCCACCACTAACAAGAGATACTGCAATGGTAAAAACCCATATCAAATGGAAACATATTGTCTGCTCCTTAAAGATTTCTTGACTGTGAAATATGAACACCTGTGTTTTCCTTGCTTCTCTTTCCTTCTGTTGGCTTTTTCTGCGGTATCCTAAAGTTAAGGGGAAACTTGCGGTAGCATCCAACCTTCTTTCACAGATCTAATCAAATAATGGATTTTCACAGATCATACCATAAAATATCTGTTGTTCTGTGAAGACCTGCTTATGCTCCTAGCAAAGTCAACAGGATTTCGGCCATCAAGTTTGTGGGGAGAAAGTTGAGTATCTAAGGCTTGTACACTCACAGAATGGGCGGGAAGACAGATGGACTAGAACTAAAAGCCCAAGTTTCAGTGCTGGAAGCATGAATCCAAACTTTGCGGATTTGGAAATCTCTGCAAAAAATCTTTCTGTAATATATTCTTCTGCCCAGGTCTGTCAGAAGTCTCATTCAGTTTGCTTCCTTTTTAGTACTTACTTTAAAACCTGCCTCTTCAATATTAGCTTGAATCAGCTTCTTTGAACCTTTGTTTATGYTTACTTGGCCATCTCTTTTTACCTTTTTTGTTGTTCCTGATCTGATATTTTCATCCATATGACTCCATTTCTATTTGGTTATATGCTGCTGTGAAGAAGATAAACTAACTAATGTCGCCAGCCCTCCAGCAAGGACTTTGAGGGGCTTTCTTGTCTCTGACTAATTCCTTTTGTGGCCTTGGGAAAGTCACTTATCTTGTCTTTCTCAGTTTTCCCATATGAAAAATGGAGGTAACACTGTTTACTGACATCCAAAAGATACTTTATGTGTTGCACTAAGAAGTCAGCTATCTCCAAAACAGGCTTCCTCTGTGTAAGATAATTAAACGCTAAGATGTTGTAATGCCATGGGTTAATTTTAGCCTTTGTGGTCAGCACTGACCACATCACTGAGGGGAAAAATTATGAATTAAAATGAAGAGGTGGAAAAGTATTAACTTCTTTGTTATTAATCACCGTGTTATTTATTGCCATTTACTTTGTAATTATTGCTTGTGAAAAAAAAATCTATCACTGCTGTGTGCCAGCTCTAACTGCAGCTGCGGATTTAGAGACGAAATTCAGGCTTCAGCCTTTCCCTGGGGCTGATGGACTTCTCCTTTCAAAGTAGGACACTTCTATCTGATGGCATTAACCATAAAATCCCCCATTTCAAGTCTATGATATCCTGAAGGACAACGGCTCATTTCATTTCTTATCAAGAAATCAGGCAGATCAGTCATATTTCCCGAATCAAATGACATTTTCAGAAAATTCATTTGAACCAAAAATGAGGTTTCCTCTCCACAGACTCCAATTAGTTTAAAAGTGGTTTTCTGATGAAAATTCTTGAAATAACTGAGCTGTATAAAGAAAAAATCTATATCTATATCTATATGTATATAGATATATGTACACATGCACAGTTGCTGTGAGAGCCACAGCCAGAGTGCCCTATCAAGCAGTATAAATCTTTAATTTTGGCGATCAGCAGTAATAGTGAAATACTTTAAGATCTTTCCTTGCTTCCTCCTTATTTTTCTTCCTCTCATCCCATCCCTCTGGCTATTCCAGTGGGAGCGCGCACACTCATTTGCTCCCTAAGTACACAAAATTAGCTGCTTATCTGTTGATCTTCTTACATGATCCTTTAAAAATCCTCTCTCTGTATGTGTGTCCAAGGCCGCTTTTGCCTTCAGAGGAASCCCAGACAAGCCAATCCTCAGCCTTCCCCTTACCTGCTCACCGGGGGCCTGGGCCTAATTAAATTGCTCTCAAAGACAAGAAGGGATGAATTTCCTTCTTTCCATCTCCCTTGTCACCCATTTAACTCAGCTGAGATTTGCGTGCTCCTTTTTACTTATGTTAAAATAGCAAGGGGGGAGTTTGGATGGAGGGGGAAGGAGAGAAGGGATGGGGGAGGAGGGTAAGGAAGGAGGGAGCAAGCGGGGACTAATGTGGTTGCGCTCGCCGTAAAGGTGCAGACTTCCAGGAGCAAACAAAGGAGGGGAAAAAGCATAAACGCGAGGCAAACAGAGAAGAGAAGAGTACCAGAACTGACTCTAACTGACTGGTGCCTCCTCTGGTTTTATTTACCATCCATTTTCGTCCTCCAACTGAAGCAAACTGTGAAGGTTTAGAAAGCTGGGAAGAAATGTTTATGCGTGTTTCTGTGTATTTGTACGTCTTGCCAGAGCGGTGCTTTCTGCCTGCCCGCCCTCTCCCAAGACTTTCCTCTCAGGTTAATGAGGGAGGCCTGGGAAATTGGGGTGAGCCTTGCTGGTTGGGTCAGTGTGGCTGTTGATGTTGCCTGAGAGGGGCGGTGGCCACCTTGGCTCAACTGCCATCGCTCGTGGCGGGGGAGGGGCGGCAGCTGCCTGCTTGGGGAAGAGACCAGCGGCTCCCCCAAACGCTGGGGTCCCCTGTGCTGGCTGGAGCCCAGCACAGGCCTGGGAAGAGTGGAAGCAATTAGCCTTTGAAGGTCATCCAAAGTTGTGGGTTTTTTGTTTTTTTTCCCCCTCTTTCTCCCTCCTCTCCCCCCACTTCTGTCTTTCCAGCGCTGCATCCTCCTCCTCCATCACCCAAACCCCAAACGCATCTGAGGAAGCCGTTCAATTAAATCTCTCTCGGCTCCAGCTGGCTCCTGAGCGAAAGGTCAGCGGAGTCCGGGAGGGAGAGGAGCTGGCGAGGAGGAGCCGGAGCTGCTGCCGCTGCTCCCTCCCCTCCGCCCCTCCCGCTCCTCGCGGCCCCTCTTTAATGATACCCGATGGTCAGCCGCTCCCCAGCAGAGAGAGAGATGCCCTGAAGCATCATTGTGGTCGGCAGCGATCGATCAGTGTTTTTTTTTTTTTTTTTTTTAAAGATGATAATGATAACCCGTGGCCATAATGTCAGTGCGTTTGCGGCACCTCTTGGAGGCCGGGCGCGCTTGGCCTGCCAGCGCTGAGGAGAAGCTCGGAGGGGCCCACGAAAGCCTCTTCCCCGCACTGAGCCCACTTAGCCCTGCTTAAAGACTGCTAATTAGACCGAGGGCTGCTATGTGTGTTTACACTGGTGGGGTGGGCGTGGGTGGGGGAGCGCGAGGGCGAGGAGGGCCTTATACCAGTGGCAAGCAAGGCAAAAGCAACCTTTGTTTTAAAAGAGGCTTCAAGTTAACTGGAGGTAATCATACGGAGATGCAGCTATAAATAATACATACCTGCCCTACGCGGTCTGGATACTGGCCCTTATAAGCATACTATAGTGTTTGACGGCGAGCTACCGCTCATTACAGCGTGCGTTGTTCCAGGCCTTTATTTTAAAACAGATTAGTGCTTTTTTAATACTAGACAAATGGAGATAGTCACTGGCCACCGTGTGAGAAGGGAATCTAAAAATCACCAGAAGCTAGTTATCAACATGCTATCTAAGCACCGATAGATGTGTACAGACCTTTTAAAATTCTATTAGTATATGTCTGAGTAGATTGTGGTAAAAATACAAATAGTTCTCTCAAGAAAATCTGTTGGTCTTTTTTTCCTAAATCTCCTACCCTGCAGCCTAAGCGTGGACTTTCTGTTTTACGGATAAATGAGGTTTGTCTTTTAACTGTTGAGATTACACACTTATGGGAGGACTGCAGACCCTGCCTGGAAGAGGAAATCTTCCCTTTATCCCAGTGTACACTTTATCAGAAAAATAATAATAATCAAACCCGGGGGCCCTCTCTCTCTTGCTTCCAGTGAGGAGATATAGGATAAATAACTCCATACTAATAATTTCCCATCCCAACACACAGATTTTTCTGTTGTCACGTTATTTTCTGCATCATTTGATGAACAAAACTACATTTTCCTCTGCACCTATTAAACTATTTGATGATGCCTTTTATTTTGCACTATAATTGGGAAAGCAATCATGTGATAAAATGTAAGTTTGTTGTGAAATAAAATAAGCAATGTTGAAATTATCCAAATTATATTGTCCGAGAAAGTTTCTCAAATGTTCTCTTCATTTAGAGACAGAAATTATACTATTATTACTTTTAAGTTTTGCACTTTTGGGAAGAAATTCCTGAGTATTAGAAGATGCTTGTACCAGACATCATAATAATGTGTAGTTCTGCCATTACCTCTCTCTTGTTAATTAGAAAGGTAGGTAGACTGTTAAAATAGCTATGGTCTGAAATAGGACATTTGTCTTGTTTCCTTCATGGACAGCTGGTTTGTGTATGCAAAATCTGTATGACTGAGCTCATAGTAGAAAAGCTGCCAGGAGTATGTATTAACACGCACTAGAAGGACTGAAAACTTTGGGTAGGCTTTAAGAGAAACATGCAGAACAATATTTGATGCCATTTGGTATTTTGCACTAAAAAATCCCAAAACGCCCAGATGGATTTTCTTAATAAAACACTCTTCTTTTAATTAAAAACAGAAGTATAATTCCAGAGAAAGAGCTGAAAATCAGTTTGACCACTTTGAAAGTCAGCCGCCAAAATGCAGCAACTTTGTCTTATATTCAGTCTCATTAAAGAGATGAAGGCTTTATCTAGAACAGCGGTTGCAAGAGTTAATTGTAATTTATTGTTCCCAAGCTAGTGAATCAACCTGAAACCTGACAACTTTATAATAGTGGAAGTTTAGAATGTGCACAGGAAGTGTATATGGGACTTATTAATTCTTTAACATGTTGAAATCAAGTATTGCACTAACCATGACGAGGCATCAATAGGCTGAGCTTAATTTCTAGATAAAATGTTAAAATCTCATTTTTCTGTAGGGACAAAAGGCTTCTCTGTACTTGGGAATCAGTTAGCTGTGAATAATGATGTTGTACATAAGGTCAATGATGACATAGCTTTTAATCATCAGTGACAGTCTATCATGTGAAACTCCATTCCAGGGAGAAGTAGGAGATTCCTTGGAGTGAGAGGCCCAATAAAAAGGCAAAAAATGAAGTGTTCAGGAAAATCTAGATAACCTGCTAAAGAATGGGACCTTTTCACTTAATGAGCTTTGTAGACTTTGCAGGTGAGGTGCAAAAGCATTCCTGCCTTCTCCTGCCCCCCTCCCTTGTTGCCCCAACTTTTGCTGTGGAGAGTTGTTARCTGTTAACAAGGAAGACCCAGGTTAAAAGGGTTAAAGATCAGTCCAGGGATGGGAGTTCAAAGACTTAGATTTTGTTCCTGAATTTGCTGCTAACTTTCTGTGTTTTGTAGAACGGGGGGTGGGGAGGAGAGATGATAACTTGAACAATCCTCAGATCCCTCTACTGTTCTCCATCTCATTCTCATTTTTGCTGCTAATGAACTTTGAAATCTGTAGATGGCAAATTCTTTAGGCCTCATCCAAAGGCCACTGAACAACTTCCATGGGGCTCTACTTCAAAGTGCTATTATTAATATTTTACTATCAAACTTACAGTAGAAATGTAAGTGTATTTTTCTTCCATATTCATAGTCCTCCAGACTAATCTCATTTGCCACAGCCAAACTACTCAAGCCAAGGAGCAAAGGGGCCACCCAAATGAGCAGCAACTGACTCCCCATTATCTTCTGAATACCAAGCATTGCTAGATATTACTGAATTATTTCAAGGCATACTTTCCTTTTAACAATACCAAGTAATGGGTTAGTTACCCTGATACCATCCCATTAGACAAATCTTAGAGCATTGTTACTAGAGGTATGAAATTTCTAGGTGTATTTCTGTGTTGAAAACAACAACAACAACAGCAACAAACATGAAACCATATGCTGCAGATTAAATATTTGACAATGAAATGTGTTTCTTCCTGTTTTAAAGGCTTTTGAAAGCTTTCTTCCAACACCACATGTAAGACATTGCAGTCTTCTCTTCATGAAACTGGGCTACTAGCTACTGTTACAACAATAAATAAATTCAGACAGTGGTACCTCTCATTATGGCTCCTTTGTAGTTTTTTTTTTTTACTGTTTTATGTTTATGCTGCACTGAGCTGAAAAGTGTGTTTTGTAGACTAACATCTAAAGCATGTTTCTCTTTCCTGCTTTATTCATACCTCTTGTTTTATCCCGTTATCTTTAGACCCTTCAGCACTGTCCAACGCGCTGTTTAGTCTCTAAGAGAAGTAAGCGGGTGTGAAGTAATGTGTGAGGACATTTTGATTCCATTTGACTACAAAACATCCTGGGAAGAATGAATTAACCTCAGCTCTGGAACAGCATTTTCTATGCATTGAATTTGCAAATTATCTACCCAAATATTGAATTGAGTACTCACTGCCTGAACTGATAACAGATGTTCAACCCCCAAATAGGGGGCTTTTTACATTAAAAGTCATTTTAATACTGCATTGCTTACATACTGTTACACAAGTGACGCAGAAATGTGGCATACTTAATGCAGCCAGAGCTTTAAAAAAAGTGATTGTAAACATGACTTCATAGTATTTTCTATTTATTTTCTTCAGATGACTCTATGTCAAATTTATGCAGTTTTGAAGACCGAACACTCTAAATGGCTAAATGCCAGTGCTGTGAAAGATCTAAAAACGAAAATCCTGTTGTGTTGCTTGTCATTTATGTCATTGTCAGACTTCAAAATCATGTCTGCTACCAATCTCTCTAATTACATTAAATCTTCTAAATTTAGTAAGTAGTTTTGATGATAGTACATAAGGTGCACAGTGTAAGTTTTTTTCACGGTTTTGGTAGGACCGTATGTGGAGTTCGGTGCTAGACAATGTGAGCAAGGCTGCCAGGATCTGAGCTGTTCTGTTGTGTTTGCTGTTATTATTGTCAGAAAGCAGAGATATTTTAGAAAAATCAAGTCCCACCTCAAATTATGCAGATTGAGCTAAGCTATGTATCACACATATTTTTCTCTTTGCTTTTGTGATCACCTTCTGTGATTCTATTTGACCTACCAAGTGAAGTATGGTGGGATGGGATCATAACTTTAGAAGTTCCTAAAAACTCATTCAGCTTGGAGCTTCAGTTCAGCATTTCTAGACATTAGTCCCCCACTGTAGTTCATGGACCGCAGTGTGGCGATTATATCTCTCTCAGTGCTGGTGTACTGCCCTGGTATGAACACAGTGCCAAGGGGTCTTTAAGCTGTGTGCTGTTTGTTTGCAGCAGTAATCTTTAAACTGCACATACCCAGTTCGTATTTCAGTCTGTATGAAAAATATTAGGCTTCCACCTTTTTTGAGAATTAAAGGTGTTGTAACCATGCTTTCATGGTTTCCACTGCCTAATTCAGTGCTAAGTAAAGTATGTTTGTACATTTACAGTGGCATATATAAATGATCAGTGCATTAAGCATTTATAGCAAGTTTTACTCCTTAAGGTTCCCAAACCACTTTAAGAATTTAAGACCTATGTAAATGATAAAAAGGGATAGATCTGATTGAACTACTTATAATGAATAATTAATTTGACAAATCTATTCCTTTTTTCCTGTTTGCAAATTATCCAAGTACAGACTTGGATTCTTTTGTTCATCATTTGAAGTTATTTGATTAACAGTTTAGGCAAAGATTTCAGCCTATGGATTGACTGCAAACTGTTTCACATGGCAATTATTTCATACATTATCTATTTACCACTGCTTATTTTACCTGCAAGATGATCACCTGCTGTAAATGAGGTGGTTTTATTTCTCCGTATTGTTTGGTTGACCTTAAGAAGTAATTTTTGGATTAACATTCAAAAAAGAAAGTAAAAAAACCTGCTGCTTAGTTCAGATCAGAACTACCTTCAAAAAGCCCATGAAAGCATCTTTAGCAGGACAATAAAAGGTAGCCCTTGCTGGCAGATTTGTTGATACAATACTAAGAAGAACGGGCAAGACATTTCAAGGAAATAGGAGGATAACTGACTCTGTTTTTCTAGAGCAAAGATGAAGGATTTTAAGTCAAGACTAGGTGAGATTTCAGTTAGCAGGATCCAGGCTGGTACCAGTATCCTGTCAGGCATCACTTGACAGGCTGTTGAAGATTTCTGGGGGGACGTTTACCAGAGGGACCAGAAACTATTGGATTCTGTTGACCATCTCAGTAGGAGCTATGCCAATCGATGAAAAATGAGCTAACATAGCCAGAAGGGCATTAAACTAAGTATGGAGTAATGATAAAGGGAAGTTGTGGCATGTGTGTGTGTAAATTACAACCAGGATATCAGAAATGTGACAAATGTAACACCAAGGGTTACAAGGGACGTATATTAAAAAAAAAATACATTGTGAAAGAATCTCTAAGCTAACGTTAAGCATCTAGGTTACAAGTAGGCAGATGCAGAAGTATTCATATATGAGAGGAAATATCATATAGTTAGCATTTCTGAAACTTGGTAAGATATGTCATAACACTCGAATCTTACTGTAAGTGGTTATTTTTTATCCCTAAGAATAAATTAGGAGAAGGCATTGGAGGTGATCTGTTACATCAGATACAGTGTTGCATGTTGAAGAGTCAAAAATAATCAAGTAACAGGAACCTGGTAATTCTGAGTTAAATTATGGCTACAGATAGGATAGTGAGTGTGTGTGTTTTATAGAGAAAAACAACATTGCGGACAATGAGATGACTTGCTCTTTAGGCATCTCTCCATAAGTATGGGAAAAGATCCTTAACTATCATAGGGGAGTTTAAAGTGGGGGATGCCTGCTGAGATTTTGTTTTACCAGTATTAAGATTCTCTAGAGCTTCTAGAAGTAATAGCAGATAATCTCAGAACATAGAAACTACTTCATCGTTCATGAAGAAACTCAAAACTGAACATCATTGTGATGGCCAAAGAGATAATGATGCCCAACCATGACCACCAAACAAGAGCAGCTGAGGACCAGTGATCACAATCTGGTTACATTTATTTTATGAATATGAGCTATATATAACACAAAGTAGGCATGGGTATACTTTGATATTTTAGAGGGCCAGTTTATCAAAACTTGAGTCAGTTAGCATAACTGAGCAGGAATGTAATTTTTAGTTGGGAAGTGTTAATGAAAACCAGGAAGTGTTCAAGGACTTAAACTGATTTCACAAAAAAGTACACTAGTCAAAATATCCTGATTAAAAGACATAGAAGCAATGTAAAAACATAAAATAATGATATATCAAGAATGGAAAGGGAGATAGGATAAGTTATATGCTGAAACATGTAAGTAACTGATAAAATAAAGACTCAGTTAAACATCAATAGCCAATATGGTTAAATCAACACGAAGGCAATTTAAAAACATTTTAGCATCAAAAAGAATCTTAGGTCAGATATAGTTCCACTGAAGATGCAGATGGTGGAAATCATAAATAATGACGCAGAAAAGGCAGAAATGTTTAATAAATATTTCTGTTCTGCACTTGGAATGAAACAGGAGGATGTATCCATCCCATATGATGTTGTGGATGGAAATGAAAGTTTGCCATCTGTAACAGAGAGGTAAGGCAGAAACTGCTAAAATTAAACATTTTCAAATCAACAGGCTTAGATTATTTTATACTGAAGAGTCACAAAGAAACTACCAAGCAACTAAATTTAGGCAGCAGCTCAAATGTAGGAAAGGGAGATATCAATCCTGTTCTGCTGTCCTGTAGGCACCTAACTTCCTAGATTTAGAATACTAGTGAAAATACCTCTCCCCCCATGCCATGCAAACCAGGTCTTGCTGAACAATGTACATTTTTTTTGATCTTGACTTATATTGTAGAGTACTCATTTGGTTGGTACAAACACAGTGCTGTCTATGGCCTTTATTGTATATAAGGATTTCTCCGAATTACTTTCTTTAGGAGTATGTACTATCTTGTTTAAAAGCAAGCAAACAAGCAAACAAAAGCCCCAAGCAATCTATACCAACATGCACTATATGGGATTAAAAAGTCACATTAAGTGGATTAAAAACTGCCTTTGTGACAGATCTTAAAGTGCAGTTGCTAATGAAGAAACATCAGTGAGTTACACCACTGCTAGTGGTGCTACCCATGGATCAAGGCTTGATCCAATACTCTTCAATGTTTTTGCTAAACATTTAGATAAGGTTTCAGTGAACACAAAACTGGATAACACATAGCAATGAGAAAGACAAACTACTGTTATAGACTGATTTGAATTGCCTGGTTAATGGTCAAGAGCCAAGGAAATATATTTAAATGCACCCAAAAGCCGAGCAATACATTTAGGAGGTACATTTAGAGAGACAGTCTTTGAGAACAGTGACTTGGAAAAACATTTTGGGTCCTCAGAAATGATTACCTCAAGATGAGCTCTCACTGCAGTTCATCCTTAGCTGAATAAAAGGGGACCTTAGAAGTAGAAAAAGGGAGCTAGGCCTCTTTTCTATACCCTGCAGTGGAAAGACCATGTCCTACATTGGACCTGCAGTTTAAGAAGAATATGGAACTTAGTATTAGGACAAAGCTGAAAGGAGGGCCCCAGAATTGTTCAAGATACTGGGAAATGAGCCTTATGGTGTGATTCACTTCATAGGTCTGTGTACTTATTTATGTGAACAGATAGAGAAGGCACCTGACGGGGCCTTTTTGCTTTGCAGAAGTATTCAGGAAGTTAAACAAATTCTACCTTGCGAAAGATGTAGATTGCTATAATAAGGATAATTAAACATTAGAACAGACTTTTGAAGGAAGTGTTGAATTCACTATAGCTTGGCATCTTTAAAATGAGATTAGGTATCTCTCTAAAAGACGCCTTATGGAAAAAATTCTATTACCTGTGCATACCTCTGGTCAAAGTTGATTATTGCAGTGAGGTTTTTTGGGTGGGTCTAGGAGTCTATAAATCTATGAAGAGAAAAATTCCTTGTAAAAATGCTTGTGAAAAATATTTGTGGACTAAAAGAGCAGCAAAAAACATTCAGTTTGTGTTTGAGAAAATATTTAGAGGAATTTTCTGCAGTGCTGTCAAAAAGGTCTGTTTTTACTGCTAAAATGTACCACTTCTGTGGTGGAATGCAGCAGCTGTGGACTCTGCAGCAGTCCTGAAATTGGAAGTGGAGAATGATACATCCATCTTAAACCGAAGGGGAATATGAGACAACAGAATGGGCATGGTTGACATATGGGTAGGACATGAGATAATCTTAGTAAAATTGCCATGAGGGTTTGAAATAGTAAAAGTTATTAGAAAGATTTTAGCTATGAATCTTATCCTGAAGAAGGAATTTTCAATGTGACAGCTCCTTGCTGGGACAAAACTGCTACAAAATACCTCCTGAGCAGTACCATTTGATTTACCTTACACATTACCTGGCTATTGTGTTCTCCATGAAGTCTTATCCTAAAATATTGTATAGAGATGCCTAGTTTCATTTAACAGGTTGAGCTACATTTTAGTGGTATGAAAACCATTTCTTAAATATTTAATATATGTTTGAGATTATACAGTGCATTGAGTGAGAAGTCACTGTTAAATTGTTTAAATGGCATAAGTTCTGTGGCTGAAAGACCTATGCTTGTTTGTTAGGATGAAAGATATTTCGTGTGGACATTCCTGTTAGCAGAAGACTCATGAAAGCATATACCTATTACAGTATCTGATGTTACCAGAACACAACAGTACTCTTGACAAGTTATTTGAAATGTATGTACATGTAGCCTGTGTTCCCATGTCAAGAAGAGCAAATGTTCAGGACCTGCAACAACAGACACATTTCAGGAGTGCTGAGCTCCTGTTTGGGCACCTAACTAGGGCAGATCTCCAGCAGTGCTTGTAAAGTAACAAACTAAGCTCACCTGAACATAGCTGACAGCACACAAATTAAAAACTGATGCTAGACCTAGAATATAGTTTTGTATTAACAGCAAATTACTTCTTTAGCCTCATCAGGGAGTCATCTACCTTTAAGACAAACTTTCATAGGTCTCCAGTCTTCTGCAGCCAGTCACAAGTCCAACCTGGCTAACAGCTAGGAAAGAAAGTGCAGCAATAAGCCCAAGTGTATAAATGTTAATCAAATATAGAACAGTTTATCTCAGACTTGGTGCTATAACAACCAGAGTTTCTGGCTGGCTTGAACTACAGACAGAGCTTGCTCACATTTTCTTTTGAAAGATTGCATAGGCACACCAATGTTAGAGCTTAGAGAAAACAGACTTGCAAATGATGGGACCTGCTCATACTTTAAATTTCTATGTGAATTCAAAATACTTCTCCAAACTGATTCACTGGGTGGTTATGAAAAAATCACATTATTCTTTTGTCTTTCAGAATATAAATGCCAATACATTTATGGTAGAATCATCCAGAACTTTATCCTCAAGCCACTGCAYGGAAAAAAAAMCCAAACACTTAATGTCATCTTTATAGGATTGTTCTGCTGAGTCTGGATGCAAATTAATTGGCAAATGGGTTTAGAAACTTAAGCAGTTCTTCTACTCTTTTAGAAAGAAATTTCCAGCTCTGTAAGTGGGCTGCCTCTTTGAAAGGTTTGGGGGGGGGGGTTGTTTTTTTTTTCCAATTCTGAAAAGCACCTACTTTCTTGCTGAGCAAAATGGAGACAAGTTAAGAAGTCCAGGTAACTATATAATAAAGAGTGTGTAGGAGCCAGTCTGTGACACTGGTTATTCAGTAGCAATTGATGTTCTAGAATAATATCTTGTCTGAGTCATAGCAGCATAATCATTGCCTAGGTGCGGAGATTTACTGTAACAATTTGGCTCTTCAAATGATTCACTGTGTGGCCCTCAGCAAACCACTTAATTTTGCCTTTCAATTTCCTCAGCTATGAAATGGAGATAATTATATTTCTGGAGCTTTATAAACACTTGATATCTATAGCTGAAAAGCACATAAAAGTGCTAAGCAACAATACCTGCTTTTTTCTCTAGTTAAGACATGTAAGACCATATTCATCTAGTCTTCCTTGTGCAAGCAGTCTCCCTGAAGCAGATGGAATATAAAATTGCTCTAGAACTAACTTTATAGTAAGACTGACTTCTTGCTTTTCTTTATTCTTTTGTTTGCTAGAGTTCCTTTTGTTTGTTTGACTCCTTATCATTTTTAAGGGCTTTTATCTGTACTTACTTTTCAAATGTCTACCAATAGGAGTGACTATTCCAATGGTGACACTAGATATGTCTATCATATTTGCAGTAGTGGCTGTTGCTGTGCAAGGTGTGTTTGGAAGAGGAGAAAGAAATCCACCTGCAAATTATGCCACTGGACATTGGCAGCATCCAGAAATATGAGAGGAAATTTAAGTCCAAATTCATGTTCTTGTTTAGAAAACTGGCCAAAAAATTGTATGCAAAAGCTGGAGTTAGTTTTAAAAAAACATTGTCTATATATATATGAGATTCTTTTATCATGATAAGTAATAACCTGGCATTATCATAATAAGTAATAACAGTGTATTGTTTATTCTAGAGCATTCTGAGATATAAATCAATATGCTGGGTATATACAGAGACTACATCATCCACCAGTGCCAGGCAGCCATTTCTGGGATAAAATACTAACAGCAAATAGTAATTTTGAACGTAATCACTAACCAACAGTTTGGGACAGAATATAAAGATGCCAAGGAAACTATGGAGGCAATAAATTGACTTTCTTCGAATTTAGTCAGGATCTTAGTGATGATCACAGAATCACAGAATAGCTGAGGTTGGAAGGCATCTCTGGATATCATCTGGTCCAACTCCTCTGCTCAAGCAGGGTCAGCTGGAGCAGGTTGCCCAGGACCGTGTCCGGTTGGGTTTTGAATATCTCCAAGGATGGAGACTCCACAACCTCTCTGGGCAACCTGTTCCAGAGTTCAACTACCCTCACAGTTATGAAGTGTTTTCTTGTGTTGAAGTGGAATTTTCTGTGTTTCAGTTTGTGGCCATTGCCTCTTGTCCTGTCACTGGGCACCACTGGAAAGAGTCTGGCCCCATCCTCTTGACACCCTCCTGACCACCCATATATTTATTCTAATACACTTCCATTATTCAAAACATGTACTGTTATGTGTATATGATCATTACATGTTAGGAATTTTCAATATCTAAGGGTTTTTCCTTTTTTCCCTATCCCTGCTTGGCATTTCCCCCCTCCCAGTTACAGGCTTATTCATGACACTCAGCTAATAGTAGGTTTTATGCTAGTAACACCTGCTTTGAGAGGACATTTGCTGAATAGCACTCTGACTTCCCTCCATCCCTCAGTAGTGGTTACCTACATCTCTCTTGGCCAAAGATCTAAATTCCAGCACCAGTGGGAAATGAAAGATTATGAGGTAATCAAAGTTTAATGCTTTAATATGCATAACTTCTGTCCTGTGTTGTATATATGTTACTATTTACTGGAATGTGTGTATTTTATCTGAAGATCAGCTATTTTCAAATAGGATATTTCTGCTTCTAGAGAACCAGTGCTAGTGCCATTGATTTGCTGTAGCTTCTCGAACTATTTAAGACAGCTGTATTCAGGAAAAAAAAGTCTCTTCCCTCCCCTGAAAGGAAAGGAAAACAGAATATGTTGTGATTTAATGCAATTTTGATGGTACCTGTAATATTCCTCTGAATGATTTTGCAACTTATACAGGTTTATACATGAAGGGTTCATAAGCATAGCTGTACCTGCCAGATTTAGTGATAAACCATTTTTTCTTCTCTTTGTGGCTTAACTGTCACAGGATGGCACAGACAGAAAAAGAAAAGAACTGCCAGGATAAAAGTAGGGACTCTCCCTTTTAAAAGCTGGAAGCAGTAAGTCTCCATACTGTGGCTGGAGACTACAGTTTGTTTTGGTCTGGGGAATCAATTTGCTTTCTGTTACCTTCTGGTAATTTGTTCTGTTTCTCAAGTTGAGCCATGAGTTCAGGGTTAACAGGCACGGATACCGATTCTCTTCTGGGCTGGAAAGTTTCCACTAATAACTGCAGAATATTGCTTATCCTAGTGCTTTCATACTGATGACAGACGATACTGGTTTGAGTCAAACTTTTATCTCTGTTAAATCTAGACAGTCTGCTGATACAAATTTTGCTGCAACTTAAAATCTGTAGAAATCCAAAGTATTTCTTGATCTACACCTTACTGAGCTCCTTCTTGTCCATTTACTACAAAACTAAATAATACCAGTTCTGCACTTCCTAGGAATGAATCCATGTTTCATCTTGTATCTGAAACACAGGAGAACCAGCTTTCATTTCATTTGTTCAGGCCAGCTTTTATGGGGCCTAGCAGTAAATGACAACTGGGTTCAGAATATTTAAGCCCTCAATGCACTGTAGGAGTTAGGTGCGTAGCAAAAATTATTCCTCCTGTTTTACAGCAGTAAAAAACAAGAAACAGAAAGCTAGTCTCCTATTTATAACTAAAATCCAGATCTCCTGGCTTCCAGTATCATTTTGCTTATAAGTCTACAGAAAGGGAAAAATCCTGACTAATAATTCAGTCATCCCTCTGATTTAGTTTCCCCAGCAGCCCAACAAGCTGAACTAAACAAGGGTCCTGTGCTGCCAAGCTCTAGTTAAAATCCATATGTTCACCAAAATACCATCACTTATGTCATGCAGGTTCTGAATCATTAGGTATGATGTTCACATTATTACTCACTAAACAGTTTCTTATAATGTTCAGGCCAATGCATATCAAAATTCATGAATTCTGATGGCTACAAAGAGCTTTTAATGATACCTTCAGAAGATGAAATATATAGGTTTCAAAAAAGTATGTGAAAATATGGATATTAGGCATAATAGTTAGAGGTAGGAGGAGCACACAAGATCAACAAGCCAGACAAGTTCAGAAACCTTTAGTCATTGTGTAGCGATCTGTAATGAAAATTCAAGTACCTTCTCTTTAATGATCCATTTATCTCTTTGACATGATTTTCTATCATTCTAACTGGCATGTCTCCTGTTTTCTGTGTGTTTATTACAAATTTGTTTTGTCAAACAAGCCTTTAATACCAGACAGGTCAGGCTGCTTCCTCAAGATTTTCTCTGAACAGATTCTCTTCTCTAAGGAAAACAAAGATGAATTATTTTATATCTAAATAGTAATACTGTAATACTAGTAATACTAGTAATAGTAATATCTAAATTAATAATACTGATAGGGTTCTTGTAGAGAAGGAGGAGGAAAATTTTAAACTCTTTAAAATGTTATGAACTGTTTCTGTATCAGGAAGTTAACTATACGGAGTCATCACTTTTAAGCTCTGCTATGCTTTGCATAGCTCAGGGAGGAATTCACCTACAGAGGACAAGATGGTTAAAAAGGCTGTGGTTTCTCCCATGAAAGCTGCTAGCACTACATATGTCCTCTATGTATCTCCCATATATTATGGGAGAGTGGTTCTGCAGAGCAGCCAGAAACATGGCAGCAATACCCAGTTCTGTTGCTTACTGCCTGTTGATGCAGTACCCCTGACTTGGGGGTTTGGATTTTTGCTTTTGCTTTGAAAATGGGAAAAAATCATCAAATAATTGCAGCTCCCTTACCCTTTTTTAAAGAACTACAGTCAAATTGAAAATTCTCTGGTTTCAATATGTGTTAATTGCAAAAATATCGCCTCTTATTCAATCCCAGATTTTTGGAAAAAAAAAAGCTTAATAAAACCCATCCTGGAACTTGTTCTTTCAGTAGAATCTTTTAAATCCAGCTGTCTCAGTTGTTATTTGAATCAATATTTACAGAAACATGTCTGTAAATATTAAGTATGTGACATCTTATTACWAATCAAACCAAGAAAAATTGCCCAATGATTACAGTGCTGATCTCACAAACCCTATAAACTTGTGCACAAAGGGAAGCCTCTGGGGAAGTAAGCTAGGATGTAAATTCAGAGCGCACAGATACTCTGCAGTATTTCCCCATGTAAATAGTCTTCCTATGGGTACCTCACTCCATCCTGAAAGTGTTGCACTGTTGCAGAATGAGAAAGCTGTTGCAGGATAGCTAATCCTTTGTAGATTCACACTCACTTACAGTGCAAAAACTTCCTTGAACCATTAATGAGTCATTCTTATTGATTTCAAAATCCCATTAGGTTTAAAGGTATTCCTCACACATGGTAGGAGCACTCAGGTAAGCAAGAGTGAACCCTAAATTTGAAGCTTCAAGTACTGAAAAGCATTTCCTTAAGCCTAGCCCTCCTCCCAAGCTTGCAGATTCTGAGTATTTCTATCCCTTTCACCGCTTCTTATGGCTTACTGCGTAGGTTACTGCCACCACTGCTACTAATGGCTATGCAGCAGCTTGAAATATTCAGGAGAGACCTGGGAGCCCAGCAAAGAGAGAAAGCCGGTGACAACAGACTGGAAAAGGTCTAAGCTTTCTGATAGTGATATAGGGTAAAATATAGGAACGCAAGTGAAGCAACAGAATTTCCCTGGTTTTCAGCCTCAGATCCGTTGTCCACATTAAAAGAATATGGGAATTCTGGGAGAAAGTAATATTGTATATGCTTTTAAAAAGACCTTGATACTTGAAACTGAAATTATGAGCATCCCATATATTATGGGATACTTGATAACCCTAACTCTTATTGAAATCTTGATTAAGAAACTCCTTTCCGTAGTGATTAATTTGGTGAGTCAGTGTTGTGAAAATGATTTTCTGTATTATATGCAGGCTGGACCTGCAGTTAGCTTCCTAAAGATATACATTGGATGTACAAAAAATTCCCTCTGCTTCAGGCTATGCAAAAAATACCACAATCAGAGCAGTTTTAAAACAGGACTGATGCTGACTGTCAGAGCCCTTTTGACAGGTTTTGGTTACACTACTGTTGACTTTGATAGAAGATATACCTGAATAAAAACTACAGGACTACTCAGGGAGGAAGTAATCTCAAATTACCTCAAATCATAACTTTGACAATAAAGAAGCAATAGTAATGAGGACAAACATTTCTTTTGTGATGTGTATTTATCCCCATAATGAGAATATAACTTTATTTTCTTCAAACTGATAATACCCTTTCTTCAATTATTTGCAAATTTCCTAACATTATGTTTTTATGCACTGTGCTATAATCCTTATACATTAGCTTCTTTTTCTCTCTCTCATTCAACAAATTGAATAAAAAAAATAGTGAGGACAAACAGATATAGAGTTACCCAACCCTTCTTCCTGCAAGAAGACAAACAGAATCACATTTCCTTGTTCAGGTAAATAATAATACTAAGGGAACGTAATACTGCAGATGAATTAACTATTTGTTAATATTATTCTTAACAAATTCTGTAATTTATATATCAATAGTGACATATAAGGGAAACACAAACTGTGAGCTAACCCTGGACCCGGCTCCCTAAGTAGACCCACTGAAGTAACTTGTCACTATTTCTGTATAAAGATGCTATTCAGTGCATTGCATCTGTCCCTTATAATTTCTGAAGAAGCTTATGAATCATTTCTACAATTAGCAGACTGAGGTCAGAAGATATGGAAAAACCTAAGATGGTGCTCAGCGTTTTAGCACCAGTTCAAATGACCTAATTTATTACTTTGATGTGATGTTTATGTTATCACTCCAGTTTTTTACAGATTAATCCATAATATGTGATTAAAAAAGAAAACAGCTGCACTGTTTGATTAAGGTAAACAGACTCAACAAGTGTATCTTATAACCAGAGTCCTTTTAGGTAATGTACTAAGCATCCTCTGTAACCCTCTGTTCTTGTTATATCACCACAATGCCCATATAAAACAGACCCCCAAAACACTTGCTTAGCTTTAAGCACTTAGGTTGTGCTTTAAGTTTGTTTATGTCTCTTGCCGACTAGCGTGTTTGCAATGTAGGATTTAACAGTCCTTGTACTGCTGACAATTTGCTAGCTATTCTGTAGACTGAATTTGAAGATTTTTTTTAATTGGCTAAAATAGTGCTATACTGTTTGCAGTTTATTGGAGGTATGTTAAGCCCCACTGAGGCTTCAGGGATCAAAAAATCAAGCAAAGACAGAAAGAAGAGAAAAGTAAATCAGTTGGGTTATATTAGTAAATAATTTAGAGTGCTTAAAACAACAATGTTCACACATTTTTAATTTAAAGCCTGCTAAATCCTTTTAAAATTCATTTGTATTTGCAATTACTTAAACTGTGAGCTGTGCACTGGAGGGAGTGAAACTATAGATTTTAAGTATGTAGCTGGAGGTAATATATAAATTCAATTGATCAGTCTGGCAGAGAATTGATGCCACAATTTGTACCCAGTGGCACTTTCTCTTTCTTACCCGACTGGCTTAGAACATTATCAGAAAGTCAATATGATAAGCCAATATAGTGATATACTTGCAGTCATAAGTCCCTTGTTTAGATTAAACCCTAGGTGCTCACGATGTGGATTGTAATGGACAGACAGCCTGACTCCATCCCACTATGAGCTGTTCTGAAAGCACTCGACTCAACTTAACTCCAAGGTTTCATATGGTTATCAATGGCCCCAGCAGCCAGCCAAACCAGTAACAGAGGACGTCTGTCTCTGCAAGGCAACACAGCGGCAGGGAATAAGGTGTATGCAATGCTCCAGTCTGGCTGCAGCCCTCTCTGTGTCAGCTGCCTGTCTCTAACAGGCTTTCCACTCATTGCGATCAAGTTTCCTTTATAATTCTTCTTCAGTCTCGTGTTTTGTTTCTCTCTCTTCCTCATAATTTATTAATGATTTCACCTCTTCTGCATTATCTTTTGAAATCATTCCATTCTATGAAAGGCAGCTCTGTGAAGCCTGAGGAGGAACAACTTCCTAAGTCTGCCTTTTGAGAAAGTGCCTTTCTGTACCTGTAGTACATATAGCCTTGTATTTGTGGCTGCATTGAGAACTGGATCAGGCTGCTAGCTGCTGATTTCACACAACATGTAAAACACTTATTTGAGTAAAAACCCTTTATGGCTGGTATGACAGATAAAATTAGAAGGTCACCCACACATCTGCCCTGCATGTATTTTCCTCACAGAGATTTCAGCTGCACATAGTATGTACAGCACCATCTGACACATCACCACATGTGTTAATTTTTTCCTGCAGCAATGACCCTTACCTCTCCACCTACATAACATGTGGTGCTTAGAATCAGAGAAATACTGAAGAGAGCTGTTGGGTCAACAGTTGTTTAACCCTCTCTGTGATAATGCAGAATTACTCTCGACAGTGTACCACAATTACTTTGTTTAGTGCAGCTTTAAAGTGACACAGCTGATGAGATCTTCCACCGCTTTCCCCTCCTGACACTCTAATAGACTTCGTTGTTAGGAATCGTTCCCTGGTCTTTGGACTAAATTCTCCTGTGCTCTGTTTTGTAAGTAATAAATCTTTGATCATTTACTCTCTCCAAAGCAGCTCACACCTTTAATTTTCTTTTAAAATACTTCTCTGTAATCCCTACAGTTTATCATTGTAGAGTAATCTTTAGGAACAGACCTCTTTCAGAGGCATGGGACTCACGTTTGTCCCTTGATGCAGCTTTGGTGACCCAGGTGGCGAAATGACTCTCGAGTTACAGTTATTACACAGACGCAAAATATTCCATATTCTGTTTCAACAATAAAAGGGGATTGCGTCTGTTGTCTTTGAAGAGAAATAATTCTGCAATCCCATGTCTCCTTGCAGTATGCAATATTATATTTTGTATTTCCACTAGTTTATTATGTTTGAAAAGTGAAAGGCTCATAGTTATTTGGTGACCCATTAAAGTCAATTGCAGGTAGATCCACGTGGGTAAAGCTCTCTTCCTGCAAATAGTCATAGGTGTACTTGCCCTTATGTTCATGAATAGTTATGCTGTTTTCATGGATAAAGTAAAGCTCACATGTAAGTGAGGTTTTTGGCTGGCAGCTATAGGGCTGGACAGTCAAATGTTTCTATAGCACAGAAGATGTACATAAATTTCCAGTGCCCTGCAAAAGTCTCTGTCAATGACTTAAGTAGAGTGTGGGACCTCTAACCTTTAGGAACAAAACAAGCTGCACTTGTTCTGATGCTGTTTCATACTGATCTATTCAATCATCAGTGACAAAATCCTCTAACTGTAGATTTGATTCTACTCATGACAATAAACCCTTTTTGTTAGACTGAGATCAGTGAAGAACCAGCTTCTTAATCCATCTGGCTTTTCTATTTTTGTACATCGATTGCTTATCAGGAAATAAATAAATGTGAAGGTAAAGGACTTGTGCACATCAGGGCAAAAAGCAATAGCCATTAAGCCTGTAACATACAGTATATGCCCTTTTAGCAATAAGGACACTGCTTGAAATTGTCAGTGTGACAGATTTACTCTTAATAGCTTAAGCAAATTTCACATTTTACCCAGGTCATTTTGAAGTAAGAAACATTAATGTGTTTGGAATAAAAATTAAAGATTATAAACTTCACACACATCTGCAGAGAGTCAGCCATGTTTCATGTGTTTGTTTAAAATATTASGAGGTGCTTGTTGAGACAGAATGTTTCCTCTGTGTGTGTAATATAAATAACCTAAAGGCATTCAAATACATTTTGACATTTAAACATATGTTTAAATCAATTTTAACATATTGATTTAGTCCTGTTCTATCACCACACACCCAAAACCAAAGAGCGTAGAACTTTCCCTATACAGCTGTTTGTACAATGCACAATGCTTTATTTAGGCATGGATTTATTTTATCCAGTCATGGCAGGAAAYGGGAGAAAGGGGAGAGAAGGAAGAGAAAAAAGGACGGAGGTGCATGCACCTGCACCATATGTTGATGTAATGAATTTCTTCCCTCATCCAACTAGGCTGGCCTTGTTTCTGTTTCTTTTATTTGCTTGTGGAGTTGGAAGAACATGCACCATTTTGGAGCAATGTATTTTGCTTCCGGCAGCAGGAGGCTCATGAGCAAGCATAATTTACCCAGAGCATTTTAGTGGATTAAGTATAATCCTTGCTTTAGACAGGCATTTTTCCATTCAAATGTTTTTTCTAGCTGTGTTGAAGTTTTGCTCTCACTACTTTTGCTTTGAAGAGTATGATAATGTTATGTAGGTTTGTTCAGTGAAAAGCAGCACCGGGTTGCTAAAAACAGTGGGTGCTAAAAGCTTGAGTTCCCTACTGATGCTACAACTGATAGTGGAATGTTTTAGAGCTATAAAGGTGAGATAAAGATTTAGGTCTGTTCTACCAGGTGCTGAGCATCCAGACCTAATCCAGGAAAATAATTAAGTACGTGCTTAAATTGAGGGGGTTGTTCACCTACTTAAAGTTAACTTTTGAGGGATTGCTTGGACACTGAAAGTTAAGCACACACCTAATTGCTCTGCTGGCCTGGGCCAGAAAATTTAGCATTCTGTAGGACTGAGCCCTGAGTGTCTAATTACCATAAAAAATATACGATAGGGAATGATTATGCACTGGTAAGGGGGGTGGTAGAGTAACCCTAATAAATCTTTCTGATCTTTGATTTCTCTACTTATGCATAAATCAGCTCTGTATATTTCTAAAGCCGGGGTTGGTAACRTATATTAATGTAGCTGAGGCTAAAATTTAGGTGGTGTGTCTAAGTATTATTATAAGGAGTTGACTGTGTCACCAAGGGTGGGGTTTTGTGGGTAGATGAAGACACTACGTTGAAATAGCACACGCTTTACCGTGAAGCAGGACATGTACCTCAACATGTAGTCCTGGTGAAGGGACTGTCTTCCTCTAGCCCCTTGGAAGTCTGTCCAAGRGTGTGTGTTGATGAAAACTAAAAGGTATTTTTTGTAGAGGAGAATGACTCTCAATGTTTATGTGCTAAGGTATGAACAGATAATACTCTGGCTGCTAATACTGCCTACGTTACTGATATTCCTGGATTGTAGATCCAGATTTCTAGTTAGTACTAATTGGTTTGGCACTTTACTTTTCATGGAGGTTAGACATAAGAAATGAATGTAGGCGACCTTAATCCTCTGTTAACATTTTTGTGTATATGAGAATATATTTATATGCACATATACTCACAGACATACAAGAAAAATATAGCAAAATGCATTAATTTTACATTGATTCAAAATATTTACAGTTTTGGTTAAGATGATCGTGCTAAAGTGACAGAAAATAGTAAGTATTAACATTGCACTGTAAGTAATGACATGTGCTGTAGATCCTCACAGAAAAAAACAATTGCCTGTGGCATCCGCACAGTATTTAAACTGGTAATCTCAAAAGAGAGGATGGCTTAGATTTTGAGGCTTGTTTTTGAAAACTCTTATGTTAGCTAAGAGTTCTAAATTTAGGGGGAATTGAGAATTTAGGCTCTATTTTGTTTTTTCTTCTTGAGAGCTAAGACTGATGTCAGAACTTCTCAGATAGGAGCCGTTTTCACTGTATTTTTGATATACTACTTTTTAACTACAAGACTGAAATCTCAGAATAATCTCATGCCTGGGAGATTCTCATAAGGTGAAGTTAGTCCACCTGTGTAGACCCATTTTGTCTTTATATAGACCTTTCATGATCTTTACTTTTTCATTTGCTTCTAATGTTTTATACAACATGATRTTTGAGCACCTGCCACACCCATGAAAGCTGCCCCTCAACGGAGTGGTAAAGTGAGGTGTCAGCAGGATTTCTTCTCTGTAAATCTGAAAGAGTGAAAGGAATTTCATAAGCCTTTGCTTGGGCCTTGCCTGGGTAAGTCCATAACAAGAGAATCCCTGTTGTTCTGCTTGGTCCTTAGTAAAAGGAACAGTTCACCACATTGTAAAATCAGAGATTATGGTCCTCACAGTTTGGAAGGGGGTAGAGTGATATATCTCCCTAAAATCTGAGTATAGGATATGTGGAGAAAATAAATAAGTAAAATGCTTGAAATTGTCTGGGAGTAGATAAATGCAAAGAGGTTTGTCAAATGTTGTGCATGTGTGTGACATTATTTTCCCCAGTTGGGCCCTTCTCTGTCCTAGTAACCCCAAGTCCTGAAATACTTCAGTGTGGCGAGAGCAGCTATATAGCTTTTGCAGCATTGTTTAACAATATATTCTGTATAGAGTGGAGACCTTTTCATATTTCCCACTTAAATAGCTCAGTCAAGCAGTCTCATTGATTACTTACTTGGGCAATAGCTGAAAGAGAACTAGGAGATCCAGTCCCGTGATGTACTGAGAAACTCCTCAAAGGAATTAGGTTTCTTAGGGTAATTGAGGTCACTCAGTGCCGCACAGGTTTGGTTTTTTAATCACTAAGGGCACCCACCTGAAGAAGGTAACACATACAGAAGGCAGAATTAGAACTGAGGTGGAGAAGCATCAAGCCTACCATACCTAGCATTATTTATAAGAATGTTTGACATTTCTTAGTTTACTAAATTATATTTAGGTTGTTAATAGGATAAAAATCTCAGATTTTTTTTCTTCTTTGCTTTAAGAATGCCAGAATCATTATTCAAAGGGAACACATCAGGTCAAGTGTTAACAATATGTGCTTAATAAAAAAAAGGGGGGAGGAGGGAGGAAAGAAAAGCACCACACACAAGAACCAACCATCTGTTCCAAAAAGCTCTTACAGCAGCATCAGACTCTTGATAACGATTTAAAAAATACAGTGCAATTTCTGTGTTAAGATTAATTTATTGTAAGATTTAACAGACTTACCTCAATTAAATGATCCAGAATAATTTCTATGCAATGTGTATTTACAATGAAGTGATTATAGCCAGAAAGTGCAAAATGAACAGATCTTCTAATATGGCTGGTTTTGTGTGAAAATAGTATTATTTAAGATAAACAACAGTTTTCTAAAATAGCCCCTTCAAAATGTAACTTATTAAAGAGACTCAATTTCTTTGGTGTAAAGTCTATGAAATATTAAAAGTGGACTTGGATTTGCCTCCTGATGCTAAGTGAACAAAGCACCATGAGTGCCATCATAAAAGTCATTAAAGGCCAAAAAAGGCAAAACTAATTTTTTGGTTGTAAAATCCTTAGCAGTGCTATTGACCATAACTGGAGCTGCAAGGTTACAACCGGTTCCTTTACTGAAGGCTTAATTATCTCATGTGAACTACAAAATAAAACAACTCTGGGCTAGGCTCTTGGTGGCAAATACTGTAGTTCTTCTGGGAATTTACATTCTCAGCTAGTTGATTCAGGTCCTGAAGGAGAAAGTAATAAGTGAGCATTTTTTTCTGGTGACCTCAATGGTGTAAATGAGCTTTTAAGGAGGAGGGGTGAAGTGAGAAAAAGATTAGAATAGAAACCACTTTGAAGGAGCCACTGGGCAAATTAAGTATGTATGACTTATCTTTTCAAGGTACATTATACTGTACAGTCGTTGCATTTCAAGTTGTCTTAAATGTGAATCAGGTAACATTATGGAAAAAAGTCCTGGAAAAAAATGCTTTAATTTATATAATTTGTGCACTCTAGGAAGGGCCTCAGATTCAGAGGTCTGGAGAGCATAAATCTGGTGTTTGGTCAGCATGATATAGTGTTATGGCCTAGATCATAGGGTGTTATGGTGGCCTTGTGCTCCCWCTCAAACAGCATTTGGCTTGTAGATTTTTGCTCTGTGAGCTTCAACTAAATAGCCACACTGTATCCTTCCCTCATCCCCTGTACTCCCTGCTTCTTTTTCTTTGTGAGGCTCTTCCGCTGAACTGTCTCCTGTTTCTAGTGTTCATGGGAGGTTTACGAAACTGGATATTAATTAGTCCTCCCAACAAGATGTCACTCAGTATCTTATTACAAAATGAAAATATCACCACTTGCATAAGTGTTCAGTCTTGGTCAATGTATTTGGTAGGTTTTGGTGTGGAGATGGGGTTAATCCCAGACTGAACCTCTACAGACTTGAGGGAAATTCAGATCAGCAGCTATATAGGCAGCTCAGGTTTATTTGTAGTTAGAAGTATGGTTGGGCTTGATTGTCCTGTCTGGATTGATCCTGAGACGTGCTGGTCTTTTGCTCTTTTAATGCAACTGAAAAATCGGTATGGATCTTTGTGGGAGGCATTGTGTTGCCTCTTGTATTCAGCACAATGCACCTAACGTGTTGTGTGCAGTTCTCCATATTTAATGGCTCTTTTATCTAACAGAGTTGCTTTAAGCAAAGGAATAAAATGAACTGTGTGCAAGTTGTTTCCTTGGCTTCAGATATCCCCCCTCAATCCAAATATGCTGTTCCTCTGTTGCCTGCAAATCAAACTGCAAGTATAAAAAGGAAATGAAAAGGTTTATCTGCTGCCATTAGCAAACACTATATCTAACAAAGAGATTCATGCAATAAATAAATAAACACTAGGAAGCACACAGATGTTTTGCTAAGTATTTTTTTAATAATTTCTGAAAAACACAGTCGAGTCTGCTTAACTGGCACAGGGACCCCAGCAGAGAGAGGAACAGCACAGTTAAGCAATCAGTCCAGTGATTGGAGGTGCCGTGGAAGATCTATGCACCTTTTGTGTCAGTAGACAGCACGTGCCAAATCCACAGCTCATGGAAACTGGCATAGATGTGTTGAACCCTGACGTTCTGGCCCTTGATTTGGGGATTTGTGTACTAGAAGGACTGCAACTTCCTCTGCCAATGTCAAACCTTAGTAAGTAAAATGGTAGAATAACATAAATGAATCAAGATTTGCACACTATGTCATTTAGGCCTGTTTAAGCTTTGCAGACACTGAACTAGCTTTCTGGATATTGCCTAAAGTCTAGGCATGGAAGCAAGAAGATCCAAGTATAATACCTAGCTCTCTCATTGACCTTGAGAAGTAGGTTAATCTCTCTAGAACATTTTTCCTACCTGTAAAATTGGAATTCTGGTATCATACTATTGTGGGGGGGTTGTTCTTTCTATTAAAAAAAAAAAAAAAGGCAGTGCCCTGAGACAGATGTTAGAGAAGCTAAAAGGTCTATAATTTTTTATTAGGAATTAGACTCAGCCATTTATGGCTTTCAGAGTCACTTATGTGTGTGGTCATAATCTTTCATCTGACTACTGTGACTCCTGTAAGGGGTTAATTCGTAAGGGTTAATTTTGAGAAGTTGCTGTGAAAATGTGTCCTGAGGGAGGGACGGGCCAGTTAGAACTTGCTCTTATGATACAATATTTGCAATTCCGTAAGCTTTGCTAAGACTTTAATAAGTATTGAGAAAAAGTGAGTGTGATTGGTACTCAGGGAAGATCCTAAGGTACATGAATATGAACTGAGTTTTAAAACATTACTTGAACTTAGGTTCTCAAATCCATATGGAGGCACTTAAAGAAATGGAAAGATTTTCAGAAGTGCTGAAAATTGAGGTTGGACTCCAGTTTGAGCTGCTGGGTAAATCACCACTTTTGAAAGCAGCTTATTTATCATATGTCTAAATATGGATTTAAGTTGTCATTTTCAAGCACTTGTCTTGACCTAACTTTCCAAACCATGGGAAATCAAGATTTTAAAGACATATTTTTCCTCCTTGTTCTTAATATGTATTACTGCAACCAAAGCTGTTTTATTCCCAACTACCTACATCTGCTGTGTATGAAGGTGCTGATGACTAAGTGGCTTGCTCTGGACTACATAGCAACTATGTCTAAGGCTATTTGCAAGAAAATGAGATCTGTTTGCCTCATGTGTCAGCTTTCCTGTTATATATGAAGCTGATGCCTTAGGTTCTCAGCACTGGTCAATGAACATGACAGAAGGACCTGCAAAGGTTAAGCCATGTTTTAGCAATCTCAATTCTGTGAAGTCATTCAGAACTTATATTCTTAATTACTGAAACTGATGGCTATTCTACTTTGTTCTTTCTACCAGCCCTCCACCAGGCAAGCCTCCCTTCTAGGAATTATTCTGATTGAAAAACAATAGGTGCAAACTTCTTCCTCATCCCTTCTATTATGATTTTGCGTTAGTGCATGCAGGAGTTACCATTAGAGACTCCTAAACTTCACTGAGTTTTAACTGGAAAGAGGTAGCAAAGTCCATTGCGATCATTTGAAGATACTGCCTTGAATCTTTTGTGACCTCCTCATCTTCTGAGAACATTATATGCTTAGATGGAGTTCTTATCATGTAGAAATGTATGGTCTTCTAAAGGATGTGACTCCTGTATTTTTTGGAAAAATATTAAGCTACTTTGTGTCCTTATATTTTCTTCTCRCTACTTTTTTGTCTCTTTTCAGATTTCTTGGCCTCATCCCATTGTTCTCGTCCCTGTGCCCCAAATGGCAGTGGCTTCTAATTTAAAGCTGACCTTTGCAGGTGTCTGTGGCTTTCAAGAGTGCTTTACCCTTTGTAGAAGTGGTTTTTAACTTTACTTTATATTTTAAAAAAGATCAGTTGGGAGATTCTAATGCTCCCAATTCAGCTTTTTTACTAACAGCGCAAGTTAAAAGTCAGCATGGCTGAGAATAAGGGATAGAGAGAGAGACCATGAGCAAAGGAAAGTGCATATTTATGCATCAGAGTAGTGCATAGGAGCCATTATCATTGAGGTAGTCTCATCGTTACTATTATGAGYGGCATTCTCTGTGCAAGGATTGGATATATTAATTGCTAAATTGTGTCCAAAAAACTCTTGAAGATGTTGTATGACAGCATTGAATCCATTACCACTATTAAATATTGAAGGTGGCCTGTTATCATATAGCTATGGAATTCCTTGATCTTCATATATCTATTGAAATGGCTCTAACTTTTATTGAAAAAAAAAATTTTTTTCTAAAGATCTTTCATGTATCTGGTAGTCTGTATTATCATCTCATTTTTACCACTCAAACCGATAACCTACCTGTAGGAAAACTGGCTTCCTTAAAATCTAAATTCACCTGAAAAAAACTGGGGGAGGGAGCCTGAGAGAGGTAGTGGTGGTGGAGAGAACAGGAGGAGGCTGGGGTTGTTTATTGAACTGAAGATTCAATTTTTATGTATAGTAGCCAGTTATATGTTTCTCCAGAGCAAATTTCTTAAACATTTCTTGCTCCAAAAGTTTAGACTTCTCAAACCCAATGTCTCTCATTCCCTACATATGAATTTGTTTTGAGATCTATTAGAAATTGGAGGTGTATCTGGTAATTTCACACATACAAACTGTCTTCTTTAAACAAAGATAAGTCTTCTGAAGGACAGAAGACCTGTAAAATCACATGGGGTCTCATACTGGCTTGGATTTTATCACAATACCAGGCTGAATTTTCACAAAGGTTTTAATCCCACTACCTAACATCAAAAGGAGCCTGATTCATAAAACATTGCTTCTATTGGATTGATTTATAACAAAAAAAAGAAAACCAACCCTGAAGTGTTAGTCAGTATTGGCCTAAGGGAAGTATCTTGGCAATCTGACAAGTTTAATTTTTTAAAAAATATCAAAAAAGAAGGGTAGAGAACAAAAAAGGGCCCATAAAAACATGAAACAGATGAATTTCTGTAACTGAAGCAATAATATATCAACACTGTCAAAAAATCATAATTGTCTCAACACTGTAACATTATTTATTTAATATTGAGAAGCTATTATTGCACTCTAGTTAAAAAAAAAAACTCTTGCCTTAAAAATGCATGAAAATAATATTAAAAATTAACATTAAAACTATACAATGTGGCAGTGGGAGGCTGAGAAAATTGATAATGGAATACGGAGTCTTTCAAACCAGGTCAGAAACTATTATGGGAAATCTTTTTGATGACATATAAGAAACGAGGCATTAAATCCAATTTCTAGGAAAAATGTGTCCTTTTGTAGAACTTTGCCACCAAACAATAGCACAAAATATTGAAGATGTCTATGGTAGATACACCGAGAATGAATTAAGGGACTTTACAGGGTAAACCTGGCTTTCTTCTTCTGTTGTAAGCATTAACTAAAGCATGCTGATGGAGCAACGTAATGAGCATTGATGATTCAAATACTGTAAATGTGATATGGATGGAAATATACAAATTCGAAACAGCCCACTGTTCCACTGTTACTAACCATTCATTTAATACAAAAACTATGACTTTACTGTTGGTTCACATTGACATTGTATTAGGGCCTAAATGCAATCAGCAAGTTGGTTTCATTGTGCTAGATGTTTTGTTAAGTGAAGACCTGTCATGAAATCTATATGCCTGTTTAAGCTCTATATTGAAAGCTTAAATTGAGCTTTGTGTCAGCTTTATCCGTGGTGAGTTTTCCTCTGTGGTGTAGAGTCATTGACCACATCGGAAGTTCCAGGTCCTCAGGTCAATGGATTTGGTTTCCTATCACTATAAATGTTTCAAATAGACTCTCCTCAAATAAAATGCATTTAGTTATTTTCTTCTCATTTGCTAGAATTATTATTATCATTAGCAAATTTTTATCAAATATTTTTATTTACAAGATGGAAATGGTCTCTCTTTAGATCACCTCAAAGAATAGCACTGCTCCACAAATTAGGACTGTGTTTTGGGGAAGTTACAGAAACAGGGAATGAAAGAATGAAAATAATTGTTCATAAATGCACAGGAATCATTAATATACCTGGCATGTGTAGTTTTCAGAACTGTTGGAATGAGACCAATAGAGGGTTTGGAAAGAGGAAGGTACCATTTTTGTGATAGAGGATGATAAAGCTGTGGTGATGGTAGGCATGTAAATAGCAGAATACTACAAGCCTGTATGCGATACATCATTTTATTGCACAATTAACTATGCCATTTAACATATGAGCCTGTCTGCGTCTGCTGTTCCTGCACCTGCTGATGTATCTTTTATGGTGCTTCTTTTATTCTTCCAGGTAACAGTTCAAACTGCTACCTGGCAGTATCTTTAGTCAGGCACACGTTTCAAAATTTCTTGAAGAACTTTCTTGGCCAGTCACAGTTTCTTCTTGGGCACTGAAATTGGCACCAAATTCATGTTTCTCCTCCTCTGTTCTGGATCTTCCTGGGTTCTGTTTTGAAGAAGTATTTGTTTCCTGGAAATGAGACTTTTGTCTCATCTAATTTGGAGCTAATTTTGACATTCACTTGAACTGATTCTGAGGATTCACAGGGCATAAAGATGCTCTTGTGTTAAAGTGATGTCTCATTTTAGAAATCTTTAAGTTTGGTTTGGGAAATGGTCCTTACTGTTGTGAGTAAACACAGTAAAGAATAGTACACCTGTATTCATATGTGTACAAGTAAAAATAGTTGAACAACCCCCCCACCCTGCTATTTCCTAAAACATTTTCAAAGACAAAAATGACGTCAGTTGGAAGGGGAAAGAAAACAAAATCTAATAACCTGCTTCTGTTCCTCTTAGTGTGAGTGCAGCCCAGCCCATACCATTCTGATCACAGCTGCATATAGCTAGAACTATGCACCAGGTTTTCCATTATGAGTAAGATTTTAGTAATACATATGTGGTACTTACACAGCTTTCAAATGCTTCAGAGAAGCTTAAAGAATGGATTTTTGCTTCAGCATGTCTTTGTTTAGGTACCTTATAGTAGGTATTCTCCTTAAAACATGAATAATTACAGTTCAGAGAAAGTGCATTATTACTTTAAGTTACAACTGTAAGGAAAAATATGACAGTGGTGCTCAAATGAAGCTTGACAGTCTGCATAGCAGGCACCAGCCATCTGTGCTATGGCAGCACTGTTTGTATTTTAATGTTTAAACATACAGCAAAGATAATTAAGAATAACTATAATTAAAAATGATTACAACAAATTACTTTTCCCTCAACAGTGATGTGTGCCTGTAACTTACAAGTTACTTGATGAAGTAACCTTTTGGTAAGCCAGATAGAATAGCTTTACAATCCTTACCCTGTTTCTGACACTTCATAGGTTTTTCAGGGGCTTTCTTTCCCCAAATGATGAAAACATTTTATGTACTGGGCTTCATACACCTATCTGATGCACAGTAGTTATCACTGAAATTTCATCTTTCATATCAGAATCTTCTCTCTTTTTTTTCTTTTCTCTAAGACAAGATTAAAAGTAGCATAGTTCTTGGTGTATGGAAGTAAAATGACAATAAAAACACACACACAAACATTTATTTTCAAAGAAAAATATTAGTATTTTCTCTTGACAAAAGCAAAACAAAATTTTAAACAGGAAAAATACTTTTTGGAGAAATGAGTGCAATTTCTCTTATAATTTCCTGTTACCTAAGCATAATAAAGTTGCCTGATATTGCAGCCTCAGTCATATGAAGCTTGAACACTTCCATTTTGTGTTGAGTTCCATGTGGATACTGTCCCACTGATGGGCTGTTGATAGGCCCAGGTGTCCATCCTCATGGAGATCAACACACAATAAGGCCCTAAGTGCATCAGATTGGTTAAAGGCAAGTTTTCTTAAGCAGTGGTGACCAGAATTTAAATTTCTGAGCACCTCCTTTTGAAGGCAAAACTGGGCCAAAAAGGAATGGTTTCTAATAGCTGATTGTGGTAAGCCGTTATTATTGTTTGTCCATTCTACTGTGTTTTCAGCAGCAAGGTGAGATTTGGTGTAGAGTCTGGATGTGACTGGACCATGGATGCTGGCTCAGAAACCAGGATGTCCTCTGAGAGTCCTGTAAGACAGATGTAATCTATGTCTTCTGTGATGTTCCACTGTCATCTTTCTTAGTCATTTAGTCTGTCTTTGGGTGTTGGTCCCAAAAGGCCAATACATAAGGTATAAATCCATTTGTTTGTCTGTCTGTCTATCCACCATAAACCAGTTTAGATGGAATATTTTTGAGCAACTCAATACGTAAAGTTTGAAGCAATGTGCAAATTTAACTTAGTGTCACAGCTACCATGGGGTGCTTTACAATAATTTGAGGAAAGATGCCAATGTCATTTTATAGATGAGTAAACAAAGACACATAATTGCTTATGCCCMCTTAGCATTTCTGAGGCAAAATCGGAATGATATTTTAGGAGATTTTGATCTCCTTAATTGATTGACCAAGAATAAAATAAAAGATTTTACCATAGAAAATTATTACACATGGTTCTGCTTATTAAAGACAATATCTCAGCATCAATGACAAATCTCTTAAGAGAATTATTTTACATTGACAATTTCACTTGCTTTGATAAAATGGACATTTGTCATTTTGCAGAAACTATTATTTAAAGTTTGCTCTAGAATAAACCAGTGTTTTGCTTGATATTAATGACATGGCTTGGTGAAAAGAAATTGGTAGATGAATTAAAAAGTGTGTGTTTGCAAACTGAGATTGCCACAGTGGCAATCCTGTTGCCCTGAAGGTGGTGGTGGTGCTGTGCAATCTCAGAGAAAGCAGAACTGTATAGAAATGCATTGCTTGATCACATGCTGGTCACTTAGATTAGCAGAATGAAGAGAATATGTAAGAGGGATATGAATAAAACATAGCAATAATGTGAGGAAGAATCCAAATACTTTTCCAAACTAATGTTTTATTTACCACTCTAAGTWGTTTAGTGCTGTTCTGGCATGTAATATTTGATGGGTATTATGTTTTATAAAGTTTGCATTGATAGAATTATGTCTTTCGTACTGGGGAACCACATGATCTCCTTGCTTTAGAATAATATTACTTCATAAGGCTGATTATAGCTATGTTTGAAATTCATTTTGTATTTAAACAGCGTGGGCCAAACTGAGCCCTGGTGCAAATGTGCTTGTGCCAATGGAACTCCACTAGAGGAACGTTTGACCCTATGGATTAATGTAATGAAAAGATAACAGCATACTGTATGATCACATAAATTAAAGATGGGAAATACCAATTAGGTCAGCTAGTCGTTACCCGGGGGACCAATTTAGGCTGTTCCCTACACTCTGTTCTTGAGAGCTTTGCATTGTTTTAAGAAACTCACGCAATAAGACTCCTGTCTTGGGAGACTATGCTGTAGTTCATCAGATCTCAAAAAATGCTGTCTGAAACCTAGCCTAATTTTTTTTCCTTCTCAAGAATTAAGTCTCAGTATCCTTGTCATAAGCTTCCTGTTTCACTGTAAGCAGTATTATTTTGTTTTTCCATTGGCTTTCACAAGATATGCCACACATGTTTTCAGTCAACACTTATCTTGGATTCACTCACAAATAAAATGTAGGAGACTTCTAAATTTTTTTTTTTCAGGAGTGAGTTAAATTGTCTAGGTCAAATAAGAATTAATCAAAATGTATTTTTATCCTGATAGATGGAACAACCATTTAAAAGAAACCATATTATTTCTGTTTTTTTTCTCCCTTTTTTTCCCTTGTTTTTTTTAAGCCTGGAAATAGAAATACTCAAGCAATTAGGAAGTGTTTTACTTTCATCCCAGATAAATCTAAGAAATACTGAAGATTCCAGGCTTAGATGAGTTAAAACCCAATTTCCAGATGTGTCTCCAATGTTGTATGCTTCTGGCTACAAAGCTAACACAGACATTCAAGCTGTCATGCGTAAGAACAGTGTCAGCCAGTGACTCAGGCAGGAAAACTTTGTGCATAAGCAGTGCCATTACCACAGTGAACGCTTCCTTACAGTGTGACTGGGTCATCACACATACATTTGTCCTGAATTTGACCTTTTAGTGAAAACAGGACTCTATGTGGGTCCAATAGTCTCCATTCTCTAAGTGCAGCAAGTCTGCACTTAGAGAAATGCAAGAAAGAAGAAACAGATGAATAATGTACATTAAGCCCWTAATAATAATAAACTATAGCAGAAGTTTCTGACAAATAAACATGCATTTGCAAATGTAGATGAAATGTACATGAAAGTGTAATTAAATGAGAACATAAAGGGAATGTAGGAGAGTGAGGAAAATACAAGGTAGGTCAGACAATAGAAAAGGATTGTTTAGTATCTGAAAAGAACTGAAGTGAAATCAGTTAGGGAAACCGAAAAAAATGATAAGCACTGAAATATTCAGGTTAATGATATTTTTCCTTTAAAGCTCACAAAACAGAAATGAAAGCATATTAATATTACTGCTTATTTATTCCTTAGAAAGCATTGAGCTACAGTAAAAGTTTTCCTTGATTCATGAGCTGTTTCTGAAGGACTGCTTTGTCACTAGCCAAAGGCTCCTGCAGTCTTAGCCAAGTCTTCACTGAAAGTAATAGGATCCTTTTTTTTCCGTTGAATTCATTGAGAGAAGGATTACAGTTTTAGCACCACTCTTGGGTTGGCCATTGGGCAAAATAACAGGGAACCAGTCAGATTCTTGCCTGTGCTGAGCATTGCTCAAATGTGAATGGGCAGAGTGCCATGACTGATAACTCCCCAAGCCCCATGTCTGGCACCAGAAATGACACTGTGAAGAGCGGTTGCCGCAGTCTTGCCTTGCCATACACTCCTCTGCTGTATACACTCCTCTGCCACAGCCCTTCCTGCCCAGGATCGGCCGCAGTAGCTCCCGACAGCAGGAGGGAGATATGGGGGATAAGATGCGCCATGTCTCTTTGCAGTTCAGTAGAGATTTCCCTAGCGGGTTGTAGTGTTGGTTTACAGCCCTTTTTTGCCACGTGAGTGTCAGAGAGGGCACAGAACTCAGCCTGTGATTCTGGCCAAGTTAATTTAATCTACATAAAAGGTACATATTGAGAAGAAAACTGAGAACGTATAGTTTAAGAATGACTAGCATAGCTTAGGACAGAGTGCCAATTTACTTAAATTATTACCTTTTAGATCTTACATTCATGAGAGATAGGAGAAAATCAGTGGATGGCACTTCACATACTACTTCACACATTCTAATAATATACTACAGACTCTTAGTTTCGCACAAGGCATCTGTTGAGTTTCCGTATCAAAAATTAATAAGAAGGGTAATAAGTAATGAAACAAGAGAGAGAATAGATATTCTGAAGATAAATCTCATTTACGGTAGACCTGCTTGAATAGCTATGTTGGCTTTTTTTCAGGTCACTGGCAAAGCCCAAATATACAATTAAAAATGATTTCAGGTAAACTCTGAAATAAAATGTTCAGGTTTTCTTTAACATTCTGAAAAGCTGGAACAAATTATTTTAGTTCAAACTGAAGGTGTTCCGACTGAAAAGAAAGGTTTTATTTAGCTACTAAGCCTCTGTCAATGCTTAAAAATATTTAAAATACAAAGATAGTAAATTTATAAGCAAAACCAATTGTAGCTGAAAATGGAAATGTTTCATTTGGTAGCTATCAGAACAAAATGCTTCAAATTTCTTTTCATGCTTTTTTTTTTTTACTAAAACAGTTCCCTGAAATTACCATACCTTTGTTGACAAAAATGAAAATTTCTCTATTTTGTTTTATTTACCAATAACATTTTCTGCTGTGGGATTTAAAAGGAAAACATGATGAGTAAAGTTAATGTATGTATGCAGTAGCCTGGATGCAACATACATGCAGAGCAAGTATATTGATATTTATACTCATTCACTGATTTTAGGGGGATCGTTCACCGTCATCAATAAGCCTTGCTGAAACTTAAAATCAAAAGATATGTTTTTAAACAAAATCGTCCGTCCAATATATATATAAAAATTAAGTGAATGCATATAAGCATGTTTATTATTGATATGGAATTGCAGGAAATAGTCATCCAACCAATAGTTGCTTCAGGATGTAAGGCTTGTTTAAATTACAAAACCAGGAAATGACTGTAAGTATCGATGTTATCTTCCCATGGCTCTGTGTTATGCTTACATGTCTCGCTTTCTTACAAGGTTTTTGAAATTTTAGTATGCTTGAAAGATGCTAGAATGAGTGTCGCCTCATCTTCAGTCATAAACTATGTCATATGGAATCATACCAAGCAAACGTCTTCCTTTGTGCTTTACCAATTAGCCATTTCATGGTGGACCATCTCTAAGGACAGATGATCTCTGGTCACCAGATCTACCAAGGCAGACAATTGACTCTGAGATTAATTTTCACAAGGAAGTCCCTTTCTACTATGAAATTCCCAAAAATTCATAGTGCCTTTAACATAGGCCACTTAACAAGTTTTGTACTGAAAGGACTTCCAGAAGTTTGTAAGCCAAAGCTGACTGGAGATAGATTCCTTGTGTGAAGAACTCCAGTTTCCTGTGCTCTAGAGTTCTCATTCTCATTTTGCTCTGCTACTTTTTCTTTGCCTTCCTTTGTAAATCTCATTTCTTTGTGTTGGTGTACTACGACTTCATATATGAAATCTAAACATTTGCTTTCCACTTATTTTCAGTAGCTTCTTGTAACTTTATTTGATCTGACTTTTGCATTCATTTTTCATCTTTTACTCATATATGGCATGCTTTCTATTTTACCCAATCTTTAATTTTTCTGTTAATACTTGTTTTATATTTCCTTAGGGTCTAAGCCTGCTGATTGTTGCATAAGATCATATTTCTTCTTAAGTGAAAAAAATCTGTAAGAAAGCTCAGAGCCCAAAGTTAAGGTAAAGGCTGATCTTTCCCTTTTCTTTATTTGCTACAAACCTTTGGTTATTGACAAAAACTTCTGTGTATACAAAAGCACAAGGGGGCAGCATTACATTAAAATAAATTGTTGCACTGTGTGTGCGCGTGTGTGTGTGTGTGTTTGTGTGTGTGTTTATGTATATGTGTTCTGACGAATAATCAGCAAGGTAATCCTAAGGTTGCAGAAAAAAATGTTATTTGAGTTTGCTCAGACTGCCTTATTAGTTTACTTGTCCTGGTGGCATTGGTAGGTTAGGGGAAAAATTCTCAGGCCATGAGAAATTTAATTCACCTTCTATTGTATAGCAGATCCTTCATACTTCTTCCTTCCCTACTTTTCCCTGTCAATAAATATTTACTTGTTTGGGTTTTTTTTAAGTACCAGCATCATGTTTCAGAAGATTTTTTTCATGACTAGCTGGTGTGAAAAAGAACTTTTTGCTTCCTCATGGATATAGTACAGTGAACGTACTCTAGATGATTTCTACCAACCTTTGAAACTTTCAAAACTGGTCATCAAGGACCCATTTGGGAAAGACCAGTTGAAATGACCTGCTCTGCTGTGGCAGCTCCTATGTCAATGCAGTGATCAGGCAGCAGCCTTCATGTGGAATTCTTAAAAACACATTTTTGGATGGCAATGCTTTGCTGTAGGACCTTGACTTCAAGGAGCAAGAACATTCGTAATGAATTTGCAGGAATCTGGTCATGTCCAGAATGTTCTGTATTGTTTTTCTGTCATTTATTACAAATTTTTATTTTCTCAGCTTTGGATAATTAAAATCCCAAGTGTCTTTTTGTATGGAATTCATCATCCAGACCACACTGTAAAACCTGCATGCTACTGCTGTAGATTTGTAACTTTCAGTTTAAATTGACTGAAAGGTCTGACATATCTTTGCTGTTTTGGGTCATTTTGGTGCTATACAAAACAGGATGCAACCTATTAATTTTTTTTTCCAGGGAATGTAAAGCCAAGGGTTGCTAACAGAAGTGGTTCTATAATGATTCATAAACTCTTAAATAGGAAAATGGAGTGCCCATATTTTGTACTTTTCAGCTTTACCTAGCTTTAAAAAAGAGCAATTATACACTTAGTGACAAATGTTAATGCCACTTGAAAGAATAATGTCAATGACTAGGGAAGGTTGTCAGGATTTGGTGCAAGAGAGACAGCTAACTCCAGTCATTATTTTTGTTTTCTTCTCTGGGGATGCAGATAATTTTCATGTTGTTTGACATCACCTGTTGGAAGTACTCCAGAGAGCATAGTGTGAACCCACTAGAGTGAATGACTGCTTCTACCAGTGTTAAAATGCCAGCTCTCCCACAGTCTTTTGTATCATTCACTTGTGAAAAGGAGTGTTAAAGAGATTCCTCCTGGGCCTGATTGTTGAGGGGCCGAGACCCCTCAACTTCCAGTAGAGTCCAAGGGGTTGATGGGACTCCCTGCTTCCTGGGATCATGTTTCAGAAGATAAGCAGAAGTTAAAGCACGGCATAGATATTTGTACCTATTTTAACTAATATTTTACTGAGATGAAACGTAAGAAAGTGGTGCCTGGCTGTCAGCCAAATCAGTAACCAATAATGCTTGTCAGTCCTCCAGCTAAAAAATTGACTGCCTCTTTCTTTCCATGCCAGAAAGGCCTGACTAGTTTATAAAATGTGGATTTTAGGACTGAACTATATAAAATTGAAAGGTTGGTAATAAAATTTTTAAAAAGTGATTTTTTTTTTCTCTCAGTGTACTCTGAGGCTACAGTGATGAAAGAGGAGGTTAGTTTTAAGAAGGAAAATTTATAATAGTAACTTCAAGAGAAAAAAATTTAAAGAAAATTATAGGGTCTTTTGTTTTTTTTTTCCTTTCCATTTTAAATGAAAAATACATATTTTTTTGAAGTAAAAACTAACAGTTCAGGTCACACAATCAATTTGAATTCTGCCCCTATGCTTCTGTTAAAAGTCATCCAAAGATCAACTTTGGGCTAACAATTAGTTTTAATATAAAAATGTGTCCTTTCATTCTGACAAATTACATCTTTGTCTTTCACTCTTTCAGCTGAACTACAGCATGTTAACATGTAAAACTTAGTCTTATTTATAGGGAGTTCTATTCTGAGATTTTGGTGGTTGGCATCTGTAAGAGCTCTTCTCAGCTCTTTTTTCCTTCTCATCAAATATGGAAAATTCCATTCCCCCCATCACCACTGTTTCAGAATCTAGTCATATCAATGTCAATATCTGTTCTTCATCTAGATGATCATCTAGATCATCTAGATAAGAATCTAGAAAGACTGGTAGGAAGATGTTTTAGAGAATTTTTCTCCTCTTCCTACAAACCAATTTAGTTCATGGCATCTGTCTCTGATTTTTACATGGGTCAATATCTGTGGGGTTATTTGGGTGTTTTTAGTCATACCAGATCATCAGAGATACCATTTTTTCTCAGAACAGATGATTTATATATGCACCTTAACAATTATGTCTGCTTCTGTAAGACTTGGAGTTTTTTATATATACTCTGGTATCTTACATATGGAGACTGGAACAGGAGCTTCTTTTCTCTCCCTCCATTACTCTCCTTCCCCCCCCCCCCCAAAAAAAAAAAAAAAAAGGAAAAAAGGTTTATTCTGATACAAAGCACTTTGTCAATTTAGCAACATGGGTCAGCACGTATTCTGTGTTGCACTGCTCCTACGGCCAACTCATCACTAGTGAGATGCCCCGGACTCTTGTCTCCTCCTCTTCATAATGACTTCCTATTGAAATCCAGCTCTAGTTACCTGCCCCAACAATTACCATTACTCATAGAACTTCTCTTAGCTATTTAGATGTTTTAAAGGTCACCCACTATAAACATAATCCCTCTCTCTCTTCATAGCTCTTATTTTAACGGACGTCACACATTGCAATCCAAAAATTACCTCTAGCGTCATTCAAATTTGGTGGCACCATATGTCGTTGGCAGCTATTTCCACAAAGTATGAAGAATTATGGTTCTGCAGAGAATTATACATACCAAAGAAGGACTGCCCTTGTATTTTAAGTCTGTCATTTGATTCTTAATGAATTTTTTATCATTCATTTTGAATGTTTTATCACACATTGTCTTGTTTTTGAGCCCAGCCAGGTAAAGTAGTATTCCTTCTACATCAGAGGAGTTTCTTTCCCATTCTGAGCTATAACRGAGGTCAATGAGCAGGGCTTGGGGTTAGTTTAAGAACTGGGATGCCGTATCTGTACAATAAGAATCATAGCAACTATTGGAAATTCTAAGGCTGCACATATGACTGAATACAGGGAGCAAAAGCTGAACAGCTGAAGGTAAAGGAGGGGTTGGTTGGTTTGATTTTGTCACCAAAAACTTTTTAATATTATCGAGGACTAGAAAACATCTTTTCTCTTTCTCAGGGACACTGTGATGTACTTTAAGTTCCTTAGATAAATGAATGGGATGTTCTAAAGTGCTGGGTGGAACTGTGTAAGCTACACTTCTAAAAGAAATCAACATCGAGGCTCAACACAAGGTTTGTTTCTTTTGGCTTAGCTCTTCCTTCTGCTTCTCACACAAACAAAATATGCTTAATATTGAATGTTAAAAATTCTAAAGTTATTATCACTTGAATCCTATCTATTGATCAAATGGTCTCTCTCATAGGCTGAAGAAAAAGGAGATGGCACTTTCTACTGTCTAGACTTGGCAAATACTGCAATATTGAGGTAAAGAAGCTCTTAAGAACCTTTAAAATAGAATGGTTAAAGAGCAAGTGAATCATGCAGATGTGAATAATAGTGTATCTTTTTTTCATTCTGTTCAGGCAGAAGGCCCTTCAGCTTCAACGTATTCCATTTTTTCTTTTCAGTGCCTATCATAGCAATGCAAAACCTTTCATAATAAGCATTCTCATAGATATGAAGAAACAAAGAAATCCCCCAACATCCCCCAAAATATTGAGACTTTTCCAAAGTTATCACTGTCAGAGGCGGTGAGCAGGCAGTGCTTTACTGGTTGGCACCAGTGATGGTGGGAGTGAAGTGATGGCTCAGGGAGGCTTCCCTCCCATTGATTCTCTACCTCTGGAGCAGGCCAAGTGCTCAGGCCGAATGTTTTGCTCTGGTATAACTTTTTATTGATTTTTATTGCCAGGCTGGTCATCTGCTTCACCCTCCTTCTCCCCCTTTGTCAAATAAGACACTACTATGCTGTTTTTTGACAGAACCTAACATGTATGTGCTTCTTTACTTGTGGTAGCTAAAAGAGCTAACATCACTTTCCCTAACACACTCCCAGCAGCCTGGGCGCACCGTACACATGGTCAGAGTCAAAAGCTCGCCAAGCAATTCCAGAGCAATTTTTAAGAATGCTAGGAAAGTATCTTTGCACGGTGTAATATATTTGTTTCTTAATAACAATGTTAAACATACAACTAAGATTTTACTGATGAATTAGGTAACATATTTTTCTCTTGATTTCCACACCACATGTAAGTTGTGTGACATAGCATAGGATTGTGAAGTGAGTGTCCACCAGACTTTTTGATCCTTAGATATGATTCCCAGCATAGCTTTTCTATTTTTATTGTATTTCATATGAAGAAACTTTAATACAGACTTATTCTCTAGGAAAAAAATAGAACTCTTTGGTTTCAGTAAAGTGATTTAAAGGAAGAGTAAATGGTGTTTGTCCTATGTCTGTAACTGAGTAGAGAGCTAAAGAAATGATCTATTTTTCAAAGGTGCTGTTCTTCGCAATTCCCATCGACTTTGGGCCACACACCAGGTATTTAAATGAGATAAATTTTTAACATGCAAATCTAGAAGTAATTTTTTTAGAGCTAGGCTCCCAAAATTTATTTACAGATTTTTCCCTTTTCAAGCCTTTGCTTTCTTTCTTCTTACTTGATTGTTTTTGTTGAATTTAATCAAATCTTAAAATCCTAATGTAATATTGTATTACACTTCTTTCTTTTCAAATTAATGAATCTACTGGCTAGATACGTTCCTCAAGTTCTTTCAGCTTATGTTAAACAGGCACAAGTGCTAGGACAAAATGGATAATATTGCTCTGTCACATTCATTTTATTTGATCTGCTAATAAATGGAAAAAGGTTGATTCATATAAACTTTTATGTTCATTAGAGGTTTTAAGAGGAGGCAGTGGGCTATACAGCTGTCTTTAAATGCCCAGGCATTTTTGACTTGTCTTTATTATTCTACTGGTTGAAGCAAGTGTCTGATCTAGGAAGTCACTGTGGTTAAGATATATGGGAAAGATGTCCTTAATAATAAAAAAAAGACCTCCTCAGTCAATCCCCAGCCCAGGCTGAGCAAGCTGACCACCATTCCCAGTGTTCCTCTCTGAAACATAGTCACGGGGAGACCTGGGGAACCTATTCCTTTTCTCACTCCATTCCCAAGGGCAGAGGCATACTTAAGGTCCTGGCTTAGGGCTTGTGAGTTCAGAATTAAGATCCCTCTTCGCTGGCACCTTTTCAGCATAAGCTTGGGAAAGCCACTAAGTCTTGTTGTGCCTTGTTTCCCATATGCAAAAATGGATAATTCCTCCTTCAGAGGGATGTTATCAAATGTTTCATGAAGACAAGACATTTCTGTAAGACATTCAGACACTACAGAAAGGGATGTTGTACAAGTAAATAAAAATAGTCATTTGCCTGAACGGAATAGAGAAGGAGATAAGGGAGTGCAATAAGGAAGGTAGACTTCCAATTTATTATAACAACGCAAGAAATCTCTCAGTATGTATGATGGGAATAGCAAAGAGAAAGAAAGGCTTCTCCCTCCTCCGAAAACTGCATGGCCTATGCACAGGACACTAGTTTCTGTCTCTTCCTTCTTTTCTAGGTTTGAGAAGATGCTGTACTTTCCTCCAAAAGGAATATCTCCTATTCCTGCTCATTCTTCTCTCTGGGCCACGAACTTTACTGAACATATTCTGTTAATGGAAAACACCTTTTAGGAAGTCAGTGTTGCTCAAGTGTGTCAGTCCCCTGTGCTAGACCCTTAAAAGCAAGGAATTACCAGGATTGAAGATACCTCTTTAGCCTCCCCTCACACCCACACAGCATGTTTCTATTGACAGTGACAGATACTGCATCTTAATAGGGAACCTACTTCAGCCTCCAGCAGAGAAGGAAGCACATTTCTCATTAATCTCCCTCAAAGTATAGTATGAACCCTTATTTACAGCCTCAGCAACATTAGCAAGTTTCTGTGTTGACATATGCACACAGGTTAGGCATGTCAGATAGTATGAGCTTCTGGGGGAAGCTGATGTTTTAAAGAAGGGTCTGCTTCATACCAATCAGAGAAAAGTGCTGCCTGCTGTACCTTTACAACCTGTAAAGTATCCAGTTTAGGACCTCAATGGCACTCCTCATTAATCCAGACCCAAACCTCTAAAAGAAAATATGAAGGTGTTTTGGTGAAAGGTTTTGAATCAGCCCAGCCTCAATGTTTAAAGCCATATCTACTCACATAAAACGTTCTCATTTCTACAGTGATGGGCAAGATATGAAAACCTGGAAAAATAATAGATCTCTGTCCAATGTGTCCTATGTTTCTGTAGTGTTTGGCTGTAAGATTTGAGTTTGGGCCCTTCTACTTATCTCTGACATGAAGCATTGTTTTGTGTCACCCAATAGGAAAAAAAATTTTTTTCAGAAGCTTGTATGAATCAGTCTGTTGTCTAATGAAAACCCTGTCTGGGCAAAAACAGTGCCAAGTCTTGGAAGTTAGCTTGCTTTCCAACTGAAATGCTAAACTTTGAAACCATTATGTGGGAGACATACTTAGAAAATTGGATAAACAAACAATATCTTTATGTTTTTACCACCTACGTTTCAGAGAAGTTAGCACAGGAAAGTGTTTAAGTGTTAGCTACAAGCTTATAATATGCTAAAAATGTAATATTGTCAATATTACAAAAGAGCCTGTTTGTTTTGAGCTAGTTATCTGTAGTAAGGATTAAGAATTAGTTATTTTGGTAGGGCTTAAAGAAAATTGAGTGATGTTCTGAAAATTAAATATTTAATTTAAAAAAAAATATTGATTACAGTATTAGAGGGATACTGTACACTTGAAATACGATGCTTGCACTCAGAATCAAAGGAGCAGTGTGGCTGGTGCATGAGACTTGAACTGAGATTAGCAAGAGCTAGATTTTTGTTTCTGGCACTGCCAATAATTTCCTGCCTGACTCTAAGAATTTCTCTGTGTGTCTGTCTTTGTCTTGCCTGAACTCTGTTCTCGGACACAGAGACTGCCTGTGCTTGCCTTTTGGGATAGAGCCACTCRTGAGAGAGCCTTGGCTTTGCCTGGGTCTTCTACCTACTGTGCTGTCTCTAGGAGTGCATCTATGCAAACGCGTGCAGACTCTGGGTGCATTAATGCTTTCACAATTCAGATCTAACATAGTTTTCATACTAGAGCTTCCTCATGACTGATGAGCTTGGACAGGAAGGCAGAGACCTTTGGTCCATCTGAACCTCTCTGTAGAAGCACCTGGAGATATCTGGCACCTAAAGGAGACCCAAGTGAAGAATACTTGAGGTGTATAGGTGAGTGATTGGCCAGATGGCAGTTTTCTGTCTGTGTTCTCAGGTCAACCACACGAGCTACAGAGGACTTCTGATTTGCTTGGTTTCCTGTGTACTATGCTCTGTCTCACCAATAGCGCTCACTAGCTAAGCTCTTCTAGGAATAAACAGTACTAGCTTCTTTTACAGGATAGAAGCACAACCCCATGAAAYTGGGAGGTATCTGTATGCCAAGTTTACGTTTAGGGCTATCTGTTCTGGCCCCATGACTCCTGGCCTTGCTATGTTTTATATTAACCCATTTAACTTAATCCAGACAGGTCTCTATCTTCTTCTGTGAAATTCACCTGACCCTTCTTTGCTCACCTATATAAATTCCAGTATAGATTTTTTTGAGGGATATCATCTGAAATGTTTTATTCATGATACAAAATCATACATTAGTATCACAGTGTCTGATCCTTTGAATAATGCTTGCTTGAAAACATGCTTTTTATCTGATCAAATGCTCAGCAATTCCTTATTGGATATGGGTCATGGGACATTAGGCACCAGATAAGGGACATCCCTTAAAATGTAGGATGGATAGTCACCCTAACTTCAGATTTATCTCAAATATTCGCTAATATTCTAGTAACTGTGTTTTGGTTACCTGCTATGTTGAACAGGATAAATCTGTATTGTTCTGATAACTTTGATGGAATAAAGCCAAGATTTATCAATAGTATTAATTAACAAGCAGTAACAAACTGACTGAGGGGCATATTAGTTTGCCACAATTGCTTGTGTGTCCCTGTAATTTTTCTGAAGACACTCAGCACAAGATGCACATTTCAAAGAACGTGTCTAGTGAAGAGTCTAGAGGAGAAGCTGGGTCTCCAGATGGGCTAGGCACTCCTTGTCTGATGGACATAAGCCTCCCATGAAGTATTGCTGTTATGGCCCCTCTTTTAGGCAGAGGTTGTTTCCAATTCAGTTCCTTTGACTTCCCCACAAGCGCTGATGCTTAGTGAGTGGTATCAGCCACTTTATATTGCAGGAAAGGATTTATCAGATGCAAAGGTCACAAAGGTTGGTATCATCAGTATAAGACTTAAATATTAGGGGAAAAAATAATGCACTTGTCTCATGGGTTGCTTTTTATCTATAAATTTCTAAGCATTTTTAAAAAATAGGTGAGCATTATTAGCTTCTTTTTCAGAGTTACGGAAGAGAGAAAGCGAGATGCTTACTTCCATTCTGATAACCTTACAATGAACAAAAAATCCTGAATAGGACAGAAATCCCCAAACTGACTGTGCCACATTGCCTGCAAGTCTTCTTTCCAAGGACCGTATGGCAATGAGTAAGGTCTTGGGACACTGACACTGGTAGGAAAGAGGCATAGAGTTGTAGGGCCACAGTGCTGTGGAGTTTGGGCAGGGTGGTAGTCCTTGGGCTGTTACAGGAAGGGACCTACAAAGTGGGGCAAGTCCACACTGTATTTTTTTGAAGGCATTCAAGACATTCAAACTAGCTCTAAAGCCATGCCAATAGCCATGCAAATGTGGCATATACGGATAAAATTTTTTACTTAGCTTCTCAGGTGGATTTTGCAATCTGTGCCAAGACTACGTTACTTCCAGTGCTAGAAAGTACCTTAAACTATGAAACTACCTGGTAGCTCATTTGGCTGAATATGCACTGCGTTTGCACTGTTGAGATACCCTTTGAGAGGCCTGTTGTGCTGCCTGTGTCACCTCCAACTGCAGGAGCAGCTCAAGACTGTTCTTGGGGCAAGACACCATATGCTCTGCTACCACTGATCTGGAGGTCTTGTAGTCTAAACCTAGGGGACTGGAGCATGCCTGAAGGGATGTGCCTAAAGTGAGGCAGACCCCAGGTGGCTTGACCTCTGGGGCTGTGCCTCGATCAGAGTTGTCTCTGGAGAAGACAACAGCCGTGTTGAATATGTCTGCATATCCAATCTCTGTTAAAAGCACTACTGAAAGAAAGGTCAAAGCAGTGATTACAGTAACTCAGTCTATGAAAAATATAATCCTTCTAAACATCTTGTTGGACTTTGATAGTCAGGCTGTTAAACCTCCCAGCCTTTACTACGCTGCTTTTCATTGTCACGTTGCCTTCCTCCCGCCCCAGGCTTCTCCTGAGACTACTGCTTCCCACATTTTTTTTGAGAAATCATGATGTTGCACTAACTCGTACAATATTATGTTTCTTCTACGCAATGTGAACTTTTTTATTCACAGTCTAATAACAAATATGTCTTTGCAGTTTCTCAGTGCTTCCAGGGATAGAATATCAATCTTGCACTGTTTTATTTCTACAAGTGCGCATGTGTGCTTAGACACACACACACACACGCACTCATTTACTATCTCACTCTGAAGGAGAATGCATTGAAGGGGTATGATTTAATAATTTTCGTCTTCTGATGAAAGGTCAAAGAAGCATGGACATGAACATAATGATATTTGGTGCCCTCCTTAACTGCTAGCAGAAGAACTCCAGAATCTGTGGTTAAACACTGTGGAAATAACAGAAAAGGGAAGCAGCTCTGTGATCTTAGAACGAGCACAAATTCATAAGACAAGCCCTAGTATCTGTGGAAAAAATACCTAGCAAAAGTACTCGGATACTGACAGCTTGTCTGTAGTCAGCATCCCACAGCAAGGAATTATTATGTCTTATGATTATTTTTTATTTACACACATCAAACTGACAAAATGAGGTTTACGCTTTCTCCACTTTTTAGTTTCCAGCTGACTATCATTTTTTTTTAAGATTAAATAAGTAATTTATTGAACTGTAACATCAAGTATTTATTAGGAAATTGCTTGGTAATTTTAACTGTATCTTTTTTTTAAACATAAATCTGCATCCAAGGCCTCCAGTAACTTTGTGTGACTCTGCACCATTAATTTCTTCCAGAGTGACATTCTGATATGAGCTGAACAGATGGAATTGCAGGATTGTTCTAGCAAATTTATCATAAAAAATGCATCCGACACCTGTGTAATTTGCCTAATCATTTTCCTAATAAGCTCCCACCATTAATTATGCACGATTTCCACAATGCAATCAAGATAAAAGTAAATCTGATGACTTAATACCCTTCAAAATAATTGGTTCACCCAACACAAGGCCTCCTTTGCTTTCCATAGCCATTCCAGTTAATTAGAAAAAGGGTGCACCCTGTAGGAGTCAGCAGAATGGAGGCTGCTCGCATGGTGGGAGGCAGGCCTGCTGGTTTTTTGGGCAGGAGTCAAGGATATTAACTCATGAAAGAAAGGCGCAGGCTCCCCCCACCATCTCTCATCTCTGCCTCGCTCCCGCTTCCTCTCCCCTGCCCACCGCACCCAGCCGCAAACAGATGCGATTAGTGTTCTTCAGCCATCAGAAAACTGACTGCAGGACTCCGAGGGTCTAATGAGAATCAACTTTTCTGCGGCTGCTGTCTTGCGGTGCAGCCCACCTGTCACATCATTAGGTGCAGCATGTGCCTGGAATTCACTTTGCTAAATGAGATTTACAGGCCCCAGTGAAACCCATCCTGCAGCATTCCTGCTTCAATTAGCTAAAGATTAATTGTCTGAGAAAGGGAATGAAAGTTTTACTTCAACTGACCTGAAAAAGGGGGGGGGGGGGGGGAGAGGGGGGGGGGGGGGGAGGGGGAGCGGGGAGGGGGGCAGAAAGTATGGCTCAGGTATTCCACATAGGCCTCAGGCAGTGTGGAAAAACGTGATAATTTAAAGGTGCTGCAAATTTCCTACACCTCGTCTGGATGAGTGAAATTAACTAGCACTAAAAGCTGTCAAATTAAAGGTTGACTTCCAGATATTAGCACCTTAAATGTCACCGAATATTCCTGTCTCTCCCCTCCCCTCCCTCCTTCCTTTCTCTCCCTAGGCCTCTCTCTCCCCCCCCCCCCCGCTCCTCTCCCCCCTCTTTTTTTGGCAAACACGCACGTCAGCACACCTGCACATGCACACAAACATTATCCTACTGCTGTTCCTGCTAACTGCTTGTGCGTGCTCAGGCCGGAGTCGCTCGGTATAAATCTTTGATGTAACCATGGCTACAGAACAACTGGCAATTACAAAATTTCCTCCATTTTTAATGTTACACTAATTATGTTTGAATGCGTTTTAATGGAGAAAGGAATCGAGGAGATGAAACAGTATTCTGCAAGTGAGGAGTGGGGAGAGAATCTGTGTCTCCCGTCTTCAGCAGTTTGAGATCCGAGCGTAGGAAAAACACGGAATATCTTGAAATGAGCCGATGTGCTTGAGAATATAGAATATAAACATCAGTCTGTGAATTACATGGATTAAAGTTTGGATTCCAGATAGTGCTACCAAAATGAGCCCACATCCCCTCGTAAGTTGAGAAAATGTAAAATCTCCACTACTTTGAACTTCATTTCATAGACAGCACCTTGTACTGCAAGCCAACTGCTTCATATACCCTACTGGCCAAAGGTGGGGTTCCACATCCAAAGAGGGTTTTGTGGCTTTTGAGCCACCTCTGATTTTGCACTTGGACCAGTTTTTCTGCAGTTCTGCACAATGTGAAATACTGTGGGGTGTGGGGGGCTTGTACAAGGTGTAAAATGGCCTGCACTGCCAACAGAAGGCTTTATGGGATCAAAATAGCCAAGCTGTTTTGCAACCAGCCAATTGTATTCTCAGCCCGTAGGTCTGACATTTACTTGTGTTTCATCCCAAGGGTCTGCGTCTTCCAGGTTCATATACCATGTCAACGCATTTTGAATGAAGCACGTAAGTCCTCGCAAGGGAACTCCTCCTGTCCCAAATGTGGCGTTGGTGGCATGCTCCCAATGCCCTGTTTCGATTTGAGCGGCATGCTGGAGGGACTTCAGTGAATGCCACTGTTGTCACACAGATTATTCTGGGGCTGCAGATCAGCCTCAGAGCTTTTCATCAGAATTACCTAGCTGTGTACCCTGCCAGGGGGTGGTTAGAGCTGGGTCCTGTGTGGGCATTGACAGACAAATAGAAGCTAGTAAAAATGTAGCACAGTCCTTCTGGCATTGTGAGCTGGGGTCACAGGAATGCCATGCAACAAGCGTAAGCATTTGAAGAGTCTTTCTTTCTAAGAACCTATTTTGGTTAGGTTTTACTGGAAGGGGAAAAAAAAAAGAAAGCCAAAAACACAGCAAACAGCATTTTGCATCATATTGCTTCATCTCCTTCCTTAACCTGGTAATTTAACATGCATGCACACCCACCGCTGAAGGTGGGGTGGGGATACTGTTACAAGTTTCCTCGCAGCAGTGCGCTCTCTATCCCAGCTGTGTCTTCAGCAGCATGAGCCAGCTTGATTATGCAAAAGCACCCCTGGATCTCTTCCTCTTTTGTTTCATTCCACCCAGGGTTTTAAAGCTTAAACATTTGACATGCTTGGGTAGTTTCTCCTCTAATTTTATCCCAGCTGACTGTGCAATGAGTTTAGCTCAGAGCCCTTAGGTGCAAGTCACTTTCCACAATGTATATTAAACCTTATAAAACTAGCCAGTATGTCATTACCCAGAATATAATTACCTATATTGGAATTTGGCCAGGATACTGGGGCTAATATTGTTAGCCTTGCAAAAATTGGCGTGGGACTTCTTAATGACCACATGTGGTCAGTGCCATATGTTTCTAGCTCATCTAAAGGATGGTACCTCTCACACAGCCATGCCCCCTTGAAATCACTTCAGGGTAGGAAAGCAAAAGCTAGGAGGCCAGACGGGAAGTGGCTGCTGCAAGTTCAGAGACTGATGACATATTTCATGTGGGGCAGGAGACAACTCGACAGCCAGCCTCGGCTCCGCATTGCTGGGAGCTCTTACCCACCCATGCTTATGCACAGCCTCTGCCTCTCTTCTGCCAGCTTTCACCCCTTTGCAGCCTAACCTGATATGAAGGATCACTGCCCTTTTTGGAGGCAAAGTATTTTATGTAAACCTGAAGTCTTTAGCATTTGAAGTGCAAGCATTCTGTTCCACTGAAGCTATTACAAGATTGTTGGCCTAAACCACAACTTCAATTGAAAATGTTTTATAATGCCCCTTTATTTTTTAAGTTCCATGTGGTGTGCCAGACAGTTGTGAATGGTCTAACCAAGGGTGACTGTGTTTTTAAATAATAATTTAAACAAATGTTAAACTTTATGTTAAAAAAAAATCCTTTTAAGTATTTGGTGCAATTTTTCCATGTTTGCTCTGTATGCCACTGCAAAGTTTGGGATAGACATTCCTACAGAGGAAACAGGTGTAGTTTATCACTGCTATGCTCAGTCTGATGAGACTAAGCTCCATTCTCTTCTTCAAAATGTTTCTAAAAATGTACAAAAGCATTGTTTTTTGAGCCCCCCAGTAAAACTTCATTACTTGCTCAAGCTTAAGTTTGCACTATTCTTCTCTCCTTTTTTCCTTCTCACCCTTCCTTGTTAAATATTCRGTCTCCTTGTCCCTTCTTGGTTTCTTCTTTGCAACTCTCCTGACTCTTCTCAAATAGACCAAGTCCCTCTCTCACTTGTGTTGCCTGCGTCTAGGGTTCTCTCCCCACTCTTTTCCTTCCCTCTTTCCATTGAGCCACTAAACCATATTCTCTTTAAATCATACAATGAAACCCTCCATTTACTTTAGCCTGCAATAAAATTGATTTTCATTATAAAGCATTTGATGATACTGCACTCCTGGCCTGTGTGGCTTGTTAAGGTGCTGGTGGTGTTAGGAAAGTGATGACCTACAACCTGTGTTTTAAACCTAATTCTCTTCTGATTGTCAAAAGTTGTGAAGAAGAAATCAAATCTACTATTGGGCAAGGTTATCATTAAGGAGGTTAGCAAGCCTTCATCTTTACAGCCTTCAACTTTACAACTGTCCTTTGCTTGAGAGATCATCGTTTGGCTTTAATGATATGTCTTGCCACAGGTAGTGTTTAATCTTCCCTTTTTGATTAAACTAATAGAGGTGGTTTTGCCAAGTCATCTCTAAGACTCTGTTTGCTTCAGATGTCCTGGACTTTTGACTTTGCTACTGCTTTTATACCTGAATATAAAACAAGACTGATATTTGTGACTTTGGTTGTTGATCTCTTCCTRATAATGATTAACGGTCAATTCATGTAATTGTGGCTCCATTTATGCATGAGGGAGAAGTGGCCGATGAGCAGAAAGAAAGAAATAGATGCTATCAACTGTCATTATTGCCATTGGGGTTAAGAAGCTCGTAATTTCAGCATCTAGTTAGACCAACCGCTGTGTTTAGATAACTAAAAGGTAGCTGTGGCAAAAGTAAACATTTTCCAGATATGCTTTTTGAGAAAGGTACAAAATTCCTCTTGTTTCCTGATTAGAGGAGTTGGAGGCTGTAATGCATCATCTACACACACCCAGACTTCACATCTGGAGTCAGCTGACACTCCAGGCCTCCTTGTCGAGTGGGAGGGAGGCCTGGGCTGGCTGTGAACATGTTAGTCTCCCAGCATTAGGAAAGGGTCTGGACAGAGTTTTTCTTGGACTCCTTCACCCTGCCTTGGAGAGCGGCGTGCCCTCGGCTGGCAGCACTCCCGCAGGTGGCTGGGGCATCGCCACCCAGGCTGGCACTGGCCAAGCAGGCTCACCCACCCCTCAGGAGCACCCAAGGACCAACCAAGCTCCTGCACGCCTAATGCCTGGCCTTCCAGCACTCCGAATTCACAGTCTGTTAGAACGACTTGGTGCCCTTGCCAGCATCTTTTTTTTCATTAAAAAAAAAAAAAAATGCATGGAGGAAACTGGTTTTCAGATGCTCAGCAGATCCACTCAGGGTCAGATTTTCAGACAGCGGATGTATTTCTAAGTTAGTAGTTTGCCTTGGTGGCAACTGAGCTTTTCTGAAATCTGACCCTGAATGATGACATTTTTGAATCAGCTGAAGTGATTTGTCAGCACCAATCCCATTCACTTTTCCTCAGACTTCTGCCTCTCAAGAACTAGACCATGTTGGGCCTGTGCGCTGTTTACACCTTATAATCTGTATCAGTTACCACTAAACCTCTGCATAAAATTTCAGAGATGGATGTTCACCTTTAAAAAACTGACATGGCCTAAACCCAATCTAACTAGGGCATGGATGGTTATTAGGACTGTATCCCTGTAATATTCCAACRAGGGTCATGTCACTCAGTCTGACAGGGGAGGATTCTGCTAGAAGTGCATTTCCGGAGAAGACTCTAGAGCTTTGAAGTTCACTTCTTTGAGAGAGACAGTAAAATGAAGGTAGCAAAGGGTAGGAGGGCTAGAGGCAGACTGATTTACTGGAAAAATCTGGATCTTTTTGGAGAGAAAGGGCTGCCTACATTCTGTATAGTTGGATGTATATCTAATTAATGGCAAAGTGCCTAGTGCTTTTGGAAAGCACTGATGGACCCAGAGAAATAATTCTTCGTACAATGGATTCTTAGCACAGGACCTTACTGTGATCTGTGCCAGGACCACTCTCTAGCTGGGTTTCTGCCTGCATTTTATGTTGAGGTACATCTTTTCAGCTCTCCTGGAGCCAAGATTAATGCGGTAAAAGCTTGCTTTGTAGGAGAACCACATCCAGTTACACTTATTCCATCCTGAGCCTGTAAAACTGATTCCTTGTTATTGTGTCTCATGATGTTTGGGTGTTCAGATATACTTACTGGGAGACTGAGGGATCTGGACACTTGTGTCTCTAGTTACAGTGAGATTGCAGAGATGTACAGCAAATATTATAAAGGCCCTCCATGCAAATACATTTTGAAGTTGATGATTAACTCTGTATAATAGGTTGACTATTTCTGCAGCAAGGTGGTGTGACAGACTGGAAAATCTATTCATTTGTTTTCCTATTTAAAATAAAAATAAGTGCAGAACCATAAATAAGGAGGTGAAGCATAACCACTTAGCACACAAATGTGTATTAAGCAGCACTTGATGGAAATGTTTTACAATTTATTCCTGAGAGCATTGCTGACCTGTGTAATTTTAAGTGTGCAATAAAATGAAGACCTCCTAGATGGATCTGGCAATATCAGCTCATAGAACATTCTGCAGAGCACCTGGACAATTTCAAAGCAACTATAATTACTTTTAACTTTAATTGCTTTTCAGGTATGTTTTTTTTGGAGGTTKGAGTTGTTATTTTCACAAAGAGGACATTTCAGTATCTGAGGAAAATACTACTTTATCAGAAGCTTGGAAACGCATCTGAAGCTTCTTTTCAGGATGACGGTGGAGTTTTCTCAGGGATTCCCTTGAGCTGCTGAGCAAAAATTTTATTTTGCTGAACTTTGCAAGTATTATTATTGTTATCATGTAGTCATCACTTTTTAAGTGTTCTTCTACTCTATCTCTGATTGGACTTCTAGGGGTTTTCTTTTTCAGCATGTATGTCCCTTTTACAAAGCCCATTAAACCTTCTTAATTTCTAGCAGTGTTCAAGCTGTCTTCTAAGAAGGGTGCAAAGGAAATGCTGTCTTAAGAATTGTGATGTTTTCTCTGCTTTCTTAAAGTTTTGACTTTCCGTTATTGGTACAATGCCCCACCGTTTTTTCCTGTGTCCATTCTGAATTAATTATTCAGTACTCTTGGGTTCATTACTACAGTTATTATTAGTCTTTCAGATAGTCAGTCTTGGAAAAGGCAATCTGAGACCATTGCCCCCCTCTGCTACATTACAAGGACTGGAGCTCCTGCTGGGACAGCCTCACTCCCAGCTATGATGAACAGTAAGAAGCTACTCTCATTTTTTGAAGCTCTGAGTATTTCTGCTGAAGCCTACATGGGGATTGATGACTTTTTAGTATTGCTGAAAATGTCTGTCTTAGCATCCTCAGCAAATGGGAGCTCAGCTCTAGTGAAAATTTGGCTCTGGGTCTGTATACTTATCTCAACTTCCTTTGTGAACAGTGGGCTGTGTTTTTAATTAATCCAAGCTGTGTTATTATTTAATCTACTGTTGTTCCTTCTGTTAGAAAATTTTTCTGTTTATTATATTTATCATTGTAGTGTTTATGGGCCTTAGTAAAGAACCTGGGCCTCATGGTATCTTTAAATTATAATTACAATTAGTTTCCTTTTTTAGCTTGCTTTCTTAAGGAAACATGGGTTATGCTGTCATGCTGTTTGTCTGGCAATGTGCTCCATATAACTCTGGAATCTTTTAATTAATTTCAACCAAAGTTTACTGTGGGAGTTCTACCAATTTTGTGGAAACTGGCTACTGGCAAGAGGAGAAGGTGATTCAAATTAGTGTTCCTGCTGCAAGAAAAGCTGTGTTGTGAGCTCATGCTATTTTCTTTCTTGGAGCAGGCATGTGCCGGCTGGCCAAGTGGCATAAATATAACTCTTGTGCTTCTTCTTTCCGATTCAGTAATTAGGAAATATGGGAGGGAGGTGGCTGTACTGTGTCCTCATTTTGAACAAGAATGCAAGAGTGGAGGGCAGTTATAAGTAGCATAAAGAAGGACTTGGATATATTGAGTGGGGATTTGGGAAACAGTCTTCATTAGCTTCACTGCTCTCAGATTAACTAGATTTATTTTTTAGTGTACTTTGGAGTGTAGATATTCATTGGGATTTTAATGGGAGTCTTCCTAAGGAGGATCAGGAAAATCCATGGGAAATCCTGGAAGTGATGATGATGATTTTCATGTCCAGTGATGGTAATGCCATTTGCATATGATGTACAAGTAGATCATTCAAATTTGTGCTCATTTTACATTTCTCATATGTTTTTGTCTGCACTAGAGATGTCTAACAACCATCAGGGTCCACTTGCATTAGTTTTGAGGAAGATTTTTTTTGCATGTTTAAATTGCCTGCCTGTTATTTTTATTCGGAGTTTCACTTAATCATTTATGAAGTCAGCTGAAACAATGACAAAGCTTGATAATTTTTTCTAGAACTGTAATAAAAATCATGAGTGTCATATGTTTAACTTGGAGATTATCATGAATAAATGCACCCCAGAGAACTTTTCACAAAATACTTTCCTTTTCTCCTCTTTGGGCACTAGATAATCCAGTTTGGATATTACAGATGCTCTACATTGACTAGATAACTGGGTAATGTAGTCAAGAAGTAAGAAGTTCTTCCTCATTTTGGATTCCGTTAAGAGGGTTTTTTGTTTTTTTTTTTTTTAGCATTTTAATGTTAAGCTAGTGTCCTGGCTGAACTCCAGCTCCTGGACAAATTCCAGCTCAAGTAATTACATTATATCTAATGAAATTCCCTCTCTAGCATTAATTAGAAAAGCTATTCTTCACTTCCTGTCCTGACCTGGTCTGTAATGTTGCTGTATGCTATAGGTTACTATGATCAATCCTGGAAACAGCTGCATTTGAATAGGTAAATACATATGCACTCGGTGAGTTTAGGAACAAAGCAGCTAGACAGATGTGTCCCACTGCCATCTTCTATGATGCATTGTCTACAACTCAGGTGTACTACCCTCTTTCAAATAAAATTATTACTACCCAAGGGTGAGTAATTACATTCTTTTCCAGTGGCTAGAAACCTAAAAAAAGAGGATATAAGCCTTAATTCTACTGACAGCTATTAGAAGTATTCCTTTTAGTTGGAATAGCAAAGATCTGGAGTCAAAGGTTCTGGATTTACTTCACAATGCCACAGGGACATCATTCAGGAAATGCCCGAATGTATGCAGCCAGACACGCATTTGTTTCTAAAGCTTTGGGGGGAAGGAAGAAATCTTATACCAAGTAAATCAAGTGAGAATTCTCTGCTACTGTTTCTGCAAAATTAAATTAAATTTCTCTAATCTCAAGTGGTATTTTACAATATAAATTATCTCTATATATTCACCCTTTCAGCATCCAACATAATTAAAGCCAGAAAACCTGTTTCTGTTATTGTTTGCTGTTTACACACCCTCATAAATTCTTGGGATTTTTTTGGCCATATTGGCTGACTATTCTGAATTTGCCTAGCTTTGCATGATGAATTTAAATATACAACCTTAGTTATTGAGCACATTCTCTTCAAGCTTCCTTTGTTTTGCAAGGCATGCTGAAACCTAAATATGGAGAAAAAAATAAAGAAAATTAGTTTAATAATGTTATGCACAATTAAAATGTGCAAGCTCTGGGACCACTTTACTTGATGTATATGCATATACTTGGATATATAGAACATGGAAGTATAATCTTTCAACTTTCCCAGTGATGGTAGTGCCATGGGGCAGGAGGTCGGTTTATGGCAAAACAGCTAATTATTGGGTATGTTTCACAGACTTTTGAAAACTCACATGAGCTAAGCTGATGAACAACTCATCTGTCATGCATATCACAGGCCCCCAAGCCTTTCTCAACATTCTGGCATCAAAATAATAATGTCAGTTTAGGCTAAAGCCCTTTTCTACAAATCCTGATTTAGAGACTTCAGGTGATAAGAGAATTTAACACAATCCTGAYCATATTTTCCCATTGATCAGACATCTTGCTGTTCAGAATGTTTCCCTTATTTCTGAGCTGAATTTGTGTAGCTTCACATTTTAAGAGTTGTGTCTTATTACACCAAGATCTGCTGGATAGCATGGTCATCTAGCACCAGAGATTTCTTTCCCATGTAAGGCCTTCTAGATCAATGTATTCCTTGCAGTAAGGAATGTGCACAACTGCATTGCTTAATAAAGATCAAGATCATCCATGCTGATAATAATTTCATCTTTTGTTAGGTCTTCTGTGGCCATATATTCAAACCAAACTGCCAGCCAAGAGTACCCCTCAGCTTTAGAAAGCTAGAAATCCACAGATAATGTTTCAAAAGTGCCAAAGTGACTCAGGAGTCTAAATCCCATTTTTAAAGTGACATATCAATGGAAGTTATACTTTTAAATACATATTTTGCCTATAAATTCTTGAGGAGCTTCTGAAAGATGGTTTGATCTCCTATCTCTCTGGGACGCTTTTCAAACTTTGCCATAAATTTCATTTTTGTTAGTTCTCACCAGGTTGTTTCTCTGTGCTTCCACAGAAGTACAGAAGGGAATGAGCATGGAAAGTCCAAGAGAGTTGTAGGAACTGGCTAAATCTTGGGGTTGAAATCTGGTTAATTACTTTACTCCCCTCAAAATGCTTCATCCATCCACACTACATCTGAGGTATGGTGATCATGTGGTTCATATTAAAGAATTAAAAAATAGGTGTGAAGAAATTTCAGCATATTATTCACTGAAATCAAATTTAATGGTAGCTGACTGGATCCTAGCATGCTTCCAATGACTATCCATGTAAGCAGATGTTAAGAAAGTCTAACTTACGTTTTATCTTCACGTTAAAAAAGACCACTATGTTCTTTGATCAAAAATATTGGAAAGCTGTTGTTGAGCCATGAGTACAAGTTGTCACTGAGTATCCATATTAAATGTATAAATAGAGCTCAATCTTAAAATTAGAGTAAATAAACCACTAAGAATGACTCTCAAACAGACTTACCTAATCACAGCTGGCGTTGTACAGAATATGTACTCTGCTTGTACAGGCTGGCTGGCTGTAGATCAAACCTAGAGGTTTTATTGATTAAAGTCTCTCTACAGTAGGGATTAAAAAAGTATGTCCTATCGTGCTATCTATTTGAAAGATATAGATTCCTGTTATTTGCTGAAGTAAGGGAATGTGGTCTGTATCCAGTTCTTTACACGAGGACTGACATGAGTAGAAGATCCTTTGAAGATTTACCTCACTATCTTGGAGAAACAGTCCAGTCATTTTGAGAACAAAACTATTGCATTCAGGCAACCTCTTCTTCAACAGCCTTCTGATTAGCACTGGGCTGGTGCTGCATCAATGAGCAGCTTTGTTACTATTGCTTTTTTTTTATTATTTACAAATATAATTGAGGGKTTTTTTTTTTAGCCAATTACAGTATTTGCTTAAACCAGCGCCATCAAACAGAAATTCAGACAAGCAAACAGCATAGAGTTTAGTCCTTTGCGAATGCAGCAAGAGCACTGAGTGAAGTATTAATATGTCCCATATATGAGTACTCAGGAGATGTCTTATGGAGAAGGTTCACATACATTTAGGACCTTATTGAATATGGACAAATTCAGTTAGCCCTAAGTGGCAAACAGCTACTTTAAAAGTAATCCTTCTCTATGTTTTCAAACAAGCCATGACTTTTTAATGAATTGTTTGCAGTGCACAAGTGTTGTAGAAATGATGCATGCATATGCATTATAGCTGGTGAGTTTGTGAGCAGTAGCATGTGAGCATTTCTCCTCAGAATAAATTTCAAGTATTCTATCTAAGGTTCACCCAGACCCCCTTTCTGGGATGAAGGCTTATTAGGAATTTCCATAAAATGGCAAGTATAACAAGAACAGTTGGAGTTACCTTGCTGATGGCGCCAGTGGGGCTGCAAACTCAGGGTAGCCACCTCTCTGTCCACACACAGACTGAACTCCAGAGCGGAAGACTTAGCACAGAAAAGACACAGCCACTTGAAAAGATTTTTTAATACTCTTCTTTGAGTTCTAGGATTAGATTCCCCACAGGTAGAGATTTTCTGGGTTTCTCCTGGTCTATTTTATATGTGTTCCAAAGGGGGGTGCTTGAGATGTGTAGTAGCATCTTTGTGCTGTAGGTTATAAACAGTATAGTTCATAGGCCATGGACTTAAGTCCATGACATGTGGTCCTGGCATGCATTAGTCTGCCTATTTCAGAAAAGCTAGCCAACCCATTCACTGGCACTGACTTTGGCCCCCTCAAGAGCTTGAATGAAGAATCAGTAACTCTTTCTGTATCAGTAAATTTGTGGTCTTCTGTTTAGCAGCACTACCTGTGTTAATGTTTTTTCCCCATACTGTATTCTGCTCACCTCAGCAATGTCCAAAAGAGTTAAATCAGAAGACAAATACAGGGTAAACATTCATTTTGAGTTCTTATGATTAATGTGATTGATTTGTGAAAGGATGAAATTATATTGCAAAGTTAATCATTAAGGGAAATAAATACCTAAAGGAGCTAAGCTTAATATATTGGGCTTTTCTTTTCACTGGGTCAATATAGATTGACAAGCCATATTTACCATTCAAAGAAAGAAATGTTAAATGTGTTTACAGATTTCATGAAAGACTCTGAAGACAACATCACTTTAACAATGTTTTCTGTCAAAGGCTACAATAATAACCTGATTTCTGCTCTCAGTCATGCTAGAGTAACTGTCAGAAATGGTAGAGCATATTGGTTAAACAGAGTAGTATTTGGCCCAGCCATCTTGTAATGCTGCAAAAAAAATATAGATTTTTTTCATCTACAGGTAGAGGTGACTATGAGGCAAAGTAGACTTCTTGTTCAGGGTTGCAGTTCTCATAGTTTGTCCAGTAGGGCAAACTCTGACATGAACAAGTCATGACCCTGGGTGTAAACAGCACAATAAAGGGTGCTGATGTTTTTGAAACAACATCATATTACAGCAAATGCCATTGTGTCTCTGTGATGTTGCTGAGTGTTCTTGTGACACAATAAAATTTCCCCTTGTGATGACATTTGTGGATCTCTGTGGAAGAGTTTTGGGAAGTGCATTGTGCCCCTGTGAGCTGGGTGGAGGATTCCTGCCCCACTTATTGCACGCTTTGTCTTGTTTACTGCACGCCGTGTACTGCTGCCAATCTGGTTAACGTGTCTCACGCCCCTCAACTAACAGAAAGTTGTGTGACCCTTATCTTGTACAGCTAAACAATTCCTTTGTAAGAAACCCTTGTGTCTTTTGTAGATAATTTGCCTTTTTTTTAATGACTAATGTATTTAAGACCTTATTTAAACAGAAGAGCATTGGATTCACAAATTCAAGCTTTTAGAGGCCAGGAATTGTCATGGTTAATGTTTCATTTGTTGTTCACTTGAATGAATCATTTAGTAACAAATTACAGCCCAAGACTGCTACATTTGCTTGCTTCAAGTGACCGAACAAACTGTTGGTAGTCAACAAATTGTTTAACACCATACATGACTTTGAGGACATGCTTAAGTCTCTGACTTTGATGTTGCCAAGGATTCGAAGCCTTAAAGCGTCATTATGGAATCGTGTTATTATATGTCAATACTGCATGGTCAAAGCATACCATATTTTTAGCAGTCTTGTGAGATATGCTTAGTGTAACAGACAGTATATTATAAATTGCTTTCACATACTGCTTCAGGATCATACAAGATCCAAGACTTGTAATTCTAAGATTGTAGCCAACTTTTGTATCATTGCACCAATTTAGTACAGCCCATCATCTAAATTTAAGGATGTAGAATTTGGGAACTGGTAACTATTTCCATCTCAGACATCAACTTTTTATGTGAACTTAATCTTAGTTTCTTTCTTCCAGGTGGAAGGCAGTATTTTTTTTCTACTTGCAAGCATGATGTAAGGATGAATTAGTTATTGGGAAAGTCCTTTGAGATGACTTAGTATTTTGATTTATTCAGCGCTTAACATTAATATTCAAATATTAATCTCCATTATTATTGTTAGTGATAATACATAGACTGTAACCTAAAGCAAACAGATAGGAGAGACATTTAAATGTGCATCGGCAATTTTTATTTTTAAGTTTTCTGACTTTATAGTAGTCCTGTGGTCATTTATATCATCTCAGATCTTTAATGTTTTCYGTGGTATGACCTGTTTTGAGTAATGGGATTTTTTTACCTGTTATGCTCACTTTTGTTGTATGTTTTGCAATTCCCAGTATTGAGCAGAAACAGAAATACAATGTTACAGAGAACCATTTTGTACATGTGCTTTGTTGGGGGTTTTTTTGTTGCATATGTAATCATAAGAAGAAAAAAAAACTCAATTGAAATATCACTGTAGAGCTTTGTTGAGTAATTAAATGAAGTCTGTAATATTTTGGCACTGGGGATTATTGTTTGCCTGTGTGCTTCAGGGGGAGTTTGAATATGGAGAACAAACCGTMTTGGTGATAGATTCAATTTGCTTAAAGGAAGGCACTATATCTGACAAGAAGCATTTCTTCAGGCACTCTACATTTACTGCCAGGTAAATACAGCTGTCTGGAAGAGCTCCATCTGGTGAGTCACAGTATACAGCAAATCCCACCTCTCCGTGTACTCTCGTTAGTTCATTGACACTAATCTGGGTCTGCAGAGAAACTGTCACCTACTACTTCCATTTTGTGGAGACGTTATTCTAAAAAAATGTATTATTGTGAAGACTGCATTGAACTGATGTAACTGCTTATTTTATTTTGCTTAAGTTTCCTTTTTGTTTTTTTTTTTCTTTTTGTTCTCCCCTCTTCATGATGAGAAGAAAAATAAAGCAAAACAGAAAGGTTTTCCATATTATTTTCCTGGATCAGAACAAATCAAAAATGTCAATATCTTGAAATATATAATCTGATCTTTGAGACCCCAGAGCTTCTCTATAGGCAACACTTCTAAGTGCTGATGCCACCCCAACCAGTGAAGACATTTATTGATTTAGATTTGTCAATGTTTAATTATGCACCATTACAGAAATATATGATGTCAATGAAAGAGAGGGATGTATGAATAAAAAATTCTTTGCAGCAGAGGAATTGCATGCAGAGCAAAGCTTTTAGCTCTGGCTTTTAAAGTTGAACAATTATTTTTTCCATGTAAACAATTTCACCCTCAAGAAGGGTATACATTCGTTTGGGGGGAATAGACCACACATTTAGGAGCACAGCTTCTTGGTTTGCATGTCCAGGTGTCTGTTTATGTGCAAGGAAGTATGTGTGTGTCCACTCTGTAAATGTCATCCATTTCGCATACAAGCATGATTAACGTAGTTCTTAGACAAAGGAAAAAGTATTTGGAAAGACCTGCTGGTGCAGTGAGCTGACTCCCCATCAGAGTGACACCACTGTGGTGTCAGTTCCTGGTACAGGATTCTTTTGGGGATGAATAAATCCTGAAACTAGCCTAATAGGTTGGGTTCTATGGTCTTGACATTAGTAAGTGTTAAAAAAAAAAAAGTGGGAGAAAAGAGAAGTTTGTTGTTTAATTTTCTGGCATAAACAGAATATCTCATGACTTCATGCAGATAGCTGTGTATTCATGGGCATTAAAAACACAGCCAACAGTGGGGACCGCCAAAGTCCATTTACATTTAGTTTGCTTTTTCTCAACTACATGCAATATCTGACTCCTTCTGACTGAAAATTTCCTGGCCCTCACCTCACTTCTGTAAACATCATCTTCTCTTTGAGAGTTACTTCTGCCTTTGCAACATACGCTACAGGCACTAGAAGCTTTGAGACCAGTTTAAAAACCAGCAGGGCCAAGGCTTACAGGTGCTCTCTCAGGACATGAGTTACAGAGACAGCCTGGCGTGCYGGGCACTGGCAAAGCAAGGTCGCTTCCCGCTGGAGCTGCAGGACTTGTGTGTGAGCCTGACCTGCCTGGTGTATTGGTGCTGTGCGGCATTTACAAAAGGGCTGAAAACTACTCGTGCTGTGGGTGTATGCTGCAGGCCTCCATTTCTCCAAGGTGTTCTTTACTTTCTCTCCTGGCTTTTCCAGGGAGTTTCTTAGCATCAGGGATAAGCCCAAGCTGCAGTATCCGAACTGGAGGCAAGCATCCTTAAGTTATTAATGCCTGACTTATTTTCAGTTTTAATAACGGGGGAACAAGAAGGAGGGTAACACTTTGAACACCCTGTGAGATCTCCAGTTAGCCAGTTAACACTTTTGACTTGCTTCTTCTCAGCCATTATGAATTCAATGTGTGAAATCTTTGAAAATTATCTAGTTGGAGAAGGTTGTCTTGCATTTGGCCATTTTCTTTTTGCAAACCATTGATCTGCTGATATATTACAGTCAACCAGCTCAATGCACCGTTGAGATATTTTATTGTAATACATTAACAGAGCAATGGTCATTGATTGATAACAGGGGAGAAAAGGAAGATTTTTTCTGTTTGTTTTGCTTAAAATAAAACATATAAAAAAAGATATGCTGAGCAATATTCTGTTCTCACTCCATTACAAATCCAATACCATTTCATTGACATCTGTGGGGCTTCTCCAGAATTAAGGTGGTATGGTTGAGAACTGAATTTCTTGCATGCACTAACACCCAGTCAATATTGTCTTTACCAGGCACGTATTCTAATCACAGAAGCTCTTTGGTATTTAAATGGAAATCAGATATACATTTATAATTTGTGGTTTAAAATGGTCTTTGCTAGCTTTCAGTCAGTCTGTACTTAAATATGTGCGTGTATGCATGTGTATTTGTTTGAATACTGAATGGAATGAATAAACATACACTTTACCTCATGGAAAAAAATTAGACTTTTTCTTATTCAGATTCCTGTCTTAAACTAGCTTTAGCTTCTTTTCTTTTTTTCAGGATATTTTTATAAGGAATGGCTTTGTTACACAGAGACCCTGCTGCCATGCTAATTGTATCTCAGCTCTGATCTAAAGGGACCACTTCCACTGAAAAAAAGCATTGTTTAGTCTTTAGGTCAATTGAATCTTTGGCCTCCCTGCCAAGTCTGTCAGCACTGGTGCCAGTTACTGAGTGTGGTGATTTTTATGATATCAACACTCGCCTTTTGGGAACTGGACTGTGACCTTCATGATCATTTTATACAAACCACTACAGGGTAGAGTCTTTCTAATCCGAACACATTGGGACTGTTTTACCATTTGGATTAGTGAAAGTTCATGCTACTGCAGTGTGATTGTATGTATTCTTGAGATACACAGCTCAGTTTTTTTCCACTGAAATTAAATCCTTTGGCAAAAAAGCAAGTTAAAGAAACAGTGATTTTAAAGCTTGTGTAGTAAGTGCAGTAATTCATGTCACAGCGTGGAGGCTGAAGCAGCAGGGGCAGATTAACTTTCTCTGACCAAATCATTTGGGACTGTGTATTCCAGAGGCTGGTGTTCCATCCTATAGGATGCAATGGAAACAACATTCAGTATTTTTTTATTAGAAAAGCAAACATTTGTTGACTAATTTAGGAGTCTAAGTTTAAAATGTAAAAATGACTAGACAGTATATTCAGTGATACTGAAATATTAGATTGGCCCATATGTAAATTGTAAATGGCTTGTAATTTTTTTTTTTAATTAATCCATTTAAAACAATGTTTTTTCTGTAGTGCTATGTTTGGTTTAATAGAACAGAAATCATTTACCTTTCCATATTCACTCTCATTTCTGTTAAGATTTTTACAACTTTCTTTTTACAGATTCTTTCATCTTATGAACAGAAAGTTTTTCACATTTTGTTTTTGCGCTTTTTTGCTTTTAGATCTAATTAAATATTAGAAATGCATGGCTATGTTGGGGCTTGCAGGACTTAAGAAGAATGAGCTATATTAAAAATTCTTCACTGTAATTCAAGATAGGCTTAGAAGAAATATTTTTATCCATGTTACCATTCTAAATCACTCCCTCAACAATTTGCAACCTGTATTTAAGTTCACAATTTTCACCACTCATTATTAAAGCAAGATTGCCTCTTGCTCTGTATTCCCTCCCAAAAAAATTCTTCATCTGAAAAAGGAAATGATCTAATTAGTTAATTCAGTATAGTCTCTAATAGAATTGTAGTTCTGAATCCTCATACCCCAATTTTTTTCTAAATGTGGTATTTTTCCATTCATGTTCTTAGGACTATGTCTTCCATGGTGCATGACGATGCCTTTTTTTGGAAGGGGATCATTAGCTCTAAAGAGCTTGGGAGGTACAACTGGCTGCGTAGAGAAGAATGGGGACAAGAGGTGCTCAACATCTTGCATAATGAGTGGTGAGTAGTATCATATTAAAATAGAAATATGTAGATGGATATATGTGTAATGTATTTGTTTTCTAATTTAAAAACATTTTTTTCCATAGCAAAGAGCAGCTTTCTGCACACAAAAAATTGGTTATCCTAGAATCATATTTTGACCCTGTGTATTTCTGAACTATAGTTGAAATTTGTACTTTCAGACCTTTGCTTGTAGCATTCCATTTTATACTGCTCAAGTGTTYACAAAGAAGACAAAGTTGTTAGGTTTTTCTTTGTTTGTTTGTTTTGTTTTGTGTTTTTTAAGCAAACCATCGCTTCGTAACTCACTAGCTCATGCTACATTAGTTTCCATTTTCCACTATGGAGTTGTCTTAGTTCTTGGAAACATGCTTCACTGAATCATCAATCACTCTTCACTATGATGGTGGTTTTATTTATATAGCTGCATGAAATGTTCACTGTAAAGTATTACACCGTATTAAGCTCTTGTGGTTTTGTACTTTGCTTCAGACTCTGCCCAAATTTGCTGAAAAATTACACTGTGGTTCATAAGCCTTTAAGTAAACTGGGTCTTATTTTTGAGCTAACCTAGCTGATTTAGGGAAGATATAACTAGTTATGTTATGAATACATTAATTCATTGATTTAACTCTTCCTTATTCATAGTTTGCCTGTAAATGATGTATTTTAAAGAATGTGTTTGCTACTTGTAATTACCCAGCAAATATTATCTATTGACAAATTCATGCCCCTGGACTGCCCTTACACACTGAAAGTGTTATTTTTGAATTTAGTTTTCCAGCTGATAGATGCGTCATTTTCTTCCCATAAATTTAATCCTTGATTTAGTGAAATTACTGTTATAGAATGAATGAATGGAGAAAATACTGAGACAATTTTTAGAAAGAGATAAGTAAGGCTCAGGTAATTTAATTAGGATAAATTGAACTATGTTTTTCCTCAATTATTCAATCTCTCTCATATTCCGGTAATGCTCGCAAGCAGCAGATTTTTTAAAAGTTCTTATTTCCTTTTGACTGAAGGATCATGGCCTAAACTACTGAATGCTAGACTTTTTTTTACTACTTACTTCAAATGTTTACATTTAATTTTCTCTTGCTATGAATAATGCACATGATACTAATCTTGAAGACTTTAGTGAGATTCTTGTAATATTACTCTTCCTGTGTTGAGTCCAGCCATGACAAGATGAACAGCCTAAAAGTGCATTCACATAACATTACTCATTTGCCCGTTTCAAAGGATTAAGAGCATATTAGTGCCAAGCATCTGTATTGGGATTTTGGGGTTTTGTGGGCAGTGCTATTTTTATACACATACTGTTGCACGGTGGCTATTTACAGTAGTAGATAGTTCTTCCAGCACATATACTTTTCATATGCGAATATCCGTTATTGTCTATGAATTCAAGTAAGTTGCCCAAATTTATGCCATTACAGTTCACAGGGAAATCAATAATGAAAAGAATAAACACAGAATCCAGCTTCAAAGTTGGTGTAATCCCTTGCTATTTGCACCGTTGCAATCATGGGACATTCATATTTTTGTTGTGAATATTTGAATCTGAATATCAAAGTGAAACCTACAGAATGCCACCCTGTTGACCAATATAATAGAAAGCTATTAGTACAAATCTTTGGAAGCCTAATTCTTGGCCAGACTTGAATAATATCTTATTGAAAATAATTCTTGTTCAAAGCTACAATGATTTCTGAAATGTAAAGAGCAATCAAATCAAGGGAGCCAGGCCTGAATGCACTAGGTAGAAATTTGACCCATAGTGCTAAGAATTCTTTTATTAGTAATTTTGAAAATGGAAAGTCATTTCCAGGTATCTTCTTTGCAGTAATGTGAACAGGTCCCAGGACTGTGTGTGTGCACTTTGTCCTAATCAAACATGGAAATAGCCAAGGTTCTATTGTCATCCACTGTAGAAGCAATGGTGTTGAAATAGCTGCCTTGGGGTAAAATCCCCATGGAGAACAACTACAAGCAATTTTACAAAGCGCAGGAGTCCCAGCCAGTCTTATATATTTTACCTGGAGTCTGTTTTCAGTAGCTACCTACAGTGAGGTTAAAAATAATAATAATAAATATATATATATTATATATATATAAATATAATAATAATAAAAAAAAAACTTGTTATCCCCTCATTTATTTTTCTGCTAGAGGAAGTTTCTCTGTTTGCTTGTATGAAGAATTGGCACTGATCAGCACATGATTCTGTGTTTGAGGAATACAACCAGAAATACAGTAATACCAGAAAAGTCATCTTTGACTCAAAATGTTGGATGAAAACAGTTTCCTTCACCAAATATTTACAGCTGTAGTACTTCAGTATTTCAAGCAGAGATGAAAGAGAAAAAAGCCATGGGCTGAAGGAAGTTAGGGAAGAAGGTCAGCTATATAGGTAATATTAAAAATCTGGAAAATAAAAAGGAAAAATTGCTGTTAAAAATATATTAAAAATTCCCTAAAAATTAGGTCTGTTCCTGAAGATTTTCTAACTCATTCACTACAGGTTGTATTACTAACAGAAAGATATATATTTCTTTAGAATCTTGATATGAAAACCTCATAAAGGATTGAAGCAATTAAAATCTAAAATCTAAAAAGAGGAAAATAGGATTTTCTAATATATGCCTAGATTCCAGGTAAGAAGAACTGAAGGTCCTCAGCCGTCATGACCACCACTCTTCATAGGTCGGAACTTAAGTTTACTAATATCAGCTGAAGGTTTTTCAATATCTCAATGCATTTTGATGATACCTTTCATTGTATCATGTAAATTTTATGTAATCTTTTCTTAACTGGCAACTATGACAATTAAAAAGATACCTGGAAGAATTAGAGCAAGTGATTGAAGAAAGAATACCTACGAACAATTGCCAAAGTGACTGGAAAATATATAAAATAAATTACAACCAGTGAATTAATCATTGTCTGTCTGTATACCACCCAATGCTAACAGAACCACAAAACCCATGTATTTAAACCTACATTTTATAAAAGCTCACTGGCAAAAATCAATAGAAAGCTTTAGTGGGCAGAATGTGTGTAATAGTAACAAGTGGAAAGGTTAGTGTAGAAGTTAATGGTTCTATCAAGAATAAAACAGAGTTAAAGTGTGAAGGAAAGCTCTACTACAAGTGGTTCATTAACCTTTTAGAACTCCAGTGTATCTTCAAAGTAAAGATTACAACAAACCTGACTCAGTCCCTAGTAGCACTTGTTAGTTCTTGGCTTCAAAAATCAACAGCTTTTTCATTTGCATTATGAAACTATCACAAAGCTATTGTTCCACTAAGGTGTTTGACCCTGTAACTAACTAGATTAGTTAATCCAGGCTCACATAGAGCAGTGGGAAGGATGGTGAATAGCTTGCCTAAACTCAGCCTGTGCTCCCCAGGTAGCTCAGAATTTCATATGAAAGTGATCAGTAGTGAACGACATCCATAGTTAATTGGCATCACAATACTGAATAACTAACGTTGATCTCATGCAGCCGGAGATCATTTTGATCTACCCACCTGCGTACCCAGAAGGAGAGAGCTTCATTGCAGGCTTCCCTCACAACTAGGAGGGATCAGGGTCTTTTGGTCTGCAGCTACCCAGCTAGCCGGACRCAGGGCAAGAGGCCCAGCATCAGGCTCTGACCACCTTTTCCTCAGCTGCAATCACTGCTGGTGGCAGCAGGTCTTGGTCCTCAACCTCCTGCAGCTCCCCTGCCTCTCATTCCTTAACCTTCACTTCCCACTCCATTCTCCTGGCACAAATATTTGTGGTGCTTTGCAGTTAACCAGATCATTGAAATGATCTAGAATAAACAGAAAAATTGTATTTCTGGTGTGGTTGTTTAAGCCTATAATCCAGCCCACAGATATTTCTGTTGGTACCACATGATGATGAACTAGAAGGTAGCAACTTCTTAAGTCACTATTGTGTTGAAAACAAGAAATTACGTGAAGCGCCACACTCTTGTCAGCTCTTGATGAAGGAGACTAGAGAGCTTAGTAGTAGACTGTCTTGTGTATTTCAGTTAAAATTTTCAAAAGCATTTTCCAATTCAAAAAAAAAGTTGTGTAAGCATGTGGCAGATTAAATCTTATAAAAGGCCAGCACAACTAAGTGCATTTTGAAAGTATGACCAGCAGAGTCCTGACTAAATAGTGGGTATGGAGGACTTTTGGGGGATCCATTTTTGTTTTAATTATATATGTTTGTCAATACCTATTTGTTTAAATGTAATGTTTTACATCTAATATTAATGACTGACAATATACTAATGTATTTGCAATATATATACATCTCTATATAAAATGCAATAATGGAATCTATATTTTAACACTATTCCTAATACTAATTATATCATTATATTACAGTAGTATGATTGTATATATTATATAACTGTATATATATTCCAATGCCTATATTTCAAAATGAGAATGTTGCATGATGTCTCAAGGACTCATAGTACAAATGTTTTATATTCCCTTTTCTTGTTAGATTTCAGGCTATATATCTGGCATACAATGTGAAGCAAATCTTGAGAACATATTTTTCAGCAAAAAAGTCTCATTTCAGTTAAAACCCTTTTTTTTGTGGGAAAATTCAGCCAGGAAATTTCAATGGAAAATTTCTGAAAAACCCTGGACTAAAGTTCCCATTTCACATAGGCGTTCTTGAAAATTACACTTGTCATTTGGGTCAGATTTTTGGAGCTCAACCTAAGCTGTTGCTGAAATTCATCTGCGTTAAGGAACTCTCCAAATTCAGTGCACTTAGTTTCAAAGCTCCCATCAATCTATAATTACACAGATATATCTGAAACCAAATTCACTTGCTGATATGCTTGGTTTGGCAATCAAGAATCCTTCAACATAGAAAGTCAGTCAGTTCCATGACTGCACCTTGAACAGACCTTCTCTAGGTAAATTATTTTCAGGACAAAGTGACAGGGAGTGCACCCTATCATTTTTTTCCCCCACTTTCCAGTGTAATAGAGTARCACTTCAGTTAAGTATGACCATAGCTGCAAAATCCCAATTCAATTTGCTATGAAAGAACTATGGGGAAAGTTGATAATTGTCATATGTATTATACTATAATGACCCAAAGATAAAATGATGGCAGTTAAAGGGACAGTTGGGACCAAGAACCATTAGCTACTCATTGACAATTCAAATGCATTTGTACAGTAGCCAGTTTATTTCAGTCTCCAATCCTTCTAATTTTTTCCCTGTTTTACTCTTCCCATCTTCCCCCACCTATCGCTATAACTTTTGTTCCATCAACTTTTAGGGTGGAAGTTTAAATGAGCATCTGCCACAGCACATGAAGCCAATGTTCACTGGCCATCGACCAGCAGGGGTACTCTTGCATGGGTTGCATGGCTCCCCTTCGGAGACTGAGCTTAACCTTTATGACATACTCAGACTCCACCAGCTTGGTGCTTCAAATCCCGCTTTCCAATTTCTCTCCAAATTTTCCAGTTGGTAACACATCCTGATGGGGACACTCGCCCCCCACCCATTCATTTTCCTTCACATTTCTTTGTAGGTCAAAACAAAGAATTTCCATTGTATTTTGCTTTGATTTATTGTGTCTATTTTTGCCTAAAAAATTGAGGGGGGGGATGCAATTCATAATTAGGGGAGGAGTCGTTTTTGGACTCATTCCCCAACATGAAATCTGTTATAAATGGAATCTGCCAAATTGCTGAACAGAGTGCAAATTTGTAATGTGCCAGTTTTTTAATAGGTTTAGTTCTTTGGGCTCTTTCTGCAAGTCCAGCCCTCGTGTCATTTCCCTGACACTTTGTCCCTGAAAATCTTGTTCTTCAACCTCCTTTTAAAACTATGTGATACACATGCTTAAGCCTTCCCAGCTGTGACAGCTCAAGACAAAAAAGTCAGCCTTTGGCACACCTAGGGTTGTCTTAAAGTAATCTCATTTGTGCTTGTCCTAGAACTGTTCTTATTAGTCAGCATCCTTATCTCATAGCCGCAGCTGAGGATGGCATTGTGGCTTCCCAAAGCACTGTTACTACACTGGCTAAAGGGACATCCAGATCTTAGTTACAGCAGACACCATCTTTGGAAACCACTCCAACAAAAAAAATTGCTGAAGCCCTTCATCTGTTTTATTTTCCTTGCTTGAATGATGGGTTAAACAGGCATACTTAAGAGTACAATAGCTCCAGCCATTTGAAATGCTAATTTTCATCTTGGCCACAATATGTTGAGCATATCAACTCCTTTTATACGTTAYTGGTTGTGAAGATAATGAGATTCTTCTAAAGAACAGCATAAAATCCATGATATTCAGTATTCAGATTCCCTTCAAATCTTGCTCATGCAAACATGGATTGAGAGCAAGTACAGACATAAGAAAGCACTGTTTAGATTTACTGCATAGCTAAAACTCTAGCACCTCTCAGAAGCACTACTTCACACTGGGTAGCAGCAACCAGTAAACACTGAAATTTGTTCCTGCCTTAGAAGGCCTGTTGAACCTTTGAAAATGTTTGTCTTGGATCAAGTGGCCCAGATATATATATTCTTGCTATATTTTGAGTTGAAAGCAAGATCTCTCATAAACACCTTTTCAAAAGACCAACCAAACAATAAAAACAAATGTTGTTCATCCAGATTGTCTGCTGTTGACCCAGTCTGTGCTTTGTATTTTCCAGACTGTAGTGTAAATGTTTCCAGGGACAGATGTTACGAGAGAGCTCTCAAAACATCTGATGCCACTTCCAATCATTTCCAATAATACTCTTCAAAACAGAGATACATTGCACGTATTTGTTTTATGCAAGTGTTTTGGTTCATACTATAGTTATATACTGACCAATACTTTAAAACAATTCTCTCTATAAAGATAATTTATTAGAATTCCAGTACTAGAACCATGATGGTTGCTGATGAGGCATGAAGCAGAAAAAAAAAAAAAAAGGCCTAGATTTTGAGATATCTATTTGAGCTTGCAAAAACGCTGGCTGGTTTTAGTATTTTAGAAACATTTGCAATGGAAGCAAGGGAGAAGGAAAAAAAAAATCACTGCAGAACACCAAATGCAAACTGCAAAACTTTATGTCCGTGTTTTTAGACCTTAACCAGATGCAGTGAATAAATCTGAGATGAAGCAAAGTGCAGCTTCTACTTAACTGGAATTTCATATCTGAAGTTCATCCCAAGGAGGTGGATATCAACCATTCTAAAAGATCTCTTAAAGATTTTAGACAGAAGAAAGACTTGAAGACTGTCCATGAGAATTTGTGTTTGATGAAAAGTAGCATTAAAAATAAAGAAAAAAATTAAGGCTTCTCCATTTTTAAAAATTGTGTCAGAATTCATTCTTTTTTTAAGAAAGAAAATATTTCTGAAAAAATCATGCTTTTGTTGGAAATTTAAAAATGCAATTCAAATATTTTAACTGCATTGAGATATTTTAAAAGAAAAAAAAGGTATTGTATGACTAGATCAAATCTTTGAAGACAACTGCAGAACTCACCTTTCAAATGTGTTGTCTATCTCAAGATTTTACTTATCTTAGGTCTCCCAGAGAACTACAAGATGTGGACATGCACCATTTAAGGAAATTATGTTTTTATTGGAAATGCATTCGTTGTTACAACAGAGGCTTTTGTAAGTTCTTTCTAGTCTCGTCTTCCTATCTCCCCATAGTTCAATGCCCTGGGATGCTGTAAGTTTCTCTGATTGGTATTATTGTGTAATATACTGTTTGGAACAATCCAAAGAAAAAGGAAAAGAACTGGGAAATTCACAAAAATAATTATTGACTCCTCTTTCTTTGCCAAGTCCCAGTATCAACACGGTTAAAGTATAACTGGATAGCTGAACTTTTTAGTTTAACTGCAAGTACCAGTATCAGGTTTCAGGCCTATACTACTGAATGAGGAGGAATCAATGAATCTAGCAGAGCTTTTTAGCAGTGCTCTTCTTTGAAGGCTTCACCTTACTATATCTGATTGCTGGCTAGCTGTTTAACCTTAGCAAGTTGAGTCTGTGATTGCAATCATTTTAGCAGATAGTCTCACTGCTATTGTTAACTCTGTCTCAGCTGCAGAGGTCAGTGAGAACAGGTAATGAGCTGCCAGTGGAAAAGTGCAGAAAACTTTGTCTTTCTGAGCAAGGATAATCAGCACCATGCCTTGCTGCCGGACAGCGGCTGCTGCTGACTTCAGTGCATGCAGTTCCTAGCCTGAAGGCAGGGATTAAGACATCCTTATTTTGTAAGCCATCCTTTTTTATAGACATATATCCTTTCTTATCCCCAGACTGATATTCCTGTCTTTTGCATGAAGAAGAGATCCTCTGACTCATGGAGCACTAAGTCAGCAGAGGAGGTTCAGGAAAAACAATGCAGCAAACACATGTGCAATGTAGCAAGGGCCCATTCAGGTTCATTGCAATTCTTTTTTAAAAGCTTTCATGCATGATTTAGGCTTGCCCAGTTTGTCAGTGTGGACTGCTTTGGCAAATGGTAGCAATATATTGAGATTTTTTTTTTTTTTTTATATAGCTCTCCTTGGATAAGTGACTCTGGGAAGGCATCTTCTGATAGAGCAGATCAGCTCTATTGCATTTATCAAAGTTAGCTCTTCAGAATTCAATGAAAAAAAGGTCTGTACTACTTTGCTTTTCCTAGCCCTCCAAAGGCTAAAGAGGAGGAGCACAGGAGGAGTTTTATGCAGTTTCTTCAGAATCATTAAATTCTAATTGTGGATGAAAACTCTGCCTCAAAGCACTTTTCAGTGAGGAAATTACTATTTACATTTCGTTGAGGACAGAGACTTTTTTCCCACAGAATATAAACTTTTAGCAAAAATAGAGGTTTGAGCAAGAACCATGCCTCTCAGATGTCAGGGGAGGAGTTTGTGGAGCTGCCAGCTGGGAAAAAAGGGAGAAAATCTGGATTTTTTTTTCTCTTTGGCAGAATTCCAGGAAACCAGTCATCTCTCCCACTACTTGCCCTTCCTGGCTTCATACAATATGCTTATCATCATGTTGTAGTCACTTTTTTAAAAGATAGGTTATTCTCTCTTTGTATAACTACAGGACAGAATTGAGGTTGTTTGTTTTATTTTTTTAATTCAGTTTTTCTATGAATGATGTCTCCATGGGTGACTTTAAGAAAATTTTGCCCTGTGCTATGTCATAGTGAATTGAAAAAGAGAAATATCAAACTTAGGTTTTCTTTGTGTTAATTATTTAATTATTTATGGACGTATTTGTATGTGTACCTTAGAAGCCTGGAGTGCTGTGAGGCAGCCAGAGAGAACCAGCCAGTTAAGCTGCGTTTACAGATGCTTTGCATTGGCAGAGCAATGCAAAGCAGCTGGGTAGTGTGCCTTGGTTTTCCTGCTATCTTCTGTCCTCCAGGTTCATGTTGTTGCTTGGACTTCCCTTCCACTCCCCTGTCTACATCGAACCGAATTTCTCTACATCTCCTTGCATTTGTTCATTCATGCATTTGCCAGATTTCTTGTTCTTGTTCTTCTCCTATTCCCCTTTTTCTTCTCTCTCGTTATATGTTCTGAAGATAAATATTTTGATGAATTGTGATTTTGGCCATGAATTTTCAAGAGCCAACAGAAACTCTCCCCTCCTGCAAGTTCCTCTTACTCTCAGATGGGCTGATTACTTCCACAGTTATGAGCAGGATTGTATTTGTAGCTTTTCCCTTTTACAAAGCCTTGCATCAACCCTTTCACAGCATCTTGTGAGAGTAGAGTCAGCAGTGACTTTAGGTAAGAGTTCTACAGCCATGATTTTCTGAAAAACAGTAGATGATTTACATCCTTCCTAAAATGGCCACCCAAATGTCAGTAAACCAGGGGCCTAACACAATTATGAATGGTAGGAAACTGGTCTTTTGAAGAAGACTTCCGAATTTATCACAAAATCTCTGTGATTCTACCTCTGACCTTTCAAAAGTCATAAGCCAGGCCACGCAAAATAAGGAAGTTTTCGTTTAAACAAAGACAAAGTAATTAAAGTTTTGATCTTCTTATTCATCTGCTGTTTTTTTTTTTAAACAGTAAGTCAAATTTTTAGTTCTCTTTTATCAAGCCATAAGTGTTTACAATGCATTGTTCACTAAATGAAAGCTGTTTTTCTTCTGAATTCAGTCTTCTGAATTCTCGAGATCGTGAGATGTATTGAAGGAAATGTTAAGGATATTTTGGAGGAAACTTTCTCTCTCTGTTAAGCTTTCCTGGCAACTGGGTTATACTTAAACCTGTATTGTAAATCTGTTAATATTTTTTAAAGGATTAGAATGCCCAAGTATTCAATTTTTAACCTTTATGGCAGATAGGGTTTTTCTTGATACGTTTTGGTGGATAATCTGGGGTGTATATTTATATACTTATTGTTGGTATAATGAAATCAAATCTTAAAAGTAATAAAGTTAATTAACTAAGAGTACTAGATCCTAGCTAAAGAAATTAGTGAAATTCTCTCTAATTCATTTTTGTATCAGCTAGAGAATATTATCAGCCTGTTTGAAACATTTATTTACTGAGCATCCCAGTTCGGCAGTACTTTGTCCTATTTCTTCAATATGCAAAATGTGGGTGAATAAATCTGTGTATGCAAATGCTGGATATAATCTTTCTTTTATGTATGTATAAATTAATTACATCAGTACAGTGCTTTTTATGGTCAGTATATATTGAAAATGTTAGCAGAATCTATTTGGCTAGCAAAAGCAGGACCCRGTTGTACTATAGACTAGCTCCCATTTTGGCTACTTAGATTGAGAGGGAGCGTCTAATGTGATTACCCTGAGAACGGTTTCTAAATGGCATGCAGTGTTTCTTAGCCTGGTGCATCTGTAACAGAAAACCCTGCATTTATTCTCAGAAAAGAAGAACTTGATGACAGTAGTTTTGTTTTTCAGGTTCTTTCTGTCTGTCTGTCCTTAATGGATGTCTTCAGACTGCAGGCAGAGTCCAGTGCCTCAACTAGATAATGCGAGAGCCGGGACCCTTTCCGCTATGGCACACTGCCCTTGTCCTCTCAAGGCCCGAGTCCCTCATTGCTGGGATGGATTGGGAGGCTTACAACAAAGAAAAAAGTCACATTGTCCTGGCAAGGAGAAGAAAGGTACCGGTGCTAAGTTTCTTAGCTAGGATGACTTTAATTTTATCTTCTGTATTTGTAAGTTCTTTAAAAATTTAATTACGTATGCACAGACTAATTTTGACAGTATCCTGTATTCTTAGGACATATGGAGTCCAAATATCCATACTGTGCATACATATTTACTCAGCTTAACTAGGGACCTGTGAGAGATGCTAACGTAATATGTATAATAAATGTGATGTAATAGAAATACCACTTTTAGTAATATACACACCAAATTCAAACATTTGAAAAAGTAGCTTCAGGAAGCCTAGTGTTTGAAGACACAATATATTTAACCAAGTATCATTGAGTAATAAGGCAAAGGGACAAATTTCAAGATCTATACTAACACAAAGTCAATAAATGCGTGTGCAGTCCAAAGATGTGACAGACAGATATATTGTATAAAAAGGATTTCTTGGACAGATTCTGTCAATATAAATATATTCTGTCTACATACACATGCCTTGTCATGCTGCCTTGTCATAATCGCAGTCTCAAGAGCTTTAATTATCTCTTTAAACCATCGGTATTTACATTTGGTTTGTCTCATGGTCCTTCACTGCTAATGTGTCACAATTTTCTTCCCCATGTGGGGGTGACAACTGGTCACTCTTCATTAATAAAATGACAAGTCTCTTATCCATGCTGTACTCGCAATAGGTTTTAGAAAGTTAAACTTCAAGAGATTAAATTCCCTCTGTGGTTATCCTACAGAACACACACTTCAACAGAAAATGCTTATACATCATTGTTTTTCTTCTGCCAAGTCTAAATTCTGTTTTCCAAGACTAAGTAAAGTTGAGATGAGAATAAGAATATGACACTGAGAATTCTGTAGTGATACAGCTACACATATGTTCAATCTTTAAAAACAGGAATGTAAAGAGGAAAAAATATTCCCATGAACAATATCAGTGATTTTGCTAACATGACAAGTATATGAAAGAAGACTTCTAACATTATATTTTAGAGATTGCTCATGAAATGCGGTAAATTAAGTATTATAGCTTAGTTCTGAAAACCAGCATTATTAACAAGACTTTTGTGTTCTTACACGGAGGTCAGTGTCTTCCCCTTCCATTAAAATTAGCGAGAGTTAGCACTTAGAAACGAGGAACCTTTAGGACAGCATAAGTGAAATAAAAGTAAGCACATTGTCGGATTAGGTGTCCCTGATTTCTTTACATGGATGTGTTTCTTTTCCCTTCTTAGGTGAAACTACAGAATTTGCTGTATGATGAACCACGAGCTACAGCTTCAGTTTGCCTTGAAACTTAGATGCTAGCTACTTGCCTCAATATCTGCCRAGACTGACAGCAGTGATAGCGCTTCTAGGTGAGTTTCCATCTATCTAAAATGCATAGGCTGCCCAAATCGGTGGCTGTAATCTCACTGAACACACCCTGTTCAAAAGTTTTTTTCCAGGGGTGGAAAGACTATCGCTGATCTGCACATCTAAGCTGTTAATTTACAGGGGAACCACGGAAATTTTTGTTTCAATAGTCAGTGTTTTCAGTGTGGAAATGCAGGCCCTAGTCCTCTGACGCCGTGGTTGTCTCCAGCTGAGCCTCTTGGAGAGCTCACAACTTGGGCACCCCCCAAGGACCCCTCCTTCCCTCCCTCCAGAGCTGGCATGAGTCCTGGTAGACCTGTTTGAGCACCCCTGGAGTCACAGTCCTGAGCAGTGGCTGCGTGCTTTGTTCTCAGCAGTGCCTGGAGTTTAAGGGACTGAAGMCCAGGTCACTGTCAAACAAAAGACCAAACAGTTTTGGGGGCCAGGCAGGAAATGGCTTGTGTGTGGCTGTGGCGTATGCAGCCGTTTCCTTGGAAGCTAAGCAGAGGCATATGCAGGTGGCATCAGCTGTGAACTTGGCACCAGTACAGGTTTAGCACCTATTCTCATAAGTCCTCCTTGGTGTCCTTGTCACCACACCATATGCCCTTGGCATACTTACTATTCTGTTAACTGAACAGAAAGCTAATAATAGTGAAGACCCAACACCAGAGAGCTCAGCCAGCCCCATGGACAACCTGGAGTGCACAGGTAGTTATATCACCTGCACCAAAGGCCATGGCACAACTCCCCTTCACCTTTGCAAATGTTCTCTAGATAAATTCATATGGCTTACTGCTCTCTTTCCTGATAGTCCTTCACATCTGGACTACGGACCACGGTTCTGGAGGCCACAGATCTCTCCTGGCTTCTCTTTTCTTGTCCAGATGTAAATCTATCCTGCAACCAAAATGATAGCATCCCTTTCTCATAAGGGACAAGCTAGCTCATGTCACTGCCACATGCATGCATATTGGATCACACAATCAGAGTTTTCTCTGAACGTTACAGAGAAATACCAACTGTGAGATGGGTAGTTCATGAATTTTGGTGTGATCATAAGAGGAATAGCTGGGCATCAAACTGTTATGATGCCCACCTGATGTAATATTTTGGACACCATTGACCTAGAAATTGAGAGGACCTGTTTCCTGCCTCTGATCGCAGTGGAGACACAGGTTTAGGGTGTGTTGTTTCTGTAGAGGTCATATACCAGTGCTGTCTACTTTCAGGTGGCTTTCTGGGAAACCAGCTGCAGCATAGCCTGGCTTGACCACTGTACCATGACTCAGCTTGGTAGGTAGGAGCTGCAACCTGGCACTGGAGTCATGCCCTTTTGGCTCTGCAGTTACCAGTGCACCAGCTAGTTATTTACAGGGCTAGTCTGAGTTTGCCTACAGTATATTGCAGTGACTGCAGTGTAAGCTTTGGCCAAGGCAATGAGCCACTCCTGCAAATTTTATTCTTCTTGAATGACTCTTATCAGAATGGGGGTGTTCGAGCCTAGAAGGAGGATATGTATAGAAGAAAAACACCACCTCTGTCCAGTGGGACCACTTGGAATGAGGATTAGCCATAAAACTTAACAAATGCTGGAGACATTTACAACTTTCTGCAAATGTAATAGCACCTATACCAAATACTTATATTAAATTGCAAATTTTATGTACCATAATGCTATGCACAATAAATTAGCAATGCCTGTATCAATCTCAGTGCGAATGTGAAGACACACCAGAAAAATCATGTTTATTGTTAAGGATAAATAAAGTAAAACACTTTATTGCTCAGTGACAAAAGATTATAAAATACCTTACAATAACAGAGCACATGCCACAGTCCACAGGAACAAAAGGATTGTCTGATTATAGAAAAGACCTAAAATTCAGGAGGGAAGAAAAAGATTAGGTTTAAAGGTATTATTTGGCATTAAATCTTAACTTATTCCAATGAGAATGCAATAAAAACTTTAAGAAAATCAATTCCTAGATCAAAAACAAAAGTTCCTTTTGAAGGTCAGTACTGCTATAGTGAATATCAGTGGCTTATTTTGGAGGAAAATGTAAGGTTTAGGTTTCTACAGGCGTTCAAGTTGCTACTGGAAGAAATGAAATAATAAGCAATGTACCTTACAATCATTTAGATCCATCATGCTGATGGATCACAAAGGGTTTTACAAAATATATTAAAAAAAATCCTTTAGATTTGGCTGTGCTGTCTTTAGACAGTGTAACTATGCAAGAGAATATGTATAGTGAAGATGGTTGTACCAAAGCCTGCCAGACATACATCTCTGGCACTTACCATCTCTATCACTGATTTGGCCTCGGGCAAGCATTTTGTTGCTCAAGCTTCCATCTCTAAAATATATGTGCTTAAGAATATATGTGCTTAAGAAAGAACCTCAGTGGAGAGCAGAATACCTCTTACTATGTTTTATAACACTTTAGGTACAAGGAGGCTGCAGGCTTGTTTGCAGTTTCTAGGCACTGCTGTAGCAAAGTATTTGGACAAATTTTTGCAGTTTTTTACACATACTGAACTTAATTACATTACTGTGGCCTGTAATCCAAAGATATCTATATCTGCATCTATCTATATATAAGCACATTCTTTTAACTATTGGAGAAAAAAGGCAGTTTTGCCCTAAAACTGAATATTAAATTTTTATAACACAAATAGAAGACATCTGGACACCTTTCTTTTCTTGAGCAGAGTTTCTAATGCCACAGATGTGAGTAAATATGGGTATAATTAATTTTCATAACCTTTTAAACATGTAGTAATTTTTTACTAAAGGAACAGAAACAGGAAAATTGTACTTTAGAAACTTACATAATTCAATACTGTAAAGATTAACCAACCCTGAAATAGTATAACAAATGGGAGATGAGAGATGTTCAGGATACAAATTCATGACCTTTGGAAAAAATAAATAAATAAACAAAACACAGGACTGTAGTTTGTAGTTGATTGTGGATAGGTTTTCAATGGAGTAGAATATTTGATTCGATAAAGTGTCATTCAGCAAACTATTCCTTTTCAGCAAGGCACACAAATATTTGCCTAACTTGTTTAAATCCTACTGAGTTCAATTCTATGCTGAATCAGGTATTGGGGAAAAGTATGTTTAAAAGTAAGGGATAAATTTCAGCCATCTGATCTTCTCTGTAATTCCTTACTTCCTCTCCCTACTTTTGCTACTTAAATCCCTCCCCAGTCTCTAGCTGTTATTACTTAAATGTCACTTCTTTTTTATACATAAACATTATTTAGATTCTCTAAAACAAGTATAGTGGCCTTGAATCATGTCCAGAACCCCTTTATATGATGTTCCCCAGAGCCCCTTTTAGAGGGTTAGAAGTCTTTGTGCCCCCAGACGCGAGGAAAGAGAACAGCCAATTCAAGAAGGTCCTTGGGAAGTAAAGCAAAGCACGGTTGACCCTGGCATCCAACAGGTCAACAAAGCAGAGATGATATCACAGATGTGGACCAGGTAATAGCAGTTCTGACTTATATAGATCAGCTAGTTAGGTGCAAGTCAAATGGGTACCAGTTGAGCTAACTGGATTTATGAGTAAGACTATAGATGGAGGAGAGCTGTGGGAGATCTAAGACTCCTGGACCCTCAGACAGAACAGTTATCCTGTGGAACAGCACACATGGCTGTTGTCCAGGTGCCCTTCCATTTAAGTAAAAAACAATGACTGTCTAAGCTTTATTTTTATTTCCAAGAAACTTAGTCTCAAAACACTCTTTTATTTATGTATCTAGGTTCCTATCACTTTCACTGTCAGATAGTTCACTCTTTGGTGATTGGCTACCTTCTAGAGACTGCATAATTTGTATAAAATAAACACAAAAGCACTTTAGAAACCTTTCCATAGCAGTCCAGATCTTCTGGGAAAGGCACTAAAAAGTAATGATTGTTTTTCCTTAAAGAGAAGGATCAAAAAATGAGGGGAGGAAAGTGGTGAGGATGCAAAGTCAAAACAATCGTTTTAGTTGAGAAATTTAAGACTTCTTGTAAAGTTTATTTTTTTTAATGGGGATAATATATAAATGGTTATAACTAAAGTACTTCCTAATGATCATCCAGAAAACTACAGCTGCCTACCAGACAAATTGGTACCAGACAAGCTGTGTTAAGGTGTCAGAAAATTTTCCTCATGTTTCCTTTCACCAAAGGACTAAAATTTCCACAAACTTTCATGGACTAAGAAAGAAAGGCCCCTTGTAGGTTAATAACTGATCAAAAAAAAGGAACCAAAAAAGTAGGATTAGTGGGTCTTTCAGGTCTAATGGCAATAAAGTGAAGGAGAAAAAAAGGTTTGAAACTTGAACTGAAGATATTCCAATAACAAAAGCCCATGAATTTGCAGCAACCACTTTAACCAATTCAGGAATAAAACTTCTGAGCCTTTACTGTAATGTGTTGCAAGTTCTCCTTACCTGAAAGTGGAATCACCACAGCACAGGGTTTTATGGTAAAAGAGGTTGAATAATGAGAAAATGGAGAGTTGTCATCTGATCATGAAGATCCCTCCCCTTTGAACATAAAACACATAAAATATCTGAAATATTAATATAATTGTACAAGGTTCTGAAAATCACAATGAAAATATTTTATGAGTATCCTTAGTGTGCCTGTGACCTATAAAGATCATTAATTTGAAGCCTAATAGCCTGATACCGTACAACTTCCAAAACCTGGTTTGGCAGACTTGTATTATACATATAACATTGTTAATAATGTAAAACATAACAGAATGCCACATAGCATTATAGAAAACAGGAGAAGGAGATAATTATTAGTATTATAATATGCCAGTAAGAGATCAAAGAATATAAATGTTATATGGACAAATAAAAGTCTGATAATCCAGTAATTTCCTTTTCAAGGAAAGATTACACCATTGGAAAAAAATGGATACAATTCTCATAGTTTTTGTCTTTAGTGCAGAAAAGAAAAAAAGAAAAAAGAAAAAAGGCAGTGTAGAAAATTAGAGACTCAGTGCAGTAGATTTTTCTCACTTAAAAATATAATTTAAATGATTAGAAAGCACTGTAATTTTTTTCAGATCAAGGATACTTGATTGTCCTTATCATCTGTACTTTTTCTGCATCCCTGCCTGATATAACTCCTTATCACTTAACTAGCTAATCAATCACTAGACTTTTCTCTACATTTTAAGCACTGCAGAAGAGTGTCTTTCTAGAGCAGGAAAGGTGGCAATATGTTGCCCTTACTTTGAGTTGCTTCTGTTCACTTTATCATCTACATCCCAAAGCTTAAAATAAAGCGATTATATATGAGAATTCAACAGTGCCTTTAAGGATTGCACGAGTAATATTTATTAAATGTTCACTTTATTAGGATTAAGATTGCCTGTAGTTGTAGAAATCTTCTGGAGAAAAAGTAATTAAAAAGAATGAACTGAACATGATATATTATAGTAGTCTGCGCAGGCGAGGCATGCCTCTAGTGGATCAGGGCTTTACTTGCACCGCATGAAGTACGAGTGTGAGAGAGAAGCATGGAAATCCTTACACAACACACTTCTCGGAAACCAAGCATGCCTGGCTTAGCCTGCCAATACATTATTATACTGTTGAACAAGACACAGGGCTGTGACATCAAGTATCTCAAAAGGCATTAACGACTCTTCATTTTTCAATATCCTCATCCACTTTTCTTTTTTCTGCTTCATGGATCAGAAGCATGTTTTAAAGTACAGTAGGCCAAATGGCACACTACTCTCCCTCTTCCTTCTACCCCCTCAAGTTAACAAAACTTGTGGCTTGCATATTTTAGAGAGAAAAGATGACAATATAGGAAGAAAAACAATATGGTGAAGCCATGGAGACTCAACAGAAGGATGCATGATATCAGCATTGTCTGAGAATTTATGAAATCTTGCTTTGCCTCAAAGTTCCCCTGAGATTGGGTAGATCATTTAATTTCTTTTTGTTCTTATGTTCTTCATCTATTGAAGTTGACATCTATTCTGTTCTTCATCTATTTTTAAAATGAAATGGCAGATGTGATTGGCTTTCATTGGGAAAAATATTGCTGCTTTCTTTAGATTTCTGCTGATGTGCAGGGAAACTGACTGATTTGCTTTAGATTCCACTATATACAAAAAGGAATGAAACTTTTCCTTTTCAGAAAAGATTTTTATTGCTAAATGGTTACCCTAGTACCACAGTGATATTTGAATATGGAGAAGATCATTTACTGGTGCTGAAATAGCGTTGCTGGAAATTTTGCAGGAGGACAATGAGGGTCCTAGTTATAAACTCAGGGTTGGCTAAAGGCTGCAAGTTGATCAAAGCAAGTTGGTCTGAAAACCCACGTGTGCTTTCAAAAGGGCATGAAGTAAAAAGTACTTGGCATGTTTCTTAAGAAGCTATATGTCTTTCCTTTCGCAGAATGTACTTGTGACTTTTAAGTTATGAAAACCCTATCAGAACAAGGCCAAAAATACCCACACTCTATTCTGCTTATATCTTCCATTTCATAGACCCTGGTTGTGAACTTTGTGATAATGACCTTTGTAAAATGTTCTGTGAAATTACCTGAATGAAATCTCTATGAATGACTATTTCTATATGCTTTCCAAGAAAACCTCTTACCTTTCATTTTGTAGATCCTGCTGGTTATGAGCAAGAGTATCTGAAAGAACAGAAAATTTCACACTTTTACATGACTTTCAAGATGGTACAAAGAATTTGGTATTTTTAATATGTAACTCTTAAACATGTTTGTGTTTATATTCACATGCACGCTCAAAGAGTAAAGTATTTGATGTCATAAAAAAAATACTACGAAATTGATGTGGTACCACAGGTTGTTAGAACAGAAAGGTCAGCAGACACAGACTTTTTTCCCTCTGTGTAGGCGCAACACTTGGCATAGTAGAGCCCTTGCCTCTCTTTCTGTGATAGCAAACTAAATAAATACTATTGGTATTACAGCAACATCTGTAAGCCCCAGTGGAAAGGATGAAGCATTTTACTATACATGATACAAATACCTGGTGAGAATTAGTCCTGGTTTGGAAGAGCGTAGAATCTAAACAAACAAAACCGTCCAGGTGGGAAGGGAGAGACAGGAACAAGGCAGAGAAATGTTAAGTGTCTTGCCCAAAGTCACCAATAAAATCATTGTCTGACAGCAGATCCCTATTCAATGGACAGTGTTTCTTCCCCCAGTGGTGCTGGAATAAAGACACACAAGCACTTTTCCTGCAACACATGCAGGATATTCCAATCTGACCCAAGCAAACAGTTACAAAAAATTAGTAGTGGCAAATGCATGCTCAGTGGTCTCTACATGAAGTCTGAGTAGATGTTCAGGCTTTCAGGGAACTGCAATGGTTATCAAAGCATGCATCTCCTTGGCAATCAGCAACAGAACGACCAACCTTAGAATAAAACAGCAAATATGTTTCTTTCTCGCATATTGTTTTTGAAACTGATTCCTGCAGATCGTGGTCTTGGCTAACTGACAGGGGAAAGTTATGCATGGTTTGGTATTTCAACAGACATTTGATTTGATATGCTTTAAAGTCTGATTTAGTTTCCTCGTAGGGCTGTGCCCCACGGCTAAGACAACTAGTTCTTTTAAGCATTCCTACCTGTTGTCCCTATTTTTAAAGCTGGTAAGCTGGTTTAAAGTGTTTTCCTCTCCTCTTGTCAAAATTTCTTCATGTTAGAAGAGTGATTTTCAAAATTAGATTCCTTTTTTTTTCAGAGAAAAAGTGGTTTGAGAGTGATCTAAATTCCTTTAGACATTGCAGGACCTTTTCTAGACCCACTACCTATTTGTTTCTTAATTGATAAGTCTTCAATATTTTTGTTATATTTAACTATTTAATAAAAGTAGACCTACTCAGGTGTTCTTCACTGTAAAGGTATGGAGCTTTGAAGTTTGTAGAGGACACATGAGAAAGGTTCTCTGTAGAGATTTATCTCTGTGAGAAATAAAGCTCTATATACATTTTCAACAAGATCAGATCCCCACCATCAAAAGAGAAGAGAGCGTCTTGGCTGCTCTTTGGTAAGTGCTAATTAAGAAAGGATTCTAGTCCCTCAGATAGATCAGTGCTGAGCTACTCCAATGACATTGATTGTGCATTTGTAATCAAGACTCAAAGGCTGCCATAGGATTAGATACAAAATCAAAAGTATTATTGAAAAAGAAAATCTGCTGAATCTAGCAATTATAAAAAGCTCTAATCTATAGCATATAAATTTAACAAAGACTTAAAGGACAACAGAATAAGAAAGAAATCAGGATATCTTTAAGAGCTCTGAAAAGGTGCATGTGTCCATATTCAGACAACATACATGTTTTTRTAGGTTCATACACTGTATATATACGCCATTATGACATATTAGTTACAATTTCTGATCTTCTGACATTTTCCATTTTCATTTCAGTGTCTGCTTTTCACTGTTACTGATCTCTGTATTTGAAAATATGCATGTACCTTTTGTGCTATTTTGAAATTCTCCTGTTTCTCCTTTATATCCAATTATATCATAGAGACCACAAAAATTATCTAATGGTGAGAGTGAACACCAGCTGGAGATGGGTTTACATTTTTGATTTCTGCAAAACCTTTTCTTGGCAAACCCTATTTATTTCAAGATCTGTCCAGCCAATAACTTGTCTGTTTTATTTTTTGTTCTAAGTGTTTAATATTTTTAGATCCAAATTTTGCAAATGAATATATTTATGGTTAGATTTAATTAGTGGGATTCCCCACATGCTTAGCTTTAAACACATGTTAGGGTTTCCTGGAGGAAGGCTTTTAATTGTTATCTTTTCAAGAGTATTACTTCCTCCTTTATGCTTGTGATAAGGATTACAAATAACTATTATTTACTTTTTTCTCCATATGTTGAAATTGTCACTTAGGATGTATATGGAAAAGATGTCTTACACTTCTTATTCTAACATTAGAGCATTCTAGCATCTCTTACATACTTTCAGGTGCTGCTATTTCCATTTAATTACAGAAAAATACTAATCACCAAACAAACATCTTATCCCCACACTGTAAATATATGGTACAAGGGAACATTTTCTATAATAACGTCAGTTTTTACACCTCAGACTGGAAGCTTAAATAATTATGAGTGCAAGATTCCATCTATTTTTCTTTTTTTTTTTTGTGGAAAGAATTTAATCCATATGCTCTTTCAAGTAAGTGTTAAATCTATCTATCTAAATGATATGAGGTACATATGCAAGTCATCATGAATGCAGTGCTATGTGCACTGAAATGGGGTCACTGATTATGACTGAACTGAAAGTGTGCTTTATGGGGTAATTTCTGTGCTCACTAACATTGTGCATTCTAGTTTGCATACACTTGCATGATTTGATCTGAGGGTAGAATTTTCCTCCAAGTTTCTTTTCATAAATGCTTGCAAAATTTGTGGCCACAGCCACCTCGTACTCGCTACAGACTGGACCTCTTGACTTGCAGAAGTTAGAGATGGAAAAGATCCATTATGTCCTTTATTCCATTCCTCTGCTCATGTGAAATTGTTCTGTGCAATCTTTTTGAGAAGATACTGCAAAGTATAATCCTGCCTAGGAAGGGGGATGGACAGATGACCTAATAGGTCTTTCCCATCTAAAATATCTCTCATGCTATGACTAACTTCACTGTCCTTTTTATCTCCCACTTATAAAATTCAAGGACCAGACATCTTCATGGTAAATGGTCATGACATAGGCTCTTACTGCTGCAGTTGTCGGTCTCTCTTTCAAGCTTCCTCCCCACTGTAAGCTGTCATGCATAAATTTCTTTTTGCCATGATATATTCAAGCCTCTGTCTATTGTAGGTGCATGGTGAAGTGTGACTTGTGTTGCTGGGCTGATATATTTTGCTAGTTATAGCTGCTTCTATTTGGCAAAGAGTTCCTTTTTACTTTTGCTATCATATACTGTAAGAGCTGTGGCAAAGCAAAGCACTATAACTTTCATCCTGAAACATACAGATAACATCAATGAAAGGATGTTTAGTCATCTACGTAATTAAATAGCAATTGGCCTTAGCCATTACTCATTATGGTGTAGCTTTTTGTCATTCTGTTTGATGCTAAAGGATGTTCAGCTCCTTGTAATTGATAGAGAGGTTTATTCTGCAGTGGTTTCACTGTAATGAGCAAAGCAATGAAACTGGTTTTGATTTAAATAAGGCTAAAAGACCCTTGTTTGGGTGTAGGCATGGGGACAATGCTTGGGGTTCCTCAAATCCCCCAGGTATAGAAAGAAGCTTTTCTTTTATATTAGTTGATTTTCATAAAGTGCTAGTTGAGGAAAGATTGCTTTTGCTTCAGATGTAAAAATGCAGACCTATTCACAACAATTGAATCACACTGCAGCTATTGGAATAATGTGTTTCTAATCTGGGGGCTCAGAATAGCAAAGGGGTAGAAAGACATACTGAATATTTTGCCAGAAATGATTCAGGCAAAGAGTCCTCTTTGCTTCTAATGATCCTAAAATCTCTAATGAGGCATCAAAAATTTGTAAAACACAATGGATGCATCTGAATAGCAATAAATGAAATTATATCATACAACCAGTGTTTGAGGAATTCTAAGCAATATTCATAGATCATCAGCTTTGAGAAAAAGTCTGCAAGAGAGCTTTGAAGATGACTTTTGTTTTAATTTTATAATATCTCTAGCATATTAATGACCATGGCTGGAAATGCTGTTATAATTCACATTATCTTAGCTAGGTCAGCAGAAGATGAAATGTCCAGCTGACTGTACTGAAGAGTTTTGATTCATTGTCTTTGAACAAATATTTCTGGCATGATTTAGTATTCTGTTTAAACATCAAGTTTTTTACAGAGAAAAAGTCAAAACAGCAATGCATTCATATTAAGAAGTAGAGAAAAACATCAACATGAAATTCTTCATTAACACAGGATGGAGAAAACATCCTTGCCATTTCAAACATTACCTAAAGGTGTGCTTTAATCTGATTTTCAGATAATACTTTGATCCTAAGATAATTGCAATCACAAGAAAGGCAACACAATCATTGTCAACCAGAACTTTGTTCTTTTTGATGTAACAAAGTAATTAGAACTGACTGAATTTCCATTGCCCAAGAAAATTCTGCTATTTCAAAGTTTAGTTTTATTCCAGTTGGAACACAATATTTACTTTTTTTTTCTCAAGAGGAATATTATGAAATATTTCATTTCAACTCCCTCCAAAAATTAGTTTTCACTCCTACAGTATGCTACAGAATGATAAAAGGGTATATTTGAAACAAAACATTTCAAAAATTTACTACATATTAAATTGATATGTTCCCATGAAAAACTTTGATTTCACAATATCCTCATTATTTAAAGTACCCCAAAGAGTTCTAATCATGAGTTTTACTTTTGTTTAAAATAAAGCTAATCTCTGCTCCTAAAAAATAGTTCTAATCTCTGCTCCAAATAAAAGAGGAGTTTTAGCATGGGATTCTGTAGAATCACTGGGAACTGTAGCCATCTTCTAGATATAGTCCTGCATAGTCCTGTCTTGCTCTGACAGAATTTCTATTCTTATACAATATGCATTTTCTTTTCTATGTATCAAAAATATAAGTAAGTRTAATATACTGACACGCCAAGAAGTTATTTACCTTATTTTTAGCAGTTAATGTTATAGGTATAAGCTTCCGCTTTGCAAACAGTGATCCATTACTGTTATTCCACCAAAGGCTGGATGACCATGTGTCTTGACTATCCCACAGCTTCTACTTTATGAGTTAAAAAATCAGATTAAAACAACTTATAATGTTTTTCCAGAATTCCTTCAGAATTTATGTTAATCATTGTGTGATCATCTGAGACAGAAAACCAAATAGATGTCCCTTTTACCAGGTTGTCTTCACAGTGAGAAAGCTTTTAACTCCTCTTTAAGGCAATATGAAAGAGATTTTCAGGATCATAAGAGACAGACATGACATATTAGACGGCCAAGTCCATGCTCCTGCCAGTTCAAGATAGTCCTACTAATCAGATATTAAACTGTTATTATAATTGACCCTAGGAGATAACTTAGCCTGTAAAATTTCCTTTAGAAGGTCATGAATAGCCTCTGGGTACTCAGTTAATTCAAGGACCTCACAAATCCCTAGCATTCTACCTTTTTTCTCTCTTAGCTATATTATTGTACAAAGCACTGTCTTTTGAGTTGGACCTTTATGTAGCAATCCTGGTCAACAGCAATACTTAATCACTGTGGTCCTTGTAAGGTGGAGAGCATGGCCCATGTGACTAAAGCCTCAAAACTAATAGAAGGACCTGCCTGTTGCCCCAACCGAAGAAGTGGGCGGAAGAGGGGAATAAGATAAGCAGGGGAAATAAACAGACATGCTGATTCATACAGTCTACAAGCAAGGTCTCTGAGAGTCACACATTAAATATGCTTCTGAAGATATGTCTGAATAATGTGGCAAGCATTGCAAGTGACATGGAGTTTCTCCAGCAAACTGCATTACTTCAACCAGCAGAAGAAAGAACTAAACCCAGGTATTTTATTTGATTTTAGGTAGGTCTTTGGGGGCGGGGGGAAGGGRGGCACAACAACATTTCGAGGCTCCTTCTGCATCCGTACCACCTTTCGTATAAGTTTTCAGTAGTAAGAAGGGAAACAAGGCACAGACTGGCAATTAAAAAAAAAAAAAAACAGCTTGAAAGGGGGAAATGGAGGGAAAGAAGCTGTGAGTAAAGGTCTAGGGACAGCAGCTTGCCCACAGACTACAAGAGGGGCAACTCTCTAGGATTTTGAGTGAAAGACGTATGTAGTTCACATTACAGTCCCAGAGCAATGCCCTTTTTTCTATTACACATGTGATTCCTTTTTCTAAAAACCATTAATGTGATTCTTACTTAAAATATTTTTTACTGTAAACCTCTCTTTTAATTTTAAAAATCCACAAAAGATATAAAAGTGAGATGTAAGAGAAGTGTCAAAGAGAGATTGCTCTAATAAGACATTCACGGGTGATTTGATTTCCCCTGCTGTAGCAGTAAGTCAGTAGATAAAATCATATTTTAGAATCTCCTAAAATTTTAGAACTATTCATGAGCAGTATTGATGGCATTGCTACTGTAGTTAGGTGGTATGTCCTTTAATTTTTCAGTGAAGAAAAATTGTTGTTACTGTTTCAACTAGAATACTAAAAAAGACATGTATGTTAATAGAAGAAATTGAATTTAAGTACCATCAAACAGAACATTAATATTGTTACTGAGGCTGCTGCAGTTTTAAATGAGAGTAGCAATTAATCCAAACTGAAGTTCCAATTCTGAGCGCTTCTGAACAATTAAGTCCCTGAAACTGAAATCTGCTTTTAGATCCAAGTAATTTGAAAACTCTTTCTCTCTTTAAATAGGCCAAAAATTGCTGAAGTAAATAGTATTTTGCAGTATCACATATGCACTGCCTGTAAATGCTGCGTTGTAGTGTTATTTACCTTTTTGATCTCATATACCTACATAATACCTAGCTAAATACATGAAAGGAGTCCAGAGGCTCCTGCCTTGAATTATCGTGTGGGAACACTAATAAACATAAGCTCATTGTTCATAAAACAGGCTTCTGAGAATGCTTTGCACTGGTTTATTAAATTAATTAAAATTAAGTTATTTAGCTTTCTTTCCAAGTAACCTCTGCTTCTTATGATAATGTTTTTATTTCCAACGAGATTCTGAAGCTCTTCAAAAGCATTACAAATATAGAAAGTCTAGTACCACTTAAATATAGCCAGCTGCATGACAGCTGTTAAGCAATAGTATGTTATAGCTATAAGAGAGGAAGTGAACAGTACAAAAAACCCGTCAACACACAGGCTCTAATTAGTGGACACTGGAATTTGTCCAGGATGTTAATGTCTATATCTCTTCATCATATAGCATGTCCTGGGATCTTTAAGATCACAAGTGCTGAGAACCTCACTTTTTGACTTACTTAAAAAACAGATATGCAACAGACCAGCCCAAATACTATTTTTCATATATGCTCATTGACAATTGTTTCCGTTTTTTATCAAATAATCTATTTGGTGAATAATATCTCGCTGTATTTGACTAGCTTCTGCAGCTGTGTTGGATAAATTATTTGACAAATAACGGAAATGTTCATCAAATAATGTAATCTACAGTGTTAGGTTCTTTTTGTGTTTGACTGGCTTTAATACAGTATGCAGATAAAAATGTATCAGCAAAATGGAAGCTATGAAAATATAGTGATAAGACTATATGCAGCTGCCCCCAAAAGGTTTTGCAAAAAGGAGTGGAAATGAAAAACGACAGCTTATACCTCATGTTCTCTTCCTTGTTGCTTTCTTATTTATTTTTGTAGTGCAGGCATTAATTAAACTTTTAATTGGAACAGTAAGGACGTTGTTGCTGGGCACCTGACACCAGTAATTCAGAAGGTGTATGGCTGGCTACTGAAAAGTGAAAAATCAGAGGAAAAGAAAAGAAAAATGAATTACAGTTTAAATGAGTTGTTTTCAGCTGTTCAGTGAGTCAAACAAATGTGTTAATAATTAGCATGCACTTTAAGGTGTGTTTATATACTTAGGGTAGAAACAAAGACTGTACTGCTGTGGTGCTGGAAGGAAAGAGACATAATGGTGCAGGGGTCTAAACTGATTGGCCATCCTTCTGCTGAGGTTATCATATTTTGGGATATACGTAGATGTTATTTGCTCACGTATGGTGTAAACCATATCACAGAATCACAGAATCACAGAATGGTTGAGGTTGGAAGGGACCTCTGGAGATCATCTAGTCCAACCCCCCTGCTCAAACAGGGTCACCTACAACATGTTGCACAGGATCGCGTCCAGGCAGGTTTTGAATATCTCCAGAGAAGGAGACTC
>NW_020448863.1:202468-227340 GCF_003343035.1 Apteryx rowi
CACCACCTGTGTCAAAAAGTTGTCACCAGTGCTCTGCAGGAACCTCCAGGACTGTTTGTGCCTAGCTGTGTTGTCTTTCCAGCAGATATCAGGSTGGTTGAAGTCCCCCATGAGAACCAGGGCCTGGGATCGTGAGGCTACTTCCAGCTGWCTGTAGAAGGCCTCATCGACTTCCTCTTCCTGATCAGGTGGCCTGTAGTAAACACCCACAACAGTGTCATCCATGCTAGCCTGCCCTTTAATCCTTACCCATAAGCTCTCAACTTGCTCTTCACCCACCCCTAGGCACAGCTCAATACATTCTAGGTGCTCTCTCACATAAAGAGCAACTCCACCACCTTGTCTTCCTGGCCTGTCTTTCCTAAAAARCACGTAGCCATCCATGACRGCAYTYCAGTCATGCGAGCTATCCCACCATGTCTCTGTAATGGCAATGAGATCATGGCCCTGCGACCGCACACAGATCTCTAGTTCTTCCTGTTTGTTCCCCATGCTGCGTGCATTGGTGTASAGGCATTTCAGAGAGGTGATYGAGCATGCAGGTTTCCCAGGAGGGGTAAAAGAGGATCCTCCATAGGCACATCCCATGCGCACTTCCCTGGCTGCATTCACCTGCTGGAGGCGTCCTGACTTGAACTGTCTTTTGCCAGCTACCCTGGCACTATAACTCTCCCCTTCCCCTGTCCTTCCTAGTTTAAAGCCCTCCTTACCAGGTTGGCCGACCTGTTGGCATAGACACATGTGCCCCGCTTAGTGAGGTGGATCCCATCTCTCGCCATCAGTTGTCGATCTTCAAACAGGGTCCCATGGTCGTAGAAACCAAAACCCTGTTGCCAACACCAGCGGCGCAGCCAGTCGTTAACTTGGGAAGTCCATCTCCTCCTCCTCTCATCCATCCCCCTCACTGGCAGGATTGAGGAGAAGATGACCTGGGCTCCCAGACCCTTGACCACCATCCCCAGAGCTCTGAAGTCCTGCTTGATGGTCTCCAGTTTGCCCTTGGTGTCATTGGCACCCACACGGAAGAGCAGCAGTGGGTAATAGTCTGAAGCATGGACAAGCCTTGGCAGTCTTTCCATGACATCTCTCACATGAGCCCCCAGCAGGCCACAAACCTCTCTAGACAAGAGGTCAGGTCGGCAGATAGATGCCTCCGTCCCCTGCAGCAGGGAGTCCCCCACAACAATCACCTGCCGCTTCTTCCAGGCGTTCCGGCAGGGCACAGGGTCTGTTGTCCCAGGTACTTCCCTTGCAGCCATGCCCATCTCCTCCTCATCCTGGAGGGCACTAAACCTGTTCTTCAGCTGCAAGTCTTCGGGAGGAGTAGGAGCCTTTCTGTGAGTCGAGTGAACTCAGATGAGTAACACAGAGTTCTTCGTAAAAGTTTTGGAGATCTGCTGAGGCTGGAAAGGTGCTGGGTAGCAGCAAGCAGAGAGAGCCACAGCAGGTGAATTTGGTAAGGGACAGCCTAGCAGCCTGGCTTCGTTGGATAGGATGTGGGCATGTCTGTCAGGTTGTCTGCACCAGCCAGAAAGGGGCTGCAGCTGTCTGCCCAGGACAGAAGCCGACGTGCCCCGGGATGCATTGCTCATTCCCATGGAAAGGAGACGAAAGAAAGAGCTCTAGAAAGTTTTAGCATTATAGTCTTGATCCAGCCCCTGTTTGAAGTCTTTCTGTTGGTTTCAAGCTGGTTTTGGTCGGCTACAGGGAAAAAGAGATTAGATTATCAGAGCAGCTGAGGGTTGTCTTTTTCAGAGTGCCTTTGTAAAAAGCTGGTGGCAGACAACAGCTAATGGCATAAAGACATACTTCATCAAATTATATGTCCACTTCTGGTATCAAAACCATTTGCATTTGTCACATGCGATTGGTCCAAAAGCAGGCAAAAGTAGTTCACAGCATGTCCTCTGAGAGCTGTCATAAATTGAAATCAGAAGAAATGCCRAATTCTTTAAGACTTGACAGCAAATGATGTTTTAATTTAGTGGACATACAAAATTCACTCTGACATCTAAATGGATGTATGCCATTAGAAATCTATCCCCCTTCCCTCAATATTTGTGACAAAAGTAGACAAGTAGAGAAAACTAATTTTTTATTGTAATTCAAAAAGCAACATTTACACAGTAAAGAAAAGGATGCCTGCAGAAAGACTGAGCCTGTATACCAGATATGGAGACATTAGCAATTTGAGAACAATTTCATCTCAAAATGAAAATGGGAGTCTTCAGAACTGGATCCCTGTTCTGCTGTAGTCTCAGCACAGGTTGGCATACCCTGGTTTGTATGATGTAAGGAATAAAATTTTGTGATCTCAGTTCTTTACCCTCAGTACTGGCCTAGTCACAAATTACAATGAGGCAGAAGATCAAAGTCTTGGAAAGGGAATCTAATTGCTTCTCCAGGAGCTAGGTGTATCAAAATGTTTCTTTTGGATCCCCTAAAAACCTAACTACCAAATTATTCACACTTCTAAATTGGAGTTATTAAACAACAATGGTTACATGACAGAGCTAAAATGATGTAAAGTGTCCTTCAGATTTAGTAGTTGCATTTGGGATGCATTCTGACCCTGAACTTAGAAAGCTACTTGAAATGAGTGGAATCAGTTTGCTATTGAAAGGTACTGACCTTTCAGCAAGGTTGCTAATTCATTTATATGCCTCCTGAAATACTCATCACCTTCATTTATAATTAATAAACTCCAGTCATCCTGTTTGCACTGGATCACAGGTTCTTTGTTAACTTTTCTTTTTTGTGCTCTTTGAAACAAATACAGCATGCAAGGTTTGCGGAAATATCTTAGACTTACGCAGATCTTGTAGCTATGTAAACTACTATCATAGCATCCCAGAAGTTTTTCTTATAGACTGCTCCTTTTTGTTATGTAGTTATGTATCATCTGAACTACTACCACTGTGATGGAGGAGACCAGGACTCAGGGATCAGTGCACGGTTCTGCCATTCCTCAGTGACTAGAATTAAATGCAAGAAGTGCTCCCTCATGAGCCTATTGCTCAAGGCTCTCAGTTTCTTCAGAAGATTTGTGCATGTCTAAGAGGGAGAGGTACAGTTCCTATTTATAATCTCTTCTCTTGGAGGCCTTTTTCATTCTGGAAGAACAGGACACATTAGCACAGACCACACTGACATTTTTCTTAGCCTCTTGATAAAATCTTGCTTGAAGTTTGTCAGCAGAGTGGATGGAGGAGTCCTAGTCTTCCTGCATCCTATTTCTTCTCTCTCTGTAAAGACATACCATTATCTGTACATAAATAATGTCTCAAAAGGCTATGAGAAGGCTAAATGTAATTCTGATTTTGCAAAAAAGATAGACAGATCTTTCTTTTCTATTAACTCTTTAGAGATAACATTAATAGGTAATAGAATTATCATCATTTCTTATATAACAGCCCCARAAGTCCTCCAGTAAGTTCAATACATGTGATGCTCCTACATATTTTATTTCTATGGGATTGGAAAAAAACCCAAGAGCTTTACAAGTTCAGTCCCCTTCTATGAYGCTTGCCAACTCATGTATTGCATTTCATAAATGAACCTGTCTTTAAAAAAGTCTGTTAGCTTTTCTTGCCTCACTGCTTGTATTAGAAGGCCTCACTACATACATAGCATTCTAGGACACTTTCTTAAAAGATCATCCTGATGATGGGAAATAAATGTACTAATTCATCCTCGATAGTCTTTCCTAGTAGTTATCTACCGGCATTCTTACAGTTTGTGGCTTAGTCTCAGTTTGATTTTAATCTGAGATACCTTTGTTCTTTAAAGGCCCCTATAGTCAAGCTTAAAGATTTTTTTCCATTAATTTAATAAATTAAAAGAAGAATGTGTTTTTTTATTTGTATAGTTTCCTCTTCTATTTCAGTTAAAACATACTTTAGCTGGCAGTTGTATTTGCAGATGGTGGGGGAAGGATGGATGGTCTTGAGTAAGATTTCTGGTCTGAAATCAGAGACAGAAAGTAAATTTCCTAGCTTTTGGGACAGAATGGTTCACAGCTCCAGAAAGGACATTGGAGGTAGGATCCAATTAGTTTAATATTAGCTGGCTAAAATTTTGGTACTGAGTCTAAAGGAAGTTATCTGGATTTCTATAGTCAAAGGACACAGACAGGCTGTAGAGACACCTCTGTTGGAATGGGAGGAGGTGGAGGATGGCGGAAGCTGCTCTCGCTCTTCCTCCCTCTCCCTTCCTCCTCCTCCTTCACCCTCCCACCTCCCTCTCAGCCCCCATACCTACCCCTCCCCTCTCTTCTCTGTCTCCCCTCTTCCCTCTCCCCTCTCCTCTCTTCTTTCCCTCCCTCCCTCTCCCTACCCCTCTCCCTCCCTCTCTCATTTAACAGCGGAGGAAGTCTAGAGTAGCTGCCTAGCCTTTAAGGCTTCTGATGTTAGATGAAATAAGTCATAACCCCTTCTGGACTTCTTCCTGAAAAATTCCAAGCACTGTTGCCCAATCTAGCAAATCTCTTAAACTCATTCTAAGTTTTAATCTGTAAGCATTCAATAGGGCTTTTGTATCTTATTCCTAAACACAAGCATAAGGACTTTCCGGATCCAGCCAAAGTATTTATCACTTTGCAGGACTAACTGATATGCATGCCCATTCCCAAAACTATTCTACAGTTTCTTCTCCCTTTTGTTGACTGAATCATCCAGGATTATCTTTCACTATGTATTTGAATACTCGCACAGTGAAGCTCCAGTTTCACTGGCCACCTGAGATAATACTAAAATACAAATAAGAGATGAGAAAAAAATTGATAGAAATTCTTATCCTGGTGCTAGAGATAGAACAGCTTCATGCCTGCTTCTTTCAGGTTTTTATTTCTTTTCTATCAGACTCAAATGTGACTCACACTTCAAAGCTGGGAATATTTGTCTCAGTCCAGAACCCAAATTTACAAGTTTGACTGTGGCAGAGCTAGTTCTCTTTACCCTACATGTTGTAAATACCTTTGAACTCAATCCTATGAAACAGAAGTGCTTTCTGAAGAAAAAAGTTGAAAAGTGGCTTACGAGCCACTGTAATTAAAATCTAAAAGATGCTTTCCCAGCTGTTGCTTTTGAAGTTTAGCTTAGTTGGTGGCTAGGTGCCAACATTCAATTAGAAGTATGCATTTTTATTAACAGACTATCATGTGTTATATTATGTCAATAATTCCTTTTAAATTAATTCTTTTTATTTCTTGCGATAGTCACAGGTTTCCAGGTCATTAAATATTAAAATGGGCCCCACTGACAATTGTGCAACATCCTATGTTTGTTTGGTGTTTTATTTGCACTTCATTTAAAGTTCAAAGTTAAACTATCTCTGAACTTGTAGAAAGGAGGGTTTGGCCAAGATAAGTTAATGCTTGAGGGGAAAAAATCAAAAAGAAAGATGCACAGTCTATGTGCAACTTTTTGCCTGTATTTGAGTGTCTAATTATCATAGTTTAGTCTACATACTCATCATAGCCATGTTGCAAATGGGGCCTCATTATCTTGATTCACTTTCAAAGATGCCAAAGTCCAAGGCTGGATCTAGTATTGTGGGGTGGGTTTGATGTTTGTAGGCTGTTTGGGATGCACAACTCCCTGTCAGAACAATAGAAGCTCATCTTCACAGAAGCAGTAGGTTTCCTAGCCTCCCAGTTTTACAATGCGAGATCCAGCTCACCTAACTTTAGATAGCTGCAGTGTGGACACCTCCATCTGAGCTTGTTGACTAAATTTTCTTAACCTGGCTAATTGAGACAGCTATTTTTGGTCAAGATAAATGGAGCCCAGAAGTGCCCATTAGTCTTCCTCAGACTGATGGGAGCCTTCAACAACAAGGTTAGACAGAGGTATCTACTGTCTGAAGACATCTTAAGTTAGGAGATGTGATCCCCTCCATATTGCCTTCCTTCATGATTAAGGCCCTACCCGCTATAAAAATAGATTGCAGCATATTCACTTTTTTCAGGGTGCCAGTGGGTGTGTAGGAAACTTGGACAGACTGTCCTGCAATTTAAACTGTAATATACAGTGTTGGTTTTCCTCTCCCTTTTTAACTTAGTACCACAAAAACCTCTACTCTGCCAGTGACACAGACTGAACTCCCTGGCCTGTGGAACAGCTGAGCTGTTGTTTCTCAATACTTGTCACTAACCAAGAAGGCCACTTCTGAGACTAAGGCAGCAGCATGGCCCCTGTTCCCAGTCAGTCTTAGCTATTGCTTTAGAAAGAGAACAGGGAAAAAATTAATTTGCACTTGCAGACTTGCTGCTTTCTTTCTCTCAGGAACCACTCACTGGAACTGAAGGTCCCTTGAAATAGTCTGTTACTTACTATATATTGATAATGATTGTAGTATAATACATACACATTTAGCATAATGTCTGTAGGTAGATTCCTTCACTTGTAGATTAGGAAGGATGTTGAAGAGTTTCACCAATGCAAATTAATTCCTTCTTGCATAATATTTCTGAATAAGTAACTGCCTTCTCCATTTTGCACCTGGAGAAAAGTGATTTGCCCACCATCATGTTGGAAACATATGCTGAAAGCTAATTGGATACCTAGAAATCCTCATTTCCATTCCTGCTTTATGCCTGTTGACTTGGCTAGTAAATGCTGTTTCTTAAGATCTTCTGGAGTTAAAAGAATTAGGAAAGCAAATGGTATATATGCTCCTCTTCCACCTCATTCCATCTTCTCATTTTAATCTCAGTGGAGAAGAGCAAACCTCACATAAGAGCAAAGAATGAAGGGAATTGTTAGAAATAACAAAAGAGTACAATTACAAAGACAGCAGAGAATAAGACAAATAGCATTTAAAAAACATCTCTTGGTACCAGCTTTTCTAAATGATTTAGCTAATTATAAAATACAGCTGTTAATTTGACCTATTAGTTGTTTTTCATAGCACTTTTAAAGTCTTGGATCACAATGTATTTTTAAACATCTGCAATTAGCTTAAGAAAAATGTATAAAATGAAAGATTATGCTTTTTGTAATTGAATACTTATTCAGTAAAACCTGAATTTTCACATGGACCTGTGCAAAAGTTGATCTTCCGTCTGTCCCTGACCTATTCCTGGTAAGAGCTACCTTCAGAAGACGCATCCCTTCCCTCCATTTTACCCTGTCTTCCACTGAGTAGTAATTAGCTGTTGATCTATGCCAAAAACAAATTGTGACAACAGCTGCATTATCCAGCTGTGTAATAGGAAAGAAAGCCAAAGTTTTGTCTGCTCCTCACTTCTTTCTTCATCCCATACCTGTCCATTCATTCTAGAGAGGACCAGCACCATCAGTTTACATCTGTCTATAATCTAAGACTGTGAGTAGCCTGAGTAAGTTGATGACTTGCAGTCCAGCCGCATATTCCATACACAGACATACGAACCACTTGTCCATGTATGTGTGGACTAAGCGATGGATTGCAGAGTGTAGCCAAATCTGCCAGAGACTTGGAAGAATTTCAGTTTCTTTTGATAGCCTGTGACCTATTTACATGTGCCCCACTGATAAATGAAGTGCAAAATCTTTTACACCTTTCAACAAAGGTGCCGTCAGGTCTGGCAACAGAGCTGACAATTTTAGTGATGTCCCTTAGGAAACAACTGTGATTATTAATTCATTTTTACACAGGTCACTAAGCACCCAGAAGTCAATATTTCTTTTAAATTGCTTTCAGTTTGGGCCAAATCCTTTCTGGAGGTGAAAGGCTCCAGATCTATGCTGTTACCAACTGTTATTAGTTTCCTTTTTAAGTCTTGCCAGTTGTTTTCCCTTGATCCAGTCTGAGAATGACTGTATTAGGCAGAAAAGAAAAAGTGTACATGCTCTTTAACTTTTGTTTTCAGCTCATGCTGTGATTTCATTTTTTAGTTCTTGGAAATATATTTTATTTTATTACAGATGACACCAATCAGGGTGAAAAAAGATGAGAAAGACTTTAGATTCTGAGTCTGAAACAATTGCTCAGTGACTCAAGACTCAATGTAATGAGGAAGGAAGAATTGCAAGAAAGATTTACACAGCCACAGTTAAGGATAGAGCTGAGCAGAACTATACAGTTTCAGTTCACAGGAATTTCTTCAAACCTGTAATTTGACTTTGACTTTTTGAGAAGACATACTTGCTGACTCTGACATTTGATGAAAGTCAGAGTGAAAGTACTAAACTTCAAGGTGCATTATGTCAAAACTATGGGTCTGAATCATGACCTTAATATCCTCAGTCTTTGGGGGAGAAAGGAGACAAATTGAAACTTTGCTGTTGCTCAAGTGAGAACCCTACAAGCCTGAGTCTTCAGATATTGTCATTTACACCAGCACTCAGCTGGCTTAACCCATTACTGATTCTCTTTTATAATTCTTTTTCAGAGTTGTCACTGACTAAACAAGTCACAGAGAATCAGGCCCTGTGTCTCACTTGGATATTAAATAACTGGAAAGAGAATGGAGAAGAGCTGCTGAAACTATGAAAGGGCTGGTAAGAATGCTTTACTGCAAAATGTAGAAAACTTGTTATTAGTGCTTTAAACGGAAGATCAAAGATGATTTGATTACAGTGCATAAATGCCTTGGAGAGACACTATCAATACCAGAAGTAAGAGAGACAAGAGCAAGACTAGTGGCAGGAAGTTAAACACACACATATTCATATTAGATACATAAACCACCCTCTAGTCATGGATATTAAAACAAGGGAAAGAGTGAACCAAAGTTTTTATAACAAGCTTGTATGCCCTTCTGGAATATGAYCTTCAGTCAAAAAGAAGAAATTAGTCTCACTGTAAAAGCAGCTGGATGAAATTGTGTCACTTGTATTTTATAAGAGGTAAAATCAGCTGGTTCTGTGGTGTCTTTTGGTCTTAACATCTGCTGTTTGTTATCTCTGGCTCTGGCTTGCCTCCAGCCTTGATGTGAGGTTTGGGACTCCTCATTGTATTTGCAAGTATCTGTAGTATTACAGAGACTGTGGAAGTACCCAGACTAACTTTCAACGTTAAAAGACAAGGTAAAAGGCAACTTGAAGAGTTCTAGTTCTAGTTGCTTTGGAAGTTGGTTCTGTAATATTAATTAAGATAAATTTGTGTTATAGTACAGAAGGGCAGATCAAAAATGTACCTTTTTTGCTATTATTGTTTTTTGTTTTAGTAATTATGGGCTTTACTGCCAGTTGTCACAAGTAGGCTTGCCAGCAGCTRGACGGGAAGCATTGTGAAGGACAAGAGAGCCAAATATCATGAAGCTTCCTGATACAGATTTTAGACCAAAGACATTTGGAGAAGGAGAGTCACAGAACTGGTTGGGAAATTTCTTTCAGAAAACGCTGTCTCCTTACAGAAATGTTTTCTGTAAGAAAAGCTTATTTCTGCTGATATTCTTGATTTTACACCAGGAAATCCACATCCAGATAAAACCTGAATAAAATCTTTCAATTTGTTCAGTGACCAGAAACAGTTAGTGATGAGCCAGTTCAATAATAGTCTTCATTTTGTTGTGGTGTGGTGTCCCCTGGGATATGCTGTTCTCCCAGCACTCTCCCATTCTCTACTGTGAGCCGGATTGCATTATCTATATCTACTCCAGAAGCATGAAGTGTGGGGCAGTGCGGTAGTTTTGTGATCTTTTAAGGAAAATGTCATCCCTGCAGAGAGCTTAGGAAAAGGAGCAAAGGTAGGTATTCTTAGGTCAGATAGAAAAAGAAACAGTAAGCCAAGGAACCATTTTTCAGGGGTATCTGCATTAAGGTCTTTATGATGAACTGAACTAACTATTACTGAGAGAAAAAAAAATCATCTAAGAATTTTCTTTCCCTCCCCATCTATCACCTTTCCTTTTATCTCCTCTTCTAAGCTCCATTTTTCTTTTTTGTCAGTCATATTAAATGCTGGTAAGACTATTCATCCAATCTCAGGCACTCATTTTCAGGAGATTAACTTGGCATCATAACAGCTCTTAACATCTGTGACTCTTGACTTGGAGATAGTTGACTAAAGGGGCTGGGCAGAGTTTTAATTGATTGACAGATAAATTATTGATTTTTTTTTAACAGGACTTAACAATTTATTTCTTTCCTTCTGTAAAGTTAACATTATTTGAGTTTGAAAATAACAAGAACATTTACAAGGGATAGAAAGTGTTTTGTACTATAACAGATTTCAGAGGACAGGCCAAAATAGAAAATTCTTATATTTTCAGAGAAACCTTTGTCTTCAGAAATCACAAGATTTTTGTTTTATTTTTATACAGATACTGACAAACTCTTGCCGAAAAACTCAAAACGGATRTGAGGTGCTAGGAATACTTACTGCAAAATAGGTATGCAAGGTCAGCTTGGTCAATCCAGCGGCTCCAGTTCATCATTAACCTCACCCAGTTTACCTCACAGTAAAACAAAAGACACCCTTAAAAAAAGCAAACAAGCAACCATATTTTCACAGAAGAACAGCTAATGCATGTTAATAATCCTGTGATAAGAACACTTTTGTTTTCAATGAAGGTGTAAGACAGGCAATAACAGGCATAATACAACCCTATGGTCTACAAACAGAAGGTGGTAGGTCTGCTCTAAATCTCTGCATCCAGCAGCAGAGAATGCTTTCAGTTCAAGTATCACATTTTCCATTCCTAATCTAAAGTCACACTCATGGTAGAAGATGGGCCTCCATCTGTAAGATGTGCATCCTCATCCAAAGTGTCCACTGTTACAGGAAATAAAGTTTTGGTTTGGGCCACTGGTGTATAAAAGTAAATGTATGGTACAAAAGTCAAATCTTCTTGATTATAAACTCAACCTTTTATTCTTTTACCTGCCTATTTCTTTGCCCATCACACCTACTTTTCTCACCTTTCTAACATCATCTGGCCTGCTATGAGCTAATGTTTTCAAAGTGATCAGTGCCTATTGATCGAAATTATTTTGTACCTCTTTGGCCTCTCTACAGCTCACCAAATACTTATTTTACTGTTTACCTACTGTTCCTACTCAGCCTTTCTTCTTCATGGTCTTTCAGATCTTCCATTGATTTTAAGTTTGTCAAAGGCAACTGGGTCCAAACCTTGCAAACTAGATGAACTCTTCTGTATTATATGCTGCATCTTTTTTTCCCCCTTAATTTCATTTTTCTTGCCAGCTTTTTTTCTATTCATTCTTCTTCTTCCTGTTCTCACAATCTTGGCAATTCTGAATTTTGAAATCCAGATCAGTATGTTGAAGATGGAGTTCAGCCTCAGTTTTCCTTTCAAATTCCCACCACTTAGCTTGTAGTACCATATTTTTTGTTTCTTATAGAAAGAAAAACTTAAAAAACAGGTAATAAAAAAGTTAGTTAAAGACATTGTTTCTACTTGAAACTTGAATCTAACAGAATACACAAAATTGGACCTTGGGAAGAACTGTGTATTTGATCTTTAAAATGATCATATACTAAAATTGTTAAACAAATATCTTAAGAGTGACTGTTCAGAAAGTTCAGAATTGAAGTGTTAAATTATGGCCTGATTTTTCAAAAGTAGAAATCATTGACAGCTCTCAGTGAAATCATAGAAAAAGCAGATGTAAATACATATCTTTAGATGTGTATATTTGAACATTTCTGTCCAAGTCTGCGAAGAATAAAAAGAAAGGCCTCATGCTATTATTAATTCTTTAATGGCCCAATACCAAAGCAGTATGGTATTGGCATGTTTTGTGTTCCTATGACTTAGCTGGTCAATATTATGTATTTTAATAGCAGGTAAATCCTCTGCATACTTTCTCATAGTTAGGTCACCAATACCTGATTTGAAACTATTATTTTATGAAAATAGACAAATAGCTAGTGTTCCGAAATTTTCAAATGTAAGACTTCCTTCTTTTCCATCTAATTTTATCAACATTTACATACCTTTTCTGTTGTGGTATAGGTGCTTGTTCTAAGCAAAAAACTTGTCATTTTCACCAACTGACTTTAAAATATTATGCTTAAAATTCACTATTTTTGCTACTTCCAATATGGAAGGTAAGTCCAAAATACTTAAAACATCCGGGCTGTTTACTTTTTGCCTTTTAGTGACAAAACAAGGTTGTTCAACGATTCATATGTTTGAAAGTGTTTGGTTTAAAGAGAGATATTTGTATTGAAATTATTTCCCTTACAGTTACCATCCTCCTCTCTCCAGTTTTCTCCCTCTAAGAAACTTCCTCAGCCAACTAAACATGGAAACATTTAGAGTTTGATCTCAGCTTATGACACCCAGAAGAGGTGTCTTGTGTTACAACCTGCCTCCCCTAGGGCCAGATTCTCAGTTTCTATTCATGGACACAGCTCTGGCCTTGCAGCCATTTCTACTAGCTAGGACTCTTAAAAGGCCGGATCTAAACCTTGCTGAGAATAGCGACTGTGCTACTCTTACTGAGTTTTACGTTAGGGTCTATCATTATACTGCGCCATTTATGTAGTATATTGGGCCTTTAATGAGAGGAATGAATGAAGAATTTGATTGCTTTTCCTTCTTCTTCTTCTTCTTCTTCTTATTATTATTATTATTATTATTATTATTATTACTATTATAAACTTGCTTCTTAAGATAGACTGATTCTAGAAATCTTCAGTTAAATGATTTATCCTGAAATGTCTTTCTATTTTCTAACCAGCAAGAGTTTGTTGGGAAATTTCCCCTTGAAAAGATGTTTCTACAGCTGACTGTGCAGTTTGCAGAAAAATCAGAACTTCATGGACAAAAATTGTGACAGCAAAACACTGCAAAACACTGTGACAGCAAAAGACTTCCCCTTGGTAAGCAGGAATCACATAATCGCAGAATGGCTGAGGTTGGAAGGGACCTCTGGAGATCATCTAGTCCAACCCCCCTGCTCAAGCAGGGTCACCTACAGCACATCGCATGGGATCGTGTCCAGGCGGGTTTTGAATATCTCCAGAGAAGGAGACTCCACCACCTCTCTGGACAACCTGTTCCAGTGCACTGTCACCCTCACAGTGAAAAAGTTTTTCTTCATGTTCAGATGGAATTGTCTGTGTTTCAGTTTGTGCCCGTTGCCTCGCGTCCTGTCGCTCGGCACCACTGAAAAGAGTCTGGCTCCATCCTCTTGACACCCTCCCTTCAGATACTTGTACACGTTGATAAGATCTCCTCTCAGCCTTCTCTTCTCCAGGCTAAACAGGCCCAGCTCTCTCAGCCTTTCCTCATAAGAGAGATGCTCCAGTCCCCTAATCATCTTAGTAGCCCTTCACTGGACTTGCTCCAGTAGTAGAATATTTCATCTTAGATCAGTTCAGCCAAAATTTGATTTTTTTTTCCTGTATTGTCTCCTAAACGTTTCACCTGTTTGTTCCTGCTGAAGTATTGCCTTGTGGTTTGGTTCAGCCACATAGCACAGTGTCTCTATGCTTCTGGCTACCTGGCTGCTAACATCAGCAGGGCAGAGGCAGTGGCGCAGGCAGCAGTGTGCAGTAGTGGTCCTCGCGCTCGCCCATCGTGCCTGATGCTGGGCTTGTTCTGCACTCACATTTCCGGTTGCTTTGTGTGATTTCACTGGGGCAAGACTGAGGACGTCACCCCGCGTCCAGCTGGAGCTGCTGGGAGGGAGCTCGCTGACTTCTGCAAGTCTTCAGGCTCGCCCTGTTTTGCTTCCACGGAGCAAGAGCCTTAACCTGCATCTGAGCGCTTTGATACACGTTGTGCCCTATAATAATCAGAGACAAAAGGGGAATTGTCATTTGCACCRGTTTTGCTGCTTTCTTTCCCCAGTTACACTTCAAATGTATTTAATCCCAGACCTAAGAACAGTTCAGCTTTTTTCCTTTTTAATCTGTGTGTGGGTATTAAATGTTTGTTTTCTGGGTTAATTGGCAGTCCACTGGTGATCAGCATAGTACAAGAGCCAAGATAGAAAAGAAAGTGTGTTTGTAAGCTGGCAGGCTAGGGGTTTAAAATCTTCCCTTTTCAGCTTTAAGAAAATCTTGTAACCTGTGCGGGCCATCCTTTTAGGTCAATTTCATGCAGACTATTTTCTCTTTTTCTATATCAATCCTAAATTAATACAGTAGGTGCTCTGCAGCCAGCATGGTTTTGCATTGATCTTGGGCAGCTTGTTTACAGTGTTTTGGCAAGTTGCTGATGTACTTCTCCCTGGGGATAGAGCAGGGGTTAATTGCTGTTAAACTCTCAGTGCCAAGTAATGGTTCAGACTCTCTGCTACATTAAAGATGACACTAATAAGGAAAGAGTGCACTGGATTGCTCTGTGTTGAAAATTGGAGTTGTGGTGACAGAAACTTGGAGCAGAGCTGATGTAATAGGGAGGCCATAATGTAATTATAACTGCTGAACATGTGTCATACCAAGTTAAATGATACATTAATGAATCAAAACAGGTGATAGAGTGTTGCTCTTTCAGCAGGTAGAGGTGTTTTCAAGGTTAGATTGTCATTAATTTAATAATCTGCAAACTGGATATTCTTCAAATTATAAATGAAATCAACTTTAATGTCTTTTTAGTGTATTTCTTGTTCTGTACCAAAGGGGCAAGAAAGCAGAACATGTTGTTCTCAGTATAATTTTGTTTTTCCCTTTTATTATATCTATATTATACCTAATACAATATATGTGTACCTACCTTTTTTCAGCCAGGTATGAGCTCTCTTTGCCTGTGTTTCCAGGCCATCTGAACACAAGCCGAGAAGTGTGTAGACATTAGTATAGCATCGAGCCAAGCTAATAAGCTTTGCTGAGAGGTAGAATATATTACACAGACTACGACTCTATGCTACAGTCACTAAATGGCCTCAAGTCAGCTTAAACCATGGACATAACAAGCTCATGTCTGCTCCAAGCAGAAGCAAAGTGAGTTTATATCAATGTGTAGTAATCTTGTGAGTTATATTATGTATAAATACCCTTTGCATATTATGATTTTGCAGCAAATTAAAAACCATTTCTAATCTCAACTGGCAACTGGTTCCTTATATACTTGTTTAACTTCAGTGCTGCTGGTAATGTTCTTCCTATTTTTATTAGTAAGTCCTCTATGTTCAAAAGTTAAATAAAGGCTTCTGTTCTGGATCAGCTGACGGTCCAAGGCAACACCACCCACATGGTTCTTGACTGCCTTACAATGAGAGTATCTATCTAGTTCCCCAGCAATTTCAGAGTGCTTATAAAAGCCATCACCTATTTTTTTCTGAAATCTATTGCATTTCTATCAGTAGCCTTGATTGAAAAATTAATACAGGGCCCCAAAGAGCAAAGCATATAGCCATTTTCCACAAAATCCTTTTGTGAATGTTGATCCTGATTCAAGATCCTGATGCTCTGATTCCTGCCCTGTCTAAAAAATTATTTCAGCTCATTCTTGCATTGCATAAGCTTCCCATTTATTTTTATGCTCTTAAAAAATGAAGCAAAGATTTTTAAAAAAGGACCTAGCTGAGTCCAGTGCTGACTTTCTATAAATAAAATGGTATTTTTATGCCTAAATCCAATAGTGTCTTTTGAAAATCTTGAAGTAAGGTGACCCCTTGGCTTTATTTTTTGCTTCTTATTTTTTTTTCTTAATATGGCCAATAAATATTAAGAATTTGGAATTTTGCAACGGGTTCATTGCTAAATAATGCTTCTGTATTGTCTTTTTCATAAAAATTTATGGGTTGAACTTCTTGAGTACGAGAATATCTTAGGTTCTACCTCATTTGCCCTCTGATGTCATGCTATTTAAGGAAGGCAGATTTTCCTCTTTGGGAAAAAGCCTTAATAGGTCTCAGGAGATTTGCTAGAAACCAGGGTCCATATGAGCTCTGTGTATCAGTGTGTCCTGTCTCACAGCGCTGTTCTTTGGCAGAGCATCTCACGGAGGCTGGGCACCCAGGCACTAGTCTCTTTTGTGAGGAACATCTGAAGTAGGAGGAACTGTTCATATACACTTTCCCCATCTTCCCTTTTCCTCATCCTCTCATCTGTTCCACTTCCTCACTGGATTCTGATGAAATGGGTGATAAACTATGTATCTGAGTGGATCTGCTTTTATGGGGACCCTGCGAAGATGAATATAAAAGGCAATAGCCCTCATCTTCAGCAGATTAATTCCAATTTGTCAAGTTGCTTCCAAGCACATTTGTAAGGGAAATTTTTGTTCCTTCCACAATGTTCAGATTTGGCCTAAGTCATTGCCATTTAGTATTCGCTTTGAAATAAAAGGCTTCCCATTCGGAAAGCATCCTTGGGGAGTGTCAGGGAAGTGACACTTTCTTGAAGGGAAATGTCCACAGAGCAGATATCACTGCTGGTGTCAAGAGTGGGATTCTCTGCTGCATTTGGCTTTCTTGGCCCTTGAAATACTGGCCATCCACTTCTGGTGGGGAGAGGCAGGAGAAAATGTTATTCCCATGATGCGTACTGTAAGTCTTCTGCCTTCATAGTCAGGTTAGCACACTTTGTAGGTAAAGTTTCTGAACTTCTTGTTTTCCCTGATGATTTCCTTTCAGGCCACGTCCTGAGCAAAGTAAACATTACTCATCATAGTGTGAATGTGCATTTAAAAAGCTGTAGTGTAATGATCTCCCAGAATGGCATCTACTCTAGTCATCATAACTGTAGAGGCTTGACACCCCAGCACTTTCCTGTTTGGCTGGTCAGTTAATCAGATCTAAGAATCATGGATATTTATTATGGTTGCCAATCCAAGACTGAATTTCACCTCCGAGAGTCATAGGAAATTTCATTGCCCATTTTATTTATTGCGCTGTAATATTGGGAGAGTGGCTAAGCACTGCAATGCTCAAGATGACATCCTCAAGGAAAATTTGTTACCTTACAAGGGATAAATTATCTAGAACATTTCACTGAGAGGGCTTTTTGCAATACCCAAAAGTTGTACATGATGGGGAGGAACTCACTGAGTCTCCAAGGTGTGAACTGCCTCTTTCTTAGAGAAGGAGAATAGAATAATCCTTTTACCATGAAGCAGATCCAATCAAAAATGCTRTGTTGTCAACACTGAAATGTTCTGTGGGGATATAGTAAATCTGTAGAGATATCATGAGGAAAAAGCATTTTAGTTTTGAAATGGACCAYTGAAACTTTTGGATTTGAAGCAATGTTTTGTGTCAAGATATATTAGATTTTAGATTGTTAACCATCACCTATGATTTAAAAAGTCAAGATTAGGCTACAGGATTTTAATTTTATAGAAGCAGAGCATATCCCTAACACAAAATTAATTTTCCTCATAAACTTTTACTTAGGTGGCATAAAATAAATGAAGAAATGGTCTTGTTCTAACTGTTTAAGATACATAATATGGAAAGAAACATGAACCAGAGCTGTAACATGTCTCTTGAAAGCTCAGGTGGGGTCACATAGAGCAGATGCTGAAAACTTCTCCAAAAATTTCTCATTCCTTGTGCTCTCTAAGCCAAACACATCAATACCTTTGCTGAATGTCATTGATTGTATGAGATTCTCCAATCTCTGGCTCACCAATATGTTATCGCCAATTCAGAAAGAAAATGGATCCAAAAATTGTGTTATCTGCTGCAGAATTGAAATTCCAGGCTTTGAACCAACATTGTTGCTACTTAACCTTCTTCTGATTCTGCCTTTCTCAAAATCTCTTTCCCTGTATTGAGCTACCCATCTGATGCAAGATCCCACTTTTTGGTACATGTCAACAGTAGAATTTCTTTCTGAGTCTTTTCAGTGATAATCATGAAGAATTGCCACTGACTGGGGAGGTGCTCCCACAATGCCAACATTATGTTACTTGTCTGACATCCCAGATATAAAAATTATTTTTAGAGGTAAAATTACATTGTTACCAAATGCAGTGGGACTTCTTTCACTGACAGCAGGGGCAGGTTTCCTGCTTGTTCCTGCTTGTTACTTACACATTTAGTTACCAAAAAAAAAAGAAGAAAAAAAAAAGAATAGGTCTGCTACTCACTCACCATACCATTCATGTTACAGCTCCATTAAAATCTAGCAAGTTTAGGGAATGTTTCCACCTGATGCAGGAAGCTTTTAGATATGCTAGGCTTCTGCTGTAATGCTTCTCATTTCCTCACTGTGACTGGAAACTGGTTAAATACAGACTAGAGTAACCTTCCTGAATGAATACAATTAGGGTGAGCAGAAGCAGACATTTGAAAGGAAACTATTTCAGGGATTTTAGCAAATGTAATTATTTTGATTTAGTAGTAACATTCTAATAGCACGAAACAGAACTGAACAGCAGTGAGAGTGCTGTTCCTGATTACTAATTTAAAAAAAGTAAGACCCTAAACAAGCAAAAACTGATTTTGCTCCTGAAGCATTTATATGCCTCTTTTTCACTAATAGAGCCATTCCAGATACTATCTAAGATCATTTTATACTCATTTTGTCATCTACAGAGTGCCAGGAGGGAAAGCGTTCCTCCCCATAGAAATGCTAACCCCTAGCCGCTTAGAAGAATTACTTCCCATTTTAGAACAAGCCAGTGAACCCCAAATCTGGTTCTTGCTCTAATGTGCTGGGGTTTTTTTCTTCTTTTTTTTGGGGTGGGGAAATTCAATAAGAAATAGGTCTAGATCCAAAGAATAGAGTTGCAGGTAGATGTTTTGGGTTTCATTCCACGACGCTGTAGCAGGCAGATTTGCATCCTTGTTTTTGTTCCCATATAGAAGCTGTGTTGGTTATTAAACAAGGCTTGACATGTTACAGGCCTGTCATTCAGTCAGATAAAACTATAAGGGACCCTTGATCAATCTGTTTAAGATCTACCTGGTTCATGAGAATAAACAAAGCTCAAAGGAAAATTTAGGTGTCTTGGTATTTCACTATTAATTTTTTTAATCTGTATCTGGATGTTGAGTTATACTCCTGATAGAAGTTTTCCTCTGAAATATATTGAACTGTGTAATATAATTCACAAGAAATTGCCATTGAGTTATCACCTGTTACTGATGACCACGAAAAACGCTTAAATCAGCAATTTGAGGTTAATGTGCCTGAAATACTATTTAAATTTCTCTGGTTGGGCTGTGGAGTGATTAAGTTCTCATGATCTGGTCAAACAGATTTTTAAATTCCTCTCTCCAGTAATCTATTTACTATGGTCTGAAACCAGACCATTTTGCTCTGGGGCATTGAGGGAAAAGAATATGCTTTAACATATCTGAGCATAGATAAAATAAGTCTTTGGGGCCCTGTGAAGGTGGACTTAGCTAATATGTCCACTTGGCTCAACTCCATTGGAGGAGGAATTAGCTAATTCCTTAAACCTGCCCTTTTAAGTACAATGCTCTTTTCTACCATGTGTTAGACCTTGAAGACATATATGCCTTTTTTTAAGGAAAAGGAAAGTTGCATGTCAGAGACACTAACACATTCCCTAAGTAGTTGATGTATGTTTTTTCCAGTTCTACACATCTTTCCACTGGAAGATAAATTTTCTTATGGTACAGACACTTACTTCGGCATTGCCACCAACACTGCCATCATAGTTCCTGTGTGAGGTAGTCACAGTCTGGGATTTCTGGGGTTTCTGTACAAACACAGGACAAAAAAAGACTTCTTCCCCAGAGAGCCTGCAATATATATATGTACAAAAAAAAAAAAAAAAATACAATGGATGAACTGAGGTACAGGAGACAATGAAACACGGAGACAGTGTTGCCTACCTCAGTAACAGTTTCAACACCGCCGGGACCTAACACTTAGCAGGTTGTGTTGGCATCACACAAACAAGTTTTAAGGAGGACTATGAAGGTGAATAATGAGGAGGCTTTTCAGGTGACAATAAGGCACTCCTCTGAGGCCTATCTTTAGCCTTCCTATGTTTTGAAGTCCATGTCTTCCTCTTTTCTCACATACCCTTCTGTAGCCTGAGAGGCAGCATGGAAGGCAGAGGAAGGTGTGCATTTTGAGATCCATAGGATGGAGAGTTGTCTCAGATATTGATGCAGAGGTCAGTGTTACCTTTCATTGAGTTTATGTTTGTATATGAGTACCCAGAAATGAAATGTAGGGAGAAGAAAAGTGGACATAGGACATAGACTTCCCATTAGGATACCAGAAGAAAATAAGGATGGTCTACCAAAGAGTACACTGTAGGAATGATTAGAAAAGTAGGAAGAAAACCGGGAAAGAAGTCACTGAGGCCAAAAGAGAACAAATTCCAAGAAGAGTGTGGTAGACTGTTTCAAAAGCAGATGACAGGTCAATGAGGATGAGAAAGGAGGAGTTGTTCTGAGCTGTAATGAGAGAGCAGTCATGTAAAACTGGCAAGAATAATTTCAGTGCACTGGAAGGAACACAAGGCAGAATACAAGAGAATTTTTGATGGCACTGTAAACAGTATAATCAGTGCGTTTGCAGTTAAAAGGAGACTGGGGAAAATAACTGCAACCAAAATGTTGTCAATTGTGGATTAATGAGACTGTTTAGTTACCAGCAACTGTTTATGCTGATTTATGATTAAATGAAGCTTTCCTTCATCCACAAAATTCCATTTCTTGAATTCTCACAACTTTCCCATGAGTTTTTTTCTTTTTGGTTTCTTTACATTGCCAACTTAGAAAATGGAAATAGACTATAGGTTAGATTGCTGCATTTGAATGAGATACCTTCTTACTATTATCTGACAAAAAGGTTTCTTCAATTGTTTGAAGAACCAACACCAAAATTACTCTGGTAAATTACCTATTGAACTTCCATTCTGATGCAACCTCCTTCTAGACTCTTCTGTACTCCAGCTGTCCTTTAAAAAATGATCTTATCAGCCTTTTACCAGATTATTTTTCTGAAGCTACCACTATTCAGCACATTTGCACATTCCTTCCATTTTTCCCTTGTTTATTTATTTTCTTTCCGTTTTCCTATTAGAGGTATACACTCCTCTCTTGGGATATATGCTTTGGAATATTTTAGTTGGATTTTACTGTAAGGTCTTGTGTTCCAACTACCATGTCTTTGTAAAATGTATTGATTTTAAAATTCAACTATCATATGCTTTTGAGTTGGGATTGTCGAACTGAATGTTCTAAAGAGTTACCATTACTACAGATTTTGATTCAAATTCTGGGAATAACACTACACTGACAATAAAGCTCTGCATTTATTTATGTATTTCAGTTTTTCTAGAGCTGCTTTCTGGCTTAAAGAACAGTCATTAAAGGCACTGTTTTCCAACAAACACAGTTAACCATATACTGCTGCTTAAAGAGGTAAGAAAACCACCTTCCATAACCTAACAGCTGTTGCACTTGGTGAATCTCCAACACTACCAATCCATTCCCATTACCCTCAGTATCCCCAGTCCCAGCATTCTTTGCATTTTCTAGTCTGCAGGATTGAACCTTAAAATACAGTATACCTTAGATATTTATGGCTTATATATTTTAAACTAGATAAGTATCTGATTTGAGGAAAAACAAACAAGCAAATGTGAAGAATATTGTCATTTTGAGTGACTACTGTTTTGTTGCAGCAGGGGCTCTGCTAATATATATATATATTTTTTTATAGTAAGGAAGTTATAATTTTCTAGCAGGATCTCAAGAGTCATCTTTGGAATAAGACAATGTGACTTTCCCCTCCCTACTGTGCCTAATTCCCTGGTAACCTTATTGAAAATGTGCATGGGCTACAAAACTAAAGATTAAATGTCCAGAGACCTGCTTCCCAGAGCCTATYTGAAGATTAAATCAAATGGCAGGCTATATATATCTGGTAATTTAGCTTTGTTTCTGACTTTTCCTATCTAGTGGCAAATATAATAGAGGAATCTGACACTCAAAAGCACTATTTTTTTTTCTTTTTTATCTGAAAATAACTTGTATTTCTGTTCTTACAGCAAAATTAGAAATAATGGTTTATTTCTTCATGTCTGAATATCCTATGCTTTTATTTTTTGAACATATAACAAAGTAATTTTAATTACAGATGATGCAGACAATTTTTCCCTTTTTGATGAGGTATTATTTTTTCTTACTGTTTTCCGTAACAAATACCAGCACAAGTGTTTAAAGAGAAGCAATAAAATACCTACTATAACATTACAGTGCTCATTCAARCAGAAAGAAGAACACATATATTGTTTTTTAATTCAGTGTTTAGATTATGTATTAGTTAAACACATTTCTATTCAACAAATTGGATTGAGATGGATGGAGATGTTATGCTCTTTTAAAAAACTGTATTTAGAAGGCACGTTCAAAGACACTGAAGTGTGATTTGTCCTAGTAGCAGACATCTGAAGAACAAATGACATTCGTACGCAAAATCTATATTGGTGATGTATTTAATTACAGAGTTGATTGAAATTGACAGCTTCAGTGACCTATGAGTGCACCATTACTGACTGATGGATGCTTCAAATCTGGTTACTTTTAAACCAATTCACATACTGTTCAATAATATCCTGTCAAACTGCGAACTAGATTTTTACATGTATATGGACTAGGCAGAGCACATTTTAATTAAAATAAGGTAGAGATGAATGAAGTTTAAAAATTGATGTAGTTGTTAAAAATGTGGTCATTATGATTTGAATATGAGATAAAGAATACTTGATATTATTCAGGCTGGCTATATTCCTTAGGAAACGTATATATTTTACTTTCATACTCACTCATATCAGCACAAAACCTTTCAATGCAGATTAGCACTCCAGCCTCTTCTACACATACACAAGCAGTTCACATTAATATCTAGGCAGAGTCATTGAGAAAACAGTATCTGAGCTTTCCCAAACCACGTGACATCTGCTAAGGAGGAGTCTGGACATTTTGGAGTTGAGCTTCAGTGCAGAGGCCACGTCCCTGAGCACCAAAAGAAGACCTCGATGCCCACCTGGCTCAGCCTCTCGAGCCTTAGCCATGGTCAGCTACATGTTTCTTATGTCCTTGAAACAGCACAGTGTAGAGGGCAAACATGAGACTGGGAGTAGCCCTGGGCAGCTGCTCTTCTTAACCCCTCTTCCTCTTTTGCCACCTCTTTGTAGTTCTGTGGGTGGTTGATCAGGCTTTTTTTCAAGCTGTTGAATATCAACTTGAGGCTCTGTGGACAGGTAGCTGTTTCTTAGTAATAACAAGAAGGATAGCTCATTTTCCAGAAGAGTAACCAACAAGATAGGGACTCCTGCCTGAAGATCTCATATTCCAAATTGAAGCCAGGTAGATAGCAAAAAGGACAAACAGGTACCCGAGGTGTCCAGACATCAAGTAACCTCATAATCCTGTTCTTTTGATTTGTTTCTATATCCTGGTAGTAAGGACAGTAATAAATAAATAAGCAAGCTTTCTCTCTTCCTAAATTGGTCACAGTGATCAATGTCTTCCTTACTGCCAAATCATATTGCTGTAACTCATTATGCCTGTGATTTAAAGCAGAAGAAATGCCAAGGCTCCAGAATATGCAGAATGTGTCAGCCCACCTGTCCAGTAAGATCAGTTCTCCATTGAGGGTACTGAGAACAAATTACCTGGACTATTTCTATTGATGATATCTGCATTCTGTGAGAGAACAGCAAAGGTTACAAAGCCTATGTGAAACAAAAATGATCCAGGTACAAAGCATCAGGCTGAAAAAAGAGTTTTCAGTGGGGACTAAGCTCCTTAAAATATACTATAGGCTTTCTGCTTTGAAGGTGCTGTCTCAGTGTAGCTAAAATTTAAATTTAAATTTTTATCTTTATACATAAGTAATGGAAAAATAAGATTCCTTGTAGTTAAGATCTGCATTTAGAGAAAGACTGAAATGATTCCAGTTTACAAAAAAATATTGATTCACCCTAACTGATTTAAAGAAATTTTAAGGAAAATTAGTATTAACTTTTGCACAGAAAGAATTAAAAAATGTTCTTTTTTTACTTTTGCTTTTGTTTCCCTAGCATGCTTTACATTCTCCTTATTTAAGACATAAAAGTAACAGATTTCACACTTACCCTGTAAATCATCTCTACAATCTCTGAGATAGGGAAAGTAATAGAATGTAAAAATATTAAAGTCTTAAAGTTATCATGATTCATTTGAATTTTACTGATAGAAACAAGCACACTCTGTCACCAATAAGGATTACAAAATTATCTTCTGAGTGGAAAATGAAAGTCAATAAGAATATTTAGCATTAAGACAAGTTCAGAGAGTGACAAAGATGTGGGATATAATGGTTTTTTTTTGCAGCTTTTGTCAGAGTAGCTAGCACAGGTATTGTTAATAACATAGTCATGGCATCATGGCGCTTGTTGTGGACTAACCAAAGGACTTACCCATTTTTTGGGGTGAATTCTTTGGCCTGCACTGAGCTCTGAACTGTCATTGTGGGTATTTTAAATTTACAATTAATACTTGACATACTTTAGTTTAGGTACATCTAAGTGAAAGCCACTTGCTGCAACAAGCGTAGACGTAGCTTATAATGAACAAGTCTAGTCAAACATGTTCTTACTGCGGGAAGAAAAGGTGGTTGTATCTCCTGCTTATGAGTTCATAACAAGTTATTTCTCACAGAAATAAATTTGGCTCTAAAAGCAATTCAAACTATGCTAACCTGGCTACTCAGTGGTGCTCTAGCCCCTCTTTCTTCTTCCCTGGTGTAAGGATTCATGTAGCTGACGAGCAATCCAGGCTGTGGAGCTAATCAGGGTTAAAACTAAACCTTTCCCCAAGCTGGGTCACTACACGGCTTTATCGGCATGAATCACAGAATCGCTGAGGTTGGAAGGGACCTCTGGAGATCACCTAGTCCAACCCCCCTGCTCAAGCAGGGTCACCTACAACATGTTGCACAGGATCGCGTCCAGGCAGGTTTTGAATATCTCCAGAGAAGGAGACTCCACAACCTCTCTGGGCAACCTGTTCTAGTGCGCTGTCACCCTCACAGTGAAAAAGTTTTTC
>NW_020448863.1:229815-371621 GCF_003343035.1 Apteryx rowi
CAGTCATGCGAGCTATCCCACCATGTCTCTGTAATGGCAATGAGATCATGGCCCTGCGACCGCACACAGATCTCTAGTTCTTCCTGTTTGTTCCCCATGCTGCGTGCATTGGTGTACAGGCATTTCAGAGAGGTGATCGAGCATGCAGGTTTCCCAGGAGGGGTAAAAGAGGATCCTCCATAGGCACATCCCATGCGCACTTCCCTGGCTGCATTCACCTGCTGGAGGCGTCCTGACTTGAACTGTCTTTTGCCAGCTACCCTGGCACTATAACTCTCCCCTTCCCCCGTCCTTCCTAGTTTAAAGCCCTCCTTACCAGCCCTCCTGACACCATGTGTCAGGATAAGAGGGGAGACAAGTGTGAGGGGAATACCTTGACGGATTACAGCAAATTAAACTGATTATGGAACTACTGTGTATATTAAGTAGACTTTGGATCTTCCTTCTCCTTTCATATATGACTGAGGAACTAGTTGAGAGTGGTTTCTAAATCATGAGCCCTGAGCACCTACATTAATACTTTCTGAGATAAGAGGTTTTGGTCACACCTTCAGATTTCTTATGTTGGATTTTTGCAGATCTTTCTGGATGTTTCTGTACTGTCTACCTTCACTCCACTGCTTTGAGGGCTGTAGTATGTTTTTAAACATAAGGAATGAAAATGGGGAGAACAGCAAAAGTAATGCCCTACTCATTGTGACCCATGTCTTGGAAATATGGACGTTCTTCTGTCCGTCAGGAAGAGTCCCTTTTGGGGATTGTTAACCCATGTTGATGTTTTATACTGTCAAAAAAAATAATAAAAAAAAAATCAGGCTTCTTTTCTCTATCAGTGATATCTGTCTCCATGGGTCACCAGAAAGTATCATCTGTCCTATAAAGTGAGTGTTCTGCTGAGAAGAGAACAGAAATTACTTGGGCAGGGTTACTTGTTTATTTTTGGCTTGCTTTCAAAAACAGTATGTCAGCAGGTTGCTAGTCTTCACTACTTGGCTATGCCTTCTTTTATGGACAGCTAACCACTCTTCATATGCATTGCTTACAGGCACAGAGCATTCTGCAGCATGGTGGCAGTAGTTAAATTACCCTGTCTCCATGTGGTTCTTGTACTCTTTCTGTGAGCAGTGCATAGATCGTATCCTTCTGACCCTTTACCTAACATGTAGCCATAGGATGGCTGGAATCTAAGTATGTTGTACCCATTATGCAGAAATATTATAGTAACCTCCTCACAGACCAACTGGGGAATAAATGCTTAGCAGAAAATCGAATTTTAGCTTGTCCTGAAATTTCATGCATAAAGGTACTGCAGGAATGAAGTATTCCAGCTAGTAGTATCTAGAAATCTTACTATGCCGGGGGGGGGGGGGGGCATTTCCTTTTTTAGAGGAGGTAAACATATGAAATTGTAAGAAAAAATCAAATGTAATTGCCATTTGAAAAATGCATATTGTATGAAAACAACCTCCAAACATATGGCAGTAAATTAATAAAAGGAATGGGGAACTCAAAAACAATTCTGTTCTTGCTCAGGAAGCGGCAGTGTATAAATGCCACCAGGACTTCAGAAAAACGCGAGCAGRTTTCTATTTAGAAGTAGCCTGCTTTTGTGACCATGCTCACACTGTACGTGTTGAGCAGCTTTATTCCTGAAGACAGCTGGAACTGTGACACTCATTTCTTCAGTGTGAAGTTCTAGTTTCCAAGAACAATTTTGGCTTGCACTTTGGTCAGTTTTGTGCAACTTCTTTTGTAATGAAAGACCCAAAATGCTCATGTTTCTTTCCACACATGAATTATCTAAGTGGTTGTTTCAGATGCCTGTGGTTGCTTAACTAGCACTTTCTAGAATAGGGCTGTGTTTTCAGTTGTTTAGAGCTTTTCCAGAGTTCAGTAATGAGGCTTGAAATTTTCTGGGTTGAGTATCTGTCTCAGGCTGAACAAGCTAAAATGGTTCAACTGCTTCGAAGACAAAGACTAAGAAAAAGACCTTGTTCCCTCATGTTAAAACATATTATTTGCAACAGGTTTAAGAGAAAACTGTGGTAATAGCTATGTTTTAATGGCAGCAGGAGCTGGGCACTCACATCTCTGAGTCAACAGGAAAAGCTGTAAGTTCAAAGCACAGAGGCCACTTTGTCCCCCTTCCACTTGGCTTCATTTGGTACCTGCCGGTGTGTGGAGGCAGAAGCCAGCGGAGGAGCAGGCATGCCTCTGACAAATCCCATTCCAGCTGCTTGATTTGAGGACTGGCGTGGGCTGATCCTTGAGCCAGCAGAGCTTATGAATTATGCAAGCAACATCTGGCCCCTAGAGAGCAGGAACCAGCCAAGAATGGGCATAACTGCTGCGCTTTTCCATTTTTTACACAATATCCTCTTTAACCACAGTGCCCTCACACTAGCATGAGCAGGTGAGCGTAGGCAGGGCAGGTTTTGTTCAGTGCTAGGCCAGCCGGGAATTTCCTTTTCTGAGGTTATTTCCTTGCTGGCCAGTTACAGACTGCTTGAATTTCTTGAGCAGTGAACAAACCAGCAGGTAGCTCTGAAGTTCACTCCTGAACTTCGTTAGATTACAGGGTGACAGAGCTATGGGCGCTAGGTTCACAGTGTTGGGGAGAGTGGTTAGTTGTGACGGTTGGATAGAGACCTGAACTTTATCACGTTTTCAAAGTATTCAGGCCTGCTGCCCCTTTTCAATGATCTCTTGTTTAGGTATTTGAAACTCCTATAAAAACTCCCCGAATTAATTTTTGTCTTTCTTTTCCCATCCAATCTAATGTAAAGAGCAGTTAAGACAATTCTAGTTGCAATAGTCAAATGTTAAAGTAAGTCTGAATGGTTTTTTTTCATCATCTTGTTCACTTGGCTATAAGTGTAGTATAAGAATAATCTCTGCATATCAGGAAAAGAAATACAGTGATGTGAGAATTATACATAACTTGAACTGATAGCAGACTCAAAGCAATTTTAGTAATTTTTCTTTTCACTCTCAACTTTTCTATTTTCCTCTCTAATGTTTCCGGGTAGACATTCCAAGACAATCAATATGAATGAGATGTAACAACAGCCATCTGCAGGTCACTTAAACCCATCCATCAGCATATCAGCAAGTGGACCTAAAATATTTATAGAATATTTTTTCACGAGAGAAAGAAATCATTGATTGGTAATTAACATAAGAAGGTAATAATGAACTCAGATCTGGGTGGTACAGGGTTTTTTACTATTRTTATTCATTTTCTGCAGGGAAGATAAGAAAACAAAATGAAAAAAAATTAGTTTTCATTTGCCAGAAGAGCTATTTTGTGTAAATTACTGGTGAAACACATTCTGAAATCTGACGCATCTGTACATATCCAGATTCTAATCTCTGATCTAGTGAAATATCACAGACACTTCCCCAAAAGAGAGCTTTATAATAAACAGTAAAATCAGTATCAATTACTGTGTATTCATGATAACTCATAGCCCTGATATTTAATGATGGCTAAATATAATTTCTGACTTGAAACAGTTTCAGCATAAAATTCAGCATACTTCTAACTTAAAATACAGTATTTGTATCAAAAGTTCAAATGCTTTAAGGGATTTGAGGCTGTCATGAAAATTTCTATATACTCAGCGATTACTAGGTTTAAAAATATGAAAATAAGTTCAATTTGTGTAAAACAGACAACTCTGAATAAAAGGTAATGTTCCTTTAAGTGGTCTTCTTCAGAAAAAGAAAAGCAGCAGTGCCATAAAAAATTATATCTGCTGCTTGTCCTCTCCTAGCTTAATTTCATTTTAACTTTAAATAAACATTTCTTTACATTTAGCAACAGTGAAAAAGGCTGTTCCTACTCATTTTGTATGATTAAAACTACATTAGCAATATAGATGTATTAATTTACAGATACAGATACTAATTGCTTAAATATTGAGTTCAAAACTAGACACTAGTACTGGGAAGGGATAATTGGTTCTTGCTGTARAAAAAACTATAATAAAAAACTTGAAAGTGCTGTCACATTTCACGTAACAAGCAAAATCTCAGAATATTTGAAAAATATTCTGAAAGAAAATGTCTTGGGGCTTTCTTAATGAGAATGAATGTGGTTTGAAAAGATCAAATAATATCCACATATGTCAAATACAGGTTCTAATAACAGTTAGAGATAATGAATAAAATTAAAGTAGGTCATTTTTAGTCATTTAGGATCCAATAGGAGGCATACGTCCTCATAACTGCTTGTTAAAATATAATTAGAAGCATTTGCTGTATTTACAAAAAATATCAATATCAAAGATTAAAAAAATTAAAATGAGATATTTTACCATCCTTTAATTTTCATTGTTTTTGATTTATTGCATTTGAATAGTAAATGGCATGTAAATATATTAATACTGTAATAAATGGCATAGCATAGTGATAAATATAAATAATGTGATAGTGGAGAAGGTGTTTCTTTTCTCGCTCCTGTAGGTGATAGCTTTCAACAAACCACAAGTGTCTATCTATATATATATATATGGGGGTGAATATATAGAATCATGAAAAGAAAGAGAAGTCCATATCACAGCATTCTTTGAACACAGAGGTAAGTGTAAATTTTAGATGAAGTCAAATTCTTACTCAAAATATATAGAAAGCCTTGGGGTGTGGGGGAAGAAAATGAAGAACCTGATATAAAGGTGAGTATAGGAGAGTTGTTTCAGGGTCTGTTGTACTCAGTGCAGATATTCAGTACTTTTCAGCATTTGGTCTGAATTTGCCAAACACATGCTAGTCATTCATCCATAACATTGATTCATAGAAATACAATGGTTTGTCAGGATGTTTGTTTTAGTGATGGGTTCTGCAGATACCACTAGATTCTGTTTTACTGCTGAGAGAAATTATAGGTAGAGCTGGTCGGCATTTATGGCAGAACCATTTCCTGATTCAAAATGCTGATTTGTGTAATCAAATGGTTTGCAGTAAGTTTTGACAAAATCTCCCCAGTGAAATTTTTTATTTTTGCTTTGTCACTCTGTAAAATCTCATTTTGAAGTTTTCAAGAGGGAAACTCTTGCTTTGCGCAATTTTCAATAAATTTGATGTTCACAGAGCCATAGGGCGAGGCAGATGTTAACCTAGACAACAGTAAAGGAACAGATGAAAATAGAGTCTGCTGCAAAAGATGAAAGGACTGGAAAGAAAGCAGGAAGAGACCTCTCACAGGAACACAAACAGAGCAAGAAGTGAAAAGGACTCAGTTTCCAGGGTAAGCCTTGACAAAGGCTTAGGCCCTAAGGCTTAGGGAAACCTGTAGACCAATGACCTCAAGGGARACCTTGTGGACTGAACAAGGCTGGTACCTACCTACCGTGGGAGAGGGAGATTGTTAGGCGCAGATGTACTCCCCTGACAGCTCCTTGGAGCCAATAGGATCTCAAATCAGATGTCCCATTTACTGACTGACACGTGCTCTTTCGCTGCTGCCTTCTCAACCCTCAACACCATACTGCATCAGAGCACAAACCACACTGACTGGGTAGAAAAGGAGACCTTGGACTTCTCATTGGGAAAGGTTAGCAAAGAAGGACTGAGAGACAGTCTGAAAATTATCTTTGCCAAGTACTTTAATTGACGTAAGACAAAGGTATTGTTTTCAGTTCGTCAGTTTGTGAAATTGTTTAATTTGTCTTTATTTTCCAGGAAATGAAAGATTTGAAAAAATCTTTGTCAACTTCCACTCCAACTATTCTAGGTTGCATCGGTGAGAAATCTCTCAGCCTATTGGGAGTCTGTGAAGTGGCACTCCTGGCCTCAACGTTCTGGAGACAAATGTCAAAGACTACAAAGCCCTCCAGAGTGGTGCCAAGGGCACCAAATCAAGCAGGGAAGCTGGGATCTCACACCACTTGCATGTTGCTACCCTGATCTTGCTGCATGTGCTGACTCCGTGACTCGGCAGGGACCTGAGAGGTCTGAGAGCTTCTGCAATGGCTGTGCTGGGCGATCAGCAGGAGTTCATTGTGGTCCCACAGGGAGGGCCATGATTCCTCTGCAGTCTCCTCCCCTCCCCTACCGCCTTGCAATTTGTTTGTCTGATTCTTTTAAAAAGAGAGTTGTCTTTAATTTAGAGCCTATTTGGTATATTATGGCACTTCCTTTAGTAGTTTGTGCCCACTCCCCCAGTGCTGCAGAGAAAGGACCTGGAATCACACCTTTCAGCCATCTCCAATGCCCTCTTTGGTTAGAAGGAGTGGTGTCTTGAAGTGAGAACATCTGCAGTGGGTTTGTGAATTGAACTAACTTTGAGTCAATTGACAGACCACAGTGAGAAAGATAGAAAAGATAACATAATCAAGTATTATTGTCTTGCTTACTTTCTCCATGATATCTTTAAGGCATGGCCTTCTATACTCAACTGCATAAGTAAAAATCTCATTGATGTTCCTGTCATCTTGCACCTCAGTCAATCATCTTGAGAAAGGTGTTCTTGCCCCAGTTTTATCACTTCAGAAGCTGTGGCAAAATTGTTCTCCATAACTCTGATTGTGTCACTTTTCCCCTTTGGATCTTCCCCTCTTACCCCACCCTCTACTGAACTGAGTATAAACTCTTTATCTTCTCTCTGAAAACCCTTCATGATCTATCCACACCATTTCATTGATCACCTTGTACAAAGATGTTTACTGAATGTGCTGGTTCAGTTTGCATGTATGAGAAGCCCTAATACATGGAGAATTACAGGGTAGGGCCACATTATTGAATTTATTACTGCAGTTTCAATCTTTCTTTTCTGCTTTTTTATTTTTTTCTTTGTCTAATAATTTTAAGTTTCTGTCTCCCCAATGTTTTTTTTTTTTCTTTGCTTCTTCTCAACCTTTCCTTTATTTCTTTTTCCTACAATACTTTCTCCTGATGCTCCTCCTTGGTTTCTTTGCCAAATGCATTTTTAAAGCTGTTATTTATTTGTTGCTGCTTGGCCAAGCCCAGTTCTTTCAAAATCTCCCTGGGTATTTTTTACACAACTATTGATTTTTAAGCACCTCAAAGATGAATTGTGGCTGCCAGTTGCAATGTGTTTCTCTAGCTGTAGCAGCTCCTCCTTTGAAATGGCTGACTGAGTGGGATATGACTCAAGTCATGAGCAGGAAGCAAATGATTTCCTTCTGCGTGCTTCTTTGACTAAGCACTTGGCAAACATCAAGAGATCCTGCCAGAGGACTGACTCATCAGCTAGTTCTTGTTTTTCCTTTCCTTCTCTCTCCCTCTCACACTCCCTCCCTCACACACACACATACTGGAAGGTTGGATATTCTCGGCAACATAGTCATAGTTCAGTAACTTTTCCTAAGAAGCTACCAAGAGGGATGTGTCAAAAACACCTTTTTTCCTCTCACTGTTTGAAGTCGCCTCTGTACRGTACAGCATCTTATCAAATACTTATGGATAGCATAGATGCATGAGCAAACCAAGGATCACTCCTGCTTCTGTTGAAGTCAGTGCTTCCTGCAAAGCAAAGCCAGCTTTTTTAATACAGACAATGAGTAAAATCCCTGTACCTATCTAAAGCAATGAGTATTTATCTCCCACCACAGGCTCACATTTACGATCCTAATTAGTTCCAATTAAGGGTCAGAGCTAAGCCTTTAGCATGCAAAGGGAAAGAAAACCCCTCAGTGTAATTTCAATTAAATCTAAGTTTCAGTGAGAGTGTTTACCATGGTAGTAACTGTTAGCCCCTTGGCTTGTCGTTGGTTTATCTGAATTTCTTTAACAATGTATCTTTGAAAGGGTGCCTTGAGGTTTGAGTACGTGTACTGTTATTGTAAAGTATTATAGCAAAGATGCTATTCATATATACCTCAAAACTTCTTGTGCTGACAATTGGTAGGGTGAATGCGGGAACTGAATGTGTCCGCTATGCTGGAGTTGAATGTATCCACTGTTTGTGTGAGGCAGTTTTTTTTTTTTTTTTTTTTTTTTAGCTAGGAACAGCATAGAACACAGTACCATAAAGCTAAACAGTAGCGCATGTTCTTGAATGGGTTTTGCAGCCTGCTCCTTACCAGAAGGCAGTTGCCAGTGATTGAGTGGTTTGAGTGGTTTACAGCTAGTTCAGGCATACCTGTGCAAACTGCAGTTTGGCTGCAATTGACCCTATATAACTGCAGTACAGATGTACCCTCAGTATCCTGTCCACAGCAACCTAGTTCAAAAATTTCTGTTGGTTAAAAAAAATATATAATTTTTAAAGGTAATCAAATGCCCTTTAAGAAACAGTTACTTATTGCTAACAATCTAAACCCGAACTGCTGATGCTCTATGGTTAAAGATGACCCAGCTCTCCCAAGAATAAGCATTCTTAGCGGCTTACACTTCTATAACAGGGAATTATAGGATGCATGGTACGGTAAGTAGCAGGTAAGTAGCATTTTCCCATCTTAATGATCCTATGACTACATGAGGAGAAATTCAAATGACACTGCAAAATAAGGTCTTTTTACCAGTGCCCAAATCATTGCACTGTGCACTATCCCCCTCTGGGCTGTATAACAGAACATTAATTTTATAATCAGCAATTTATTTATTTACTCTTTCCCAATCAGCACAAACTTTTCTTGAAGTGAAGTCCTCTTAATGATACAGAACCTTTACAGACTTCTTTTGCTAATATATTCAAGGGAAGACTTGCATGTTTGAAGATTACTTTCAGACATAACGAAGAAATGACAGAAAGCCTGTTGGCCTAGAAAAGAGCCATTCACATCCATTCATTTACGCATTTCCCGCTCACATGCTGGTAGTGTTTTGTGACATGTATTTCTATCCCCTTATCTACGCAGTTATCAGGCACCATATGTAAGGCAGGCATTAAAGCAAGAACATCACATGTGACACCTAGTTAGCTGGTTAGAGACAGACAAAGTCGTTCCTTCTTATCTCAGCAGGAAGCCACACTACTTTGAGCCCAAAGCTTCTTGGTTCAATTTCTTGCTGGAATTGATTCCTTATACATATGAATTACTCTTCATTTGATCTTTGCTCATTTGTGGGCAGGGCAGCAGTGCCCCACAGATCTGCATGTGGAGGGTCCACACAGGTTTTTTTATGYGTTCTGTGTGGAAAGCAAGAAATTGAGGATTCGACACCTCTCTACGTGAGACTTTGGACAGTGCACTTTATTTGCTCCAGCCTCGCTGGAATAGAGGGCTCAATAGGTTAGAGGAGCAAAGGAAAAAACAAGGCAGAGGTGCATAAAGCCCCCTTCAGTCCTGTAGAAATTCATCAGAGACCCTGGGGAATATCTACCTTAAAATGGTGGATTGCTGTGACTTGAGCTGGGGTCCTGTTCTGTGAATCATCATCGTGCTGTCATTTGCCAAGTATACAGAGTCAGAATGGAGATACGCAGAGCTTTAAAACTGATGTAATTTGTGAAAGTGTAACACAGATCCTACTTTTTATTTTTCAGGGAGGAGTGCAATAGTTCTCTGATCCTTCCTGTGAGAGGAATCAAGCCGTTATCTTTTCAGTCACCTTCAATGAGTTTGAGAATGAGAAAGACTGACCCAGCTCTTGGTCACCATTTTGTATTGTAGGATGTTAGTGTATGCCTTTGGACCTTATTTTTATTCTAGATAGAATTTGCATGTGTGTAGGCATACACATTTAACCATTCTATATATCTTACATTGTAGAATGTTCAGTTTCTGGTATGTCTGACATAACACTCAGATATGTGCCACTGCAGGTGTTTGTATGGATTATCTTATAAATTTTACTCTTTTTAATTTTTAAGGCAATATAATATCTCAAAGTCAAAGAATCACAGAATGGTTGAGGTTGGAAGTGGCCTCTGGAAATCACCTAGTCCAACCCCCCTTGCTCAAAGCAGGCTCAGCTACAGCAGGTTTCTCAGGACATTGTCCAGACAGATTTTGAATATCTCCAAGGATGGAGACTTCACAACCTCTCTGGGAAGCCTGTTCCAGTGTTCAAACAGTCTCACAGTAAAGTTTTTCTTATGTTTGAATGGAATTTCTTCTATTTCATTTGGTGTCTGTTGCCTTTTCTTCTGTCACTGAGCACCACTGAGAAGAATCTGGCTCCCTCTTCTTTATTCCCTCCCATCAGGTATTTATAAACATTGATAAGATCCTTCAAGCCTTCTCTTCTCCAGGCTAAACAGTCCCAGCTACCTCAGACTCTCCTCGTATGACAGGTGCTTCATCATTTTATCACCCTTAATCATCTTCGTGACCCTTTGCTGGATTCCTCCTAGTATGTCTATGTCTCTCTTATACTGGGGAGACCAGCACTGGGCACACCACTCCAGGTGTGACCTCACCAGTGCTGAGCAGAGAGGAAGGATCACCTTGCTCAACCTGCTGGCAATGCTCTTTCCAGTGTGACCCACGATGCTTTTTGCCTTCTTCGCCTCAAGGGCGCATTGGTGGCTCATATTCAACTTGTTGTCTACCAGGACACCCAGGTCCTTCTCTGCAGTGCTGCTTTCCAGCAGGTCAGCCCCCAGGCTGGACTGGTGCGGGAGGTTATTCCTCCCCAGGTGCAGGACTGCGCATTTCCCTTTGCTGAACTTCATGAGGTTCCTCTCTTTCCATTTCTCCAGCTTATCAAGGCCCCTCTGAATAGCAGCACAGCCCTCTGGTGTATCAGCCACTCCTCCCAGTTTTGTATCATCTGCACATTTGCTGAGGGTGCACTCTGTCCCATCATCTAGGTCATTAATAAAGATGTTCGATAGTATTGGACCCAGTATAATCCTGGGAGACACCACTAGTGATTGCCCTCCAGCTGGATGTTGTGCGATTGATCACAACCCTCCGGGCCCAGGAGTTCAGCCAGTTTTAAATCCAGCTTACTGATCACTGATCCAGCTCATACTTCATCAGCTTGTCTCTGAGGTTGTTATGGGAGACAGTGTCAAAAGCCTAACTAAAGTTGAGATAAACAACATTCACTGCTCTCCTGTCATCCACCTAGCCAGTCACCTCACTGTAGAAGTGATCAGATTGATAAAGGTTGGCTTCCCCTTTGTAAAACCATGCTGACTGCTCCCAGTCACCTTCTTATCCTTCATATGTTTCAAAATAGTGTCCAGGATTATTTGCTTCATCACCTTCCCAGGGATCAAGGTGAGACTGACCAACCTGCACTTCCCCAGATCCTCCTTTTCACCCTTCTTGAAGATAGGAGTGACATTTGCTTTCCTCCAGGCCTCAGGAAGCTCTCCCTGTTGCCATGACCTTTCAAAGATAATCAAGAGTGGCCTCGCAATGACAGCAGCCAGCTCCCTCAGCACTTGTGGCTGCATCCCATCAGATCCCATGGACTTGCATATGTCCAGTTTGTTTCCATGCTCTCATACCTGATCCTCCTCCATCGACGGTAAGTCTTCCTTGCTCCAGACTTTCTCACACATCTCAGAGGCCTGGAATTCCTGAAGGCTGGTCTTACCATAAAGACTGAGGTGAAGAAGACATTGAGTACCTCAGCCTTTTTTGTGTCCTCTGTTACCAGTTCCCCTACCGCATTAAGCATCAGGCCCACATTTTCCCTACTCTTCCTTTTGCTGCTGATATATTCAAAGCAGCCCTTCTTGTTGCCCTTCATGGCCAGAGTCAACTCAAGGTGCACTTTGGCAGTCTTAACAACAGACCTGCATGCTTGGACAGTGTTTCTATATTCCTCCTGGGTCACCTGCCCCTGCTTCCATCTCTTGTATCCTTCCTTTTCATGCTGGAATTTAGTCAGGAGCTCATTGTTCATCCATTCAGGCCTCCTTCCACCTCTGTTTGATTTCCTGCACATTGGGATGAACCATTCTTGAAGCTGGAGAAGATGACCCTTGAAAATCAACCAGCTCTCCTGCACCCCTCTTCTCTCCAGGACCATCTCCCATGGGATTCTTCCAAGAAAGCCCTTGAACTGGCTGAAGTTTGCTCTCCTGAAGGCCAGGGTTGTGCTCCTGCTTTTTGCCTTTCTTCTTCCTCTCATTGTCCTGAACTCCACAATCTCATGGTCCCTACAGTCAAGGCTGTCCCTGACCATCACATCCCCAACCAGTTCTTCCTTTTTTCCTTTTTYAAAATATGAAGTCTAGCAGAGCATCTCCCCTCAAGCAGCTCCCTTGATCACGTGTGTCAGGGATTTATCTTCAATGCACTTCAGAAACCTCCTGGATTGCTTACACCTTGCTCCGTTGCCCCTTCAGTAGGTACTGGGGTGGTTCAAGTGCTTGAGGACCAGTGTTTTTGAATGTGAGGCTTCTTCCAGTTGTCTGAAGAAAGCCTTATTTGCTTTTTTTTCTTGATCAGGCAATCTGTAACAGACTCACACCACAATGTTGCCTATGTTGCTCTGCTTGCTAATCCTGATCTGTAAGATCTCAGCTGGCTCATCATCGCACCACATCTCTGTGATCCCAGTGAGACTGTAGACCTTCAACTGCATGCAGACCTCAAATGCTCCCTGTTTGCTTCTCAAGCAGCATGCATTAGGGTACAGGCACTTCAGAGAGACACCCAGTCATGCTGATTTCCCAGAAAAACTTCCCCCTTAATGTTGTCCTCTCAGCACTTCTTTATTTTTGTGCACAAGCCTGAGGTGGGCTCCTTTCAACCCCACTCTGTTGATTGCAAGGTCTCTCCTATCCATATCGCCTGCATCCTTTGCTTATCAGCCCAGCCCACCACTTCCTCACTTGATTGTGTGTCGTCATCTCCCCACTCCTTTGTTCAAACTTTAAAGCTCTACTCACCAAAGATGCTTTTGCCTTGCTTGGATGGCTATTAGCATACATTTGTAACAACACAAACCTTTATCCTTATAAGGGAGCAGTGTTGATATCAACTGCCCCATTGACTTGGTTGAGTTTACTTGTGTGAATTTTTCCCAGAGTGACTAAAAGTTGCATAATTGGTCTCTAAAGGTGAAATTGTATTTGATATTGTTTGGAAAAACAGTTGTAATTTCTTCTTTATGGTTCCATAGTCATTTGCAGACCAGTGATCACACAGATTTGTGACTAAGACATGCAACCTTTTTTTGAAAAGGTATGATTATGGCATTAAAAAGCACAGGAAGACTTCATTATACAAGCAATTATGGGACTAACTGTGAGCTATCAAATGGTCCTGCATCTTTGCCATCCTTTGGATAAAAGGTAGGTGTCTTTTTTCATTCCTTGATGGCTATTTCTAAGGTATACACCCCATATTTTGGCCAACGTTTCTACTTTTTTCTGCAGTTTCTGCTATCTGGGGTATGTATGGTCTATTGCTGACTGTATAACGACAGTCAGGTTTGCCAACACAGACACTACGTTATCTAACTCATTGCTCCATAAAGTGCTTTGAGATACCTTTAGTATGAAAGGCCGTATATCTAAATAAATTCTATTCTATTCTGTATGGTGCCGGCGCTGTGCCAATACATATTCAGCATTCTGTTTGATGGGAAGAAGATGGGAGGAGGAAGAGAACAAAAACCATTTTTAGCTGTATTATACTAGTCTTGTTGTCTTCACTACACAACTGTTTTCTGATGTTTGACATTCACTGTTGAAATTGTTTTGGTAGAGTTGTAACTCTGTGATGAAGCATGGCAAGGAACCTCTTCTAAGTAAGAAGACTTAAAGGACTGCTATCAATATAGTTGGGGGATGGCGTCAAGCTAATGCTAAAAGCAACATTTTAAACTTTAGTTTCATGCATGATGTATTTATTGGACTATCAGAACTTTTCCAAGACTATACTGAGACATTCATTTTTACTATTCCAGCACACTGCTAAGTTCTGGAAGAAAGTTTTTCTGGTCAAAGAGCTAAGACACCTCATGAATTATATCCTACTTTAGTCTATTCTCTCAGTGCCCTTGATCTCTCGAGTTACCTTTCTGTGGTATGCTATAGTGGAATTATGTTTCTTTTCTACTAGTCTTAAGCCCATTAGAGGCTGTTTAGAGGTGGTTTTGGGGTGTTCGGTTGTACAGACATATGAAATAGATGTTCTACAGACCTTTCTGATTAACATCCTTTGGTTGCATGGTTGTGTGAGATCACTGCTGCCTAGATTCCATGACCAGGATGGGCCATTCTCAGTCTACATGTATATCACTTTGTCTGTATAACTAACCAGCCATCTATAGCTAGAATATAGTTGCAGTACTGCAACTATGCCAGTGCAATACTGATATCATACAATACTAGTTGGTTTACTGTTCTGCCATTCTAAAATTTATTGAAGGCTTCCGTATTCTTTCTCATTTTTGTATAGTAAGGGCTTAATTCTTCATTTTATAGGCACAAATTTGTCTGTGACTCGCTACATACAAACTCACATATGAGAAGAACAATAGCCTTCTCAAATGCCATAAAAGAACATACTACTCTAAAGGAGAGAATGTTTGCTATTGCTATTTGATAGCTATTGCTACCAAATAGCTATTGCATGCTATTTGATTTCTGAGAAGCTTTTGAAATATTCTGATAAATTGAAATTAGTAGTAGCTAAAGTAAACTATGAGGCTGTTTCAAAATATGGATAAGGGAGCTTTTACTAAATAACATGACCCTCCTGAGGATGAAACTTGGCTGGAAAACTCTCAAGGTCTGTCATAATATTTTGTCACTAATGTTTCTGGCAAGCGTGGAAGCAGGATATGCAGAATGCAGCAAAGTTCAAAAACACTTAGAAAATCATTTTTTCAAAAAAGTTACTTTCTGTGAAGTATAGATTGTTAAAGGTGGCATGAAGATGCACAGTCAGGTCATGATCAGGTTCCAGTCACTTCAGGATCTGATTCAGGAGTTTTTAATTGATTCATTATGGATAGAAAAGCAACATATCTGATTTTGGACCTTGTTTTGTATGCTGTCAYCATATTTGATTTAAGAGTTACATTAAGATTTGGCTCAAAATTTGGCTTGATAGAGAAAAATTTGAGGTGTTCCCAATTGTCTTTAGCCAGTTCTCCTATTCCTACTTAAAACTGGTCTGTATTATTTGTATCCTAAGACTGTAGCAAACTTGTACAGTGATTCTTCTTATAGGTTACCTCATGGATATTGCATCAGAAAAAAGCAGACATCTATCTTGAGTTGCATTAATTGTAAGCTGAATGGATGGCTGCACATCTTCACTATCCTGTTTTTAATGTTGTCATGGGTGTCATCTCAGTTTCCAGATTTTTGGTTTTATTGCAGTTTTATTTTCTGTAATTTTCTTGAAATGCAGAAGACAGACTTATGCTGTGATAAATGAGACGGGGAGCCTATAGCTCAGCCACTAGTTTGTTCAAAGATTGACCACTGAATGTAAAGTATGCGAGGCTAAGAACAGTTTTGATATGATCCATTGTTGAATGTGAGGTGATTCATTTTCCTTTTCTAAGCATGCTATCTTTGCTGTAGTAGTTCTACCATTTGTCACATTTTTCCATTAATAAGTACCCAGAAGGACAAAAGCATGAGCAGTCTTTCCAAAGTTCAGTATAGAATAAATTAAATTAGTATATAAGACATATCTTCTAGACATATCAAAAAACACAGCTGACAGCATACCACATAAATTAGCAGCTTCTAGGATAGCTTCTGTACTGTGATAACACCTGGAAAGCTTTTCCAAAAGGTGCTGAATGGGAATTTCCTCAGCACTTGGGAATATTTGGCTTTCAGTTCAGGTTATTTTATTCATAGTTCTGTGAGAGGGTATGTGTCTATATTTATAGAGACATCATATTTAAACCTGCGCAGGTACTGTTGCGAGTCTCAGATCGACAAAGTTGGTAAACATTTACTCTACATTGACTCTGTTCAGCAAAGTTCTAAACATATGATAAAAGTTAATCACGTTTATATTCTTTACTTGAATTGAGGCCAGAGTAGCCTGGGCTGTTAAACAGATGTAATATCGTCATATGGCCATGGGTTGTGAAGTTCACGGCCAAGTTGTTCTAGGAATTCATGATCTTGAAATATTGCAACATACTGGAATCTGTGGGATTTAAAATAAATTAAAGAAAACAAAGAGTTTACATGTTTTATCTCACCACAGCAAAGCCTCCTTGCTGCTGATTCTACTGTGAAGATGAGGAGGGTGTTGGTTATTCAGGCAATGATACCACTGGGTTAAAAACAAGCCAGGTTGGTAGAGATCCAGGGTAAGTGTGCTAGCTGAGAAAAAATGAAAAGGTAAGCACATATGGCTGAACAGCTGCTTTCAAATTTATAAAATATCTTCTTTAATCCCTGCAGCTTTCTTGGCTTTTTCTCTTAATTCTCTTTCTTTGCAGAAAGCACTGTGAAAATCATTCAATTTTTATTATAATTTTCCCCAAATATTAAATCACTTTCATTTTAACTTTATAGTTTTGGCTTTCACCAGAATACCCCAAATGCAGAAGTAAATACATCTAGAGGAGTTAAGCAGAGTTTCAAATCATAAAATGGAGAGAGAGGGAAGGGGAGGAAGCATCCTTCTATAGCAAGTCAGATTATTTATTCTTGTGTGGTGGTGTGAAATTTTTTCTTACTGCTTTTGCTGCAGCATAGTTCAAACTGAATTTATATGCATAGTGGTCTTCTATATAGTCCAAGTCAGGGATGTTTTCTTGCCTCAGTCTCAAGATAATAGTTTTTCAACAACACTAACTTTCTCTACTTTCTCTTGATATTCTCAAAGCACGTTGAAAACATTAATTTATTAAGTTTTATAATACATCTAAAGGGAGAGGAAATATTCCAATTTTCAGCTGTGAAATGGAGAGAGTACTAGAACTGCCAATGCAATGCAAGGAGTACAGTACAGAACTGTACATTAGACTGAATCTAAGGGATTCCATCATTATTTTAACTCACTGAATCATACTTAAACATATGTCAATTTTCACAGGAAACAAAAGAAACTTTCCCTCATGCTATGGCTTGGTCTATAGGAACTGCTTACATTCAACAAAAGTTTACAACTTCCTTCTGTGTCTCTACAGCAGAGATTTATTTTTGTTCCAGTTTGCTCTTCTGTAGATTCTAATATTTTAGTTATGATTTTAGGTTCTTATTAACTGTAGGAGCAGTAAATCGAATGAGAGAGTTAATGTCTTTCTTAAAAAAAAAAAAAGACAAGTTTTAGAAAACAATTTCCATTTCAGGTTTTCAGTAAATGCATTTTTTTCTGATGGCATTATAGAAAATATTAAGGTTTTCAAAATTCTTCTCTAAAATTGTTTTATGATTAATTCTATTTAAAATTATGATTATTTTTAAATATCTTTAATAAAATGATGGCCTTAAGAAAAACAGAAACATTTGCTTTTGTTTTCAAGATTGAGTTGGGTATTTTCTTGGCTCATGAGTTGGTTTTTAATATTCTTCCATCTTTGCTGTTTTTTGAAAAGAAAAAAAAAACAGAAAATGTTTCTCAAAGCTCAAATTTGGGTGTCAAAAATGCTCTGTGTGTCCAGGCAGAAGTACTAGGTTATATCTGGGAAGCAGTAAAATTGCATCATGGTGGTATTTCACTTGGCCTTCTGCTGCTTAGGTTATGCAGCTCATTGATTTGAGATTGCTACAGGTATTTCTTCGCAGTACAGTACTAGGCTTCCTAGGCATGTATTTAGGCTCATGGATCGCATTATTTAAATTTGCTTATGTGTTTATGGCCAGATTTTTTCAAATCTTTTCTAAAGGCATCTGGTAGTACAGATAAGGATCCACTGAGATTCACATTGCTTACATTCAAATTAAAAAAAAAAATCTATCACAGATTATAACCTATGTCACTGGGAAAGTAATCCCAGTTAGACGGCTTTTGTGCCTCTAAATACCTTTAGTGACTTGGCTTTAGGACCTAGAGTACCTAAAGCACTTCAGGCTGAGATGTCCTTTATTATTATTTTCATACTCTAAATACCATAATAACGTACTGTGAGAAATGATCAGTAAAGCTGATCCTTTATAAACAAACTTGCAAATTACTTGCAAGTTTGTTTCAGTTTATTTAGTAGCTTGCAATGTGTTTTTACTATGGAAGGACTGAATAATCTTAGTTTGACAGTACAAATATATTTTATAGAGGAAAAAAATGCCTGGAGTTACGACCATGTCTCCATTTGGCAGCTCAGTAGATCTGTATTTTTCTCTTTTCTTTCAACACATGGGAGTTTAATAGCTTACCTGTAGAACAGGAAGTTTAGACCTGGTCTTTAAAGACCTCTGTCCTATTCCAGAGAAGACCTCTATCATTATTCCAAGTACGCTGACAACATGGAATGCACTGTCAAAGTCCTCTAGGTAATACCCTTATTACATGTGTCATTAGAGGATGTTTGCCATATCTACTTTAACACTGGAGACATTTTAAGTAGGTTATTCCATCACTTTGCCATTTTGATTATGACAACAAAATGACACCATATTGAAATGGATTTTGGAAAGAAAGGCTAACTGTCCAAAGAGGTCCATGCTCACTCTAATTAAAATTGGCTTAGGTGGCACAACCTTCATAATTCAGACTATCACTATGAAGGATATGCATGTTGAAAGCGCTCTTTGCTCATTAGTGCTGTTTCTGTCAGACACTGCTACCTGCTCTTTTCTTAATGAATGCTAAGCCATCTCTTTAGAAGATTATGCTGCTTCCCTGAACTGAGGGAACTGTCTTATTTCCTCCCAAGTTCGTTGAGAGTAAAATCGGGGAGTCACCTCTTTGACATTTCCCAACCTCTGTACTTATTTATCTCTTTGAGACCCTGCGCTCCAGAGATATCACTGTCTTAATTAAGAAGAAGGATGTGACCATGGTAAATTGACTGATTCCATTGATTAAGGACTAGCTGTACAAGTAACATTGATTTTAACAGTGGGTCTACATAAATGTAATTGTTCGAACATGGGGCTGCATAATTATGGTGATGTACGAGAATAGTTGGTTTGTCCTTTTCAACCTTCAGTAACATTCTTTTGCATGGTAATGTACCTCGTTCAATTAGCAGAAATCTTAAATGTTACAAAATGTCTTTTGTGAAGGCACACAGTAATCATTATAGTCTAATTTAATCTAACGGCATCAGACAGATACATCTCTTTCTTTTCCATTCTTTTTCCCTTTCTGGAGTTCCCCCCCCCCCCAAACCTCTTTTTTTCTAGTGTTTAGGAACACTCATACACACATGCATGAAAAAATCTAATGGGGAAAGGAGCCTTCCTCACTCTACCCACTTTGTAAAGTGTATAATTTTGAACCTGAATTCACACAGCTAATTCATGATTATGGGCAACTAATTTTCTGGTTTACCCACCTAAGATGTCTTCAGGGCAGAAGGAACATATTCTGCATGTACTCTGCAATTTCCACCTCCCTATGTTTGGTGGCAGAACTGCATTTTTTTCCTAAATGTGGTCCAATCTCATGTCTTTTTTCAGAAATAACTGTCCAACTGTCTGTCTCTTATCTCTGTCCTCCTCTAAAACCAATCCATGCTTGACTGCACGTCTCTGGAATTCCTTTTTGGGAGAAATTCATAAGCTCCATGCCTCACTATTTTTGGGAGTCAGTAAGAAGAATTTGGAAAGCCAGAAATTTAAGCTAAGTAATAATAGAGAGCAGCACAAGAACTGAAGTTGTATTTGCTACAATAAATATGCGGGCCACTTTCAGACAATGGAAGTTTTGCTACTAGTTCATTACTATTTTTTATTCCATAGTCTCCAGGTGGATCAGCTCCATGGGGCATTAGACTGTTAAGTCTTTTGGGCAAGAACTATTTCTTGGCACTGTGCTTATATGACTGGTGAGTAATTCTTGGTAAGAAATCACAACTTAGTTTTGTAGTGTTGTTTATTTGCTCAAAACTGGGATTTTGTAGCACCAAAAATTACTTGGAAATCTGAGTCAAAGAGCTGAACCACTTGTTTTCCTGCTCCTTTAATATTTTCACATCTATTTTCAGCAAATACAAAACTGGGCATTTTGGAATTCCTGAATCAGTTTGAGCTTACCATTTAGATGCCAGTTATAGATGAAAGATACAGAGAAGCTGTCACTTTGATTCAATAATAATATTGTCTGATATATGAGGTCCACATGGATTGAGAGACTCACTCTTGCTGGTTTTGGTCTTGAACATTAATATCCCAACCCTTGGGTGAGCACTCTACCTCTTAGGTATGAAATTGGTTGTTAGGCCAGGGAAAGAGTGGCCCTGTGATGGTTAGGGCTATCTGGCTATACTGAATTAGTACTTCAGTCTTGCATGAAGGAAGGAAGGAAGGAATGAAACAAAGTGTAGTATATCCCAGAATACACCAAAACTTAGGGTTCAGACTTGGCAGTTCAAGTTTGCATCTTTGCTCTAATTCAAACAGGGAGAGGACAGGAGCTCAGGTGCAGCTCCCTGCCAGATGAGATCTTTGACCACTGAGATGTAGTAAACAGGCACTGTATTCTTCGTTTCACTTTATTACACACACCAAATTCTGAACAATTCTCCTTTTTGTCACTCCATAGACCAGGAAGTCAAGCATCCACCCAAAGGGTAGGGGGAAAAAAAAAAAAGGCAGCTCTCCCAAGTTAAAAATCGCTTCAGCCTGTCATGAAACGTTTTTGCTGACATATATATTTTCCAGCTGATCTTTGCAGAACTCTAGTCTCGCACAGAGTCCTCTGCTGAAACTTGCTATCACACCCGATACTTCTGATAATTTTTGTGGTCGTTGTATTGCAGGTTGAAAAGTTTCTTTTACCTTTTTTACCCTGCCACAAATTGCATCAGTATTTATTCCCTATGGTTGCAGTAGGAAACACTTTAGATATTCAGTCTCTTCCATATTATCAAAAATAGGTAAAAACTGTCCTGCCCATATATGTGCGTGAGTACTGGGGACATGCTATATCTAAATGAGAATGAGAGCCCTCCAGCAATCAAGTATGCACACAAGTTAAGAGAAGTGACACCAATACACACACTTCAGCACATACATATACATGCATACACACAAAAAATCATATCCTGGATTTAAAAAGTTCTAAGATTAAAGGTCCAAGGGGCTTAAAACTTAAAGAAATACTCCTTCCACCTCATTGCATATTCATGAGTGAGTATTTTGGCAAGCAGGCCAAGCAAAATAGCTTACAGAATTATAGAAGGAAGATTATTGTTGATTCCTCTTTGCCACAACAGTGCTTTCACAGAGAGGAAAAAAAACCCGTAAATAATCATCCAAATGACTGCATTGACACCAAATAACAGTAAGGGCCCTATCCAACCCAGGTCTTGTTATGTATTTTTGATCCATGAAAGTTCTAAAATATGGACGAAGTGCTCAGAAGTCCAGCCCCTTTGGGAGACAGGTTTACAGGTAAGAGAGAAAATCTGCCCCCCACACCGTGATGTGACAAAGCGAGTTTTCCTACAACTCTTCTGCTGCTTTTTGTTTGGTCCAGGCCTACAGCTCCCATCAGATATCAGGGGGTTTGTATCAGGTTCTCATATATCCTATCAAATTTACACTCAATTACCCTTCCAGGGGAAGAGTCACCAGAGGCCTGTTTTAATCCCCAGGGTCTCTAGTTTTTTTTTTTTTTTATGACCAGCCACTTTGCTGTGCTGGTTGCTCATCTAGATTTTTCTTTCTTCCAATGATTTTGTTTGTTTTCATCACCTGTTTTGCCAAGGCTCTTTTAAGTCTGTTAATCTTTCAGGGTGGAAATGTTTTTTCCCTGTATCACTTTGACAGCTACCATGAATATATGTGGTACTAGTATTTTATACCCCTGACTAGCAAAAAGGTTCAAGAAATTTCAGGGGTAAACTTGACTAATATTGATAAGAGAAGAAAACATGTTACAAATGGAAACAATATAATTAAAAATTAGGAAAGCAGTAACAGCAAGAAAGCAAGAAAGAAACTCATTGAAGAAGTGCAAAAATAAGCAATTTGCCATTTGTGTACTTTTACTCAAATTGACTTAATTTACATTAAAAACCTGTGTGAATAAAGGATATTCTCTTTGAAAAAAAGCACAGTTTGTATGTATCCTATGTTACCAGGCAGACAACTCTGAGGACAAAATTACTGCTACCTTTGCAAGTGGGAAGAGTTCTTAGAAGTATAAAGGTAACAGGTTACAAAAAACAAAGGCACTGCAGATTAAAGCTACATCCAGTACACCACAGAGCTCTTCTACTTGTGATTTTTCAAGAATCAGATATCTCACTCAAGGAGCAGTGTGTCCTGATTTCTGACATTATATCAGTCTTTTTTGCGGTAAAAAATAAAGGTTGTGTTTTATTCTAGAGGCAAATAAGTAGCTGTGTATAGATGCAAGCTTTATGGTCAAGAAGCTGTAGAGATAAGCCCTATAGGAAGTGCGCAGGCATGAGAAAGGCAGTAGTAACTACATTCGGAAAGACTACTTCCAGGTTAAAATAACAAAGATTTCACAAAACACTTTCTGCTAGAAGTTTGATTTTTTTTTTTTTGATTTTTTTCACCAGGAGACTTAAAATTTAGATATTCTACGGAAATATTTCAGGTTTGCAGAGAGCCATGATTTCTTGTCCTCTGCCATGGTGATTTGTGTCTCATACAACCTTATTATTCTGATGTAAGAGCCCAGTTTCAGAGTTTCATGCTGTTCTTTCTTTCTGCCTTTTTTACTTGCCTACCCTCATGCCTCAATACATTGTATTCCTTTCCTTTGGAAAAGGAGTGCTTGACAGCCTCTCCCTGGGTAAGTTAACCCTGACCCTCCCTCCAGGTGCTCTCTAGAGAGGCCAGGTGAATAAGTAAGGCTATATGCAGGAGTACCGGAACAGTGTGCTTGATTGTCACGAAAAGCTGAGGTGCAAATCCAGTTGCTCGCTGATCTTTGCAGGGRCTTTGGGTGCTGGAGTCTGATGGCTCGACGTTGCTGCCTCTCCGCATGAAGCAATGAACACAGGGGCTTCCTCAGTGTGGGCTCAGCAGAATTATACAGGTGTCAGGTGAAGAAATATAAGTTAAGATCCCATTTTTTTATAGTCATCAGTAGTTCCCAGGCTCACTTTCTTGCACTCTGGCATTATCAGTGGAATGAGAGCTCTCTTTGGAAACACTGAGAATATGGAAGAGAAGAAGTGCAGCCAGTTCAATGGAATAGCCTAAAATACTCTAAAATGGTGTCTGGCTTGTGAAATCTTAGCCTCTGAAATAGCAGAAGTTCTTTTTCTCTCATTTATACAGCTGGTTAAAAACACAATAGTAATGTGTTTCCTAGYGTGACCTCTGTATTTGAAGTATCAGCGCAAATTGAATTTGTACTGACAACCTGCAATTACTTGGGCAAAAAGCAAACCATAGCCCAAACCTTCAGGATAGCACTCTTACAGGTATTCAGATCTTAGACAAGGCCATTTCCCACCAGCCACAGGTTTAGTATGTGAACAAATGGAAATGTGATCGTAGGGCATATGTAATGATAATTCATAGTACTTCCATCCCAGAGGGTACTTATGGACATATATCCATAATATACAGTGGTATTATATACCCCGTATATATACCCCATACCACTTTTTAYTTTACTGTCCCTCCCTTTGAATTAAAAAGATATTGCAAATATAAAATTTATGCTACTAAAAATATTCCTAATAGTACTTTAGGGTCTTGGAGCTGAAAATTTTTAGCAAAAATTTTTTAAAAGATGATTTTTTGTGGTGTAGCCCCAGTGCCTTGAGCTTTTGCAAGGATGGCTGTAGTATGTATCAGAAATGCTTCTCATCCATGTCTGACTGACATTGAGCAGGGACCATGACCTTTTGTATGAAACTGGAATATTGAGTCTGTAATTAAAATTTCTTATGCTTACCATTTGATGTTGCAATTTGACCCCTCTGCCACTGATTTTATTAAGTATCTTTTTTTTTGTTTCTCCAAATATTCCTGCTCATTCTTAAACCAAGGAATATTAGAGAATTGTGAGGATAGCTCATAGGCAAGTGGGCTGCTGTCTGGAGTATTGGGATTTTGAAAAACTGCTGACGCTTTCTGAAAGCCTTTCAACTTTTTATTGTAGAAGCTTAACTCAGAAACTTCTTTGCACAAAAAAATTCATATATATTTTATATTTTATTTTTCAATAAGAAATAGTGCATAGAGAGATACCAAGGTTGGCTGGAAATTTTTGAGTGTATTGGATATTAAATTTTTAATCTTTGGAAGCTCTGTGTAGCTCTGTGAATGTTAAAAACTCTAGGAGGGGACTAGTAGAAGTCACTAGTAACATGAAAGAATCTACCAAGTGTTCAGGAGGCAGATGAAATAAGACAATGAGTTATTCTATAGTCCACATATTTTTAAAATATTTTTTCACTTGCCTCTAGTTGATTAACCCAAAATCCTGTAATTTTCAAATTTGCATTATGTGGCCCGACATGAGAAATTTATGAAGAAGTTTGTTGTTAGTTGGCTAAAGTATTTCGTATGAGGAAAGAAAGGCTTTCACGCTTTGGAAATGCCTCAAATACAGGTTAGTTTACACTCCTCTAGTGTTTTTTGAATTCCTTCCTCAAAATGACTTTGTTAAAACCCTAGGGTATTTTATTTATTTTTAAATTCCCAAGCACTAGGCTAATATTCTCCTAGGCACCAGACTGATTCTCTTTCCACTGAAGTCGGTGCTCTATCGCAAACAAAAGTTTGGTTTCCTGAACTTTTGCCAGATGCAAAGTTGAGTTTGAGGGAACTTTTCCTCAGTTGTTTTCTTTGCTGGTATTTCACAAGTTCTGCTGCATTTCACTGAACCCCAAAAGAAATAAAAGAATGAAAGAAGATACATTTCTGATAACCAAACTGGAAATTGTGTTTCTTGCCCATTTCAGAATTTCTTTTTACTTGAATGCCATAAACATTCTGAAGATTATTAATTCTCCAGTACAAATAAGCTTGGTTCAAAAAGAAATTCCATGACTTTCACTTTCGTTATTTGGTTCTGTAAAAAGCCTAGGTTGAGGAAATTAGCTAAGCCAAGCTTGTCTTTACACAAAAGTTACACCAATTTAATTTAAATCGTTTTATAAATCGATTTTGTTAAACCGATGCAAACACTTGTTTGGACATTCCTAAATTGATTTTGCCATGGCTTATATTGATTTAGCTTAAGTCAGGAAGGAATTCACTTAAGATAAATTGATGTAAGTCTGATTGAAATAAAATTAAAAGTGCCCACATAGGGTTTACATGGGCTTGCTAAATTGATTTTAAAATACACTTTTAATTAAACTGATGCAACTTTGTGTAGGCCAGGTTTAACACCAAGGAAAGGAATGTGAAGGCCTGAAAGGGTCTTCAGTCCAATGACTGGTTCAAGGTATTATAAGGTTTCTCCATTGACACTTGAAAATGCGTACAGGAATTTTGCAAATACATAGCTTCTCTCCCCATCCAGAATAAATCTACCTTTTCTGACTCCCACTAATGTTCCATTTTTTTTTCTCCAACAATCTGTATTGTTTCCTTTAAACTTCAAGACGGTTGTGAAATAAAACCTGATTTCTGAACTTAAAGATTGTTTGAAATCTGAACTTAGGCTTTACCTTTACAACTTCTGTTACCTCCAAACAAACATGCCTTCAGAACAGTGACTTCCTTCACTCCATGCAGGCATCACTTTTGGAACAGGTAAGTTCCATGTGGGTATTAGGAACTAATCTCTGGAGCAGACATAAGAGTACCAGCGCTAGCTTCGTAGATAAGGCTATAGCACTATTGTAAAGCAGCATAACAGTAGTAAGATTTTGTTGCACTGCTAATTGTTGAATTTCCTTGTGTACTTCAATATATACAATAATTTGTCCTCAAATCTATCTATCCAGCAAAGAGGCTCTAGTCACCAGTGCTCTTGCAGAGTAACACTGAATAACGAGTTGGAAACTGGGCTGTAATATTCATGATTGTGTATGGAACTGGGAATCAAAATCATAGATCACGCAGAAACCTGTATCTCAGAATGTGACTTGTTTGCTGAACTTTCACCAGATGCAATGTAGAGTTGGAGGGAATCTGCATTACAGATTATCGTGTAGACTTCACCCCCACAGCCTGCTCCCTAATCACTGAGGAATACGAAATACCAAGCGGACGTATTTTCAGAGACAAGGTAGTTCACAGGATGGGGATCAAAGCTGGTGTTGGATGGGGCACCCAGACTCCAAAAACGCTTTGCTTCAGATCAGTCACTGGCCTTTGCTTCTGTGCTATTCCCACATCCTCCCTCTGACGGCCCTGCAGGGAATATGGTGCCTTGGGTTCCTGAAGTTCGGTTCACTTGCAAATCAGGAAGTCTGCGTTAGGTTTAAATGTAACCTGCAGGCTTCCTAGGTTTTTACTTCCTTTGATAGAAGAGGCTGGGCAAGGTGACTTTGGCATCGCTGAATCAACCAGCTGTATTTTCCGTGAAAGAATTGCCATCTATCTATCTGCTGTCTAAATAAGAAGCTGAGTCAGCACCTCAAAGTACTATATTTTTGTTGAGTATCTAATGCAGTGGGGGATGCCTGTGCACTTACTGTGCAGTGCAGCCCTGAAGGTTATACTGAGATAGACCTTTGGGCAAATCCTCTGCTGATGTTAATTAACTTTCTTCCATTGGTTACACCGGTTTATACCTGCTAAGTACCAAGCCCTTTTAACTCTCACCTGGCAAACAGTGGATCAGTTTCCCACCACCCTAGCCCCATGGCTTCCCTAAGATCAAAGGCAGAATAGTTGGCCCCAGTGATGTCAAAAGCCGAGCTCATTACCTTGAATTAGGGTAAGACTTCATCCAAAATATTGTGAATTGCTGAAAGCTTTTGACCAAATAGTTTTTCAGGTCTGCCTAAAATCTATGCTAGAGAGAGCAGATTAAATTAGATCATTGTTTCAATTTTTTCCAGAGTCATGCGGTGGAGCTAAACTTTATTCTTGATTCTAACTATTCAAAATGAAGATGATTTTGAGTGTTTAGCTTCAGCTAAGTAAAATAGCCATCACAAAACTTCTAGTCATTTTGTCCTCAGAAATGGATATTCTATAGAGCCTGTAGATTGAACACAGCAGCACTGAATATAAGGGTAAGGAAGACAGAAGTTTAGCTGCTTGTGAGGCAGGATTATTTTAAAAAAGTTAATGAATTTTCTTTTTGTGGCTGGACAACAATTAATGCATCTTGTAAATGAAGTTCAGAATCCTAATAACAAGGAATTGGAGGATCAATATGCGAGGAACATAATCTTGCCTGTATACTTCATATATATGTTTATATATATATGCACATATGTATATTTATGGATATGGATGTATTCAAACCACTTAATTGCTTTGAGCATGAAATGAACTGAGGGTGGGATCTCTTCCCATTCATTGTTCACAATCCTATAAAAGAATAATTCAGTAGGAGGTAGGCCTTTCATATTTATTAAACTGAACTCTGCTGCAAACTGAGCTGATTTCTCTTTGTCCTGCCAGTCCCTACTTTTTTTCCATGTCCCACCAGTAGGAAAAGAAACAAGGGATAACCTTCATCTACATACTCATTGTCATGTCCTGYCTTATGCTTTGCTTTTCTGCACAAAAAAAAGTAGTTTCTTAAATCTGTGCTTTTTGATCACTTTTCATTTTTGTTCTTCTGCTTGGGACTATCTCCAGTTGGCCTATGTCTGTTAAAGTATTGTAGCCAGCTGGCARCAACACTGCATTTGAGGTCTCAGACACTTTGAACAGAACAGTATAATTGCTTCCTGTCTCTTAAATAAAGCATTCCTGCTAACACCTCCTAGAATGAGATTTATCCTTTTCTTTTTGTTGCAATATGCTGTAAGTAGTTGATATCTTTTGTTTTTATTCTGCTATACTGCTGCTTTTCATGTCATTCCTCATTTTGTATTTGTGCATTTACTTTCTCCTTCCTAAGAGGAAAAGTACTTATCTTCATTTAATGTCATCCTGCTGTTTTGGGGAACGTTAGAGAGATCCACAGAAAGGTCAAGACTGGATAGACCATCGAGATTAAACTGCTTATTGTCAAATCAAGTTTGAGGTACCCCTGTGCAATGGATTGGAAAATTTGCACAATACCTGTCCATGTGACACCTGTATTTTTTTCAAACATCAGATTTCTAATACTGGGGTATATTTCAATAGTGAGAAAACTTCTTCCTCCTTCTTAAAAGGTGTTATGATTACTGAATAAAGTGAAAAAGGTGCAGTGTATGAAAAGTACTTAAGAAAGAAAGGTACACTTACTGGAGAGTCATGGGCTCAGTTTGCACTGCCTGAAGGATGCCTACATGGCTCAAATGACCTCTTGAGCTTTTTTAGACAACACTACTGGAATTTCCTCCCTCTTGTTTACTTTTTTTATTTACAGGCATTCATGCTTTCAGTGACTATTATATTATGCTTAAGTAATTCTCATGGCAAGTTTAAGGATTTAAATTTCCTCATTCATGACTTCAGGGTCTTTTTGAATAGGTTCATCACTTTTTGAAATGCCATTTTTTCAAAGTTTAGTTTCACATACTAGGTATTAATATGATTCTTCTCTAACTGTCTTGCACTTTCTTATATCCATGTTTCTATTAACCTGGGACTACAGAGTTGTTACTTCTAGACTCACTGTCTCTGTCTTACTTACGACTAAGTCAAGAATAATGCAGCCTTTTTTATACTATAAAACAAGCTTAAGATTAGAAATGGTTATTTAAATCTACATGATTTAAAAATCTTTAAACCTAGTCCCAGGTTTATATTTGAGCTGACTTTTGGAGTCATCTATTCATTTCCTGCTAAACTACATAAATCTCTTTTGGCATTTTGTGTTCAGCGTCCTTATTTTTAGTGAGAGGATGGAAATACTCTCTCATACATACAAAATGGAGGAACTTTAGCTCTGCATTAATCCAACACAAGTTGAACCACCACATGAGCTATCACAGCTCAAAAACTTTCATATACTTCTGATTTGTGGCTATCCAGATTCTGCTTGCTATAACATTATAATTAGAATAATATCTGCATGTTACAGAAACCCATAGATTCTACAGTTATATTTGTCTTTTTTATTATTATTTTCTCATAATTCTTAAATTTTGAGCCATAGTATCTCCAAAGGCACCAGCTGAGACTGATAGTCTCTAGTGCATGTATAAGCCATACAAAAATGTAGCTACTGTCAAAAAACCCACAAGCTGAGGTTAACTGTCAACATATAAGTATAAAGAAGAAAGAAATCTTACATGGGCCCTAAGCATAGCCACTTTCTAGTAGCTACAGCAGCAGATAGATTTGACTTTAACAGGGATGTGAGCTGGAAGAGGACAGTCTAATAACTCAGTTCAGAGAATATGCCCTATATGTAAGGGCGTGAAAGGCAGCAAAGAAACCAGTTTCCGTAGTCAAATGGACTCTTAAAGATAGGGATGCGGTGGGTATCAGTGGGAGGACTCAATCAAAATGTGCAAGTGAAAAGGGAAGGGCAGAATTTCGGGGAGCTGGTTACATGTGGTGCATGGCAAAAGATTGTCTCTTCATGCAGCTCTGGGCATGTAACTTTGTGATTGCAGTAAACAAGAGACAGTGAGAAGGGGAAGAATGGAATGGGGTCCCCATCACGGGGCTGGGAATGCAAAAGAGGCCGTAATGAGTGCAAAGCCATTCATAATGTCATAAATGTAAGTATAAAACAGCAAAACCCTCACATACACATACATATCTGTTACCTGCTGAAGGACCTCATCTTTCCCTGAATAACACAGCAYGCTCTCCTGCAAGAAAACAACTGATCCTTTTTAAAAATTTCATATATGATATTTCAATTCAAGACTACAGACCAGTTCTTTACTAAATTCAAACCACTTTGAATTTGGAGAAACTGAGGTCAGATGCTCTCTGAAAGCAGCAGAAGGGAAGAGAAGCTTGTGCTTTTCATTATAAATGTTAACCTTCAGAGTTTGTAAATGCAAAATTTGAACTGATCTATTATGATTTGTTCTTATAGTTATCTTTGGTCACCACTTGCTTTATGTGGAGGAGTGTGACAAAAAGGTAGGAATCAAGGCAAAAAGCATTATTATCTAAGAAGACTTTTCCTATTGTGATGTTAAAAAAATCCATGCAGAACAAGTTTAAGAGCAGCAGATGCCTAAAAAGCTGTCAAATAGCACTGTTAACTATAATAATTTATCCTATAATTTAATGCAGCCCTGACCCCTGTCATGAGTTAATACACCATGAAGAATAGTGTGCAAAAAACATGCTTATTAATGAATTGGAGAAATAATGTGACTTTTTTTTTAAACCATTTTCCCATGAAATATCTCAATATTGGAGTTAGTAGAGCCTAGACAATTTTTGCTATGTAATTATGTCTCTCCATATCTTACTAACTTATGCTGTGATTAAAAGGTTTGTAATTTTTAATTATGCTATCCGAAGACAGTTGTTTGGTTAAAGACAAAAAATAATGGTACCTATGAACTCTCCAAGATACACTCTCTTATTTTCTCTGTCTTTTGCCAAAGGGGTCTATTTATTTGAACCTCTTTATATATAAAATATATACTAACTATATATATATATATATATATATTTATACACACACACACACACACACACACACTAGCTGTAGGTGTGCTTATATACTGCTAGATCCACACAGAATATACAATTTCTCAGAGACCAGTCCTCTGCAGTGGTCCAATTACTCTCTTATTAATGATTATCTCTTCCAGTTGCAGAATGGCACAGGCCCTAAATACTTTGGAAATGCTCTTCTGGAGTTTCTCTACATGGAGGTACGGTATGCATGTGAGACTGAACATCTAAGGGGAAAGGCTGGTATTGTAGTTGGGTTTCATTTTGCATCTATGCTCTTCTGTACTAGTCTTACAGTTCACGTATTGTCATTATTGCTTTGGCCGAAAAGTCTGTAGTCGCCTGGTGAAACTAGATTCTCTGTCCTCAGAAAGCTTGCAATCTAAGGAGCATGCTTTCAAAAACACAGCACTGATTTAACAGCAGCAATTTCCATTGCCTACAAGGAAAAGAGCTGAGCACAAAACTAAAACTAGATTAAATTCATGTGGCAGAATAACCATATCAAACTGGAGGATATCCCATTTTTGCATGTAGACTGGACCCATACTCTCTGATTTTTCCTTGACTCTCCCAAATGTACCTTAAGCTGAGAAGCTTCAGGAAAGAGGAACATGCGATAAGATGGCTGACAGTTGTGGAGGTGGTGCATCCTTTGAGATAATGAGTGTCTTCAGGAAAAGGAGACCCACCCAGGAGAGAGCTCGCACAGGGGTCCCTGCTGCCATAGCTATGGTGCTAATGAAGTATGAGTTAGTGCCTTAAAAAAAAAAAAAAAAAGAAGAAGTAATTCTAAGACGGGCATCTAACATCACTGTAGAACAGTCAAACTGTAAGAAGGAGACAATTCTTACAGCTCCATTTTCTCAGAAATGGAGACATTAAATTTTGTTTTCTAAGTGCATGGTTAAAAAACCCTAGGCTTCAATTCAGCAAAGTATTTCAGCATGATACTTAGTTTCAGTTTTCAATAAAATGTTTGGACATTAAAATCAATGGGATTGCCAGACAAGCTTAATAATTTCTTTTTTTCCCATAGAAATGGACTGCCCTAAGTGGTTTGATTTTTCCAGATCAATGAAAACTAACAGGTTCTCACTGATATTGAATATCTGACCACTTGTTTAACAATGGGCTTGATGGACTAACCTCAGGCCAGTTTTAAAAAGCTTTCCTTTGTTTACTTAAACATTTGATAGTATTTTGGGAACACCTATTTTCCTAGTAACTTTCCAGTAAAAACACTAGGCCATTTTACACTCAACTGATTCCTCTGAGGCTTTCTAACTTGGCTTGTATACAATGCTCAACAGCAATGAAAGGGTTAACTGTCTTGTTGTTTTTAGGCTTGTACTGTATACCGGGACTTGACATTTTCACACTAATTAAAACAGACTGCTTCAGTCCCTATGTACATGTAACTCATATTTAATTCAATGGAAACATTGAGTGTGCATTGATGGAAGAGTTGGGTCCATACTTTTACCGTTGCGACAATCAGGAAATGTCTTATCTGGTGGTATGTTTAATTTGTTCACAGATCCAGTGGATATAGTATTTGAAATATTTCATTTAAATGCAGTAGTAATATCGATGAGACAAATCTTAAGACCTTCMTCAAGCAAAACTTCCCACAGGTTGGAGCTTGAACATGATGTTATTGGTGAGGCTTTTGTTGTTGCCATGCAGTATAAATCAGACCTCATCTGCTCAAGGTATAGGAGTTTACGGCACTCAAATATATAATTTTTCATGGATTTCATTTCCAATTTCAGTGCTAATTTACAAGATGCCCATGTGAAAGTGAAGCCTTTTTCTCTTAGTTACACAAAATATGAAGATTTCTGTTTCTCCATGGTGTCTCTGAGATACTTTTCACTGCTTCGCAAAATGAAAACCAGTTTAAGGGCAGGTTCACACCATGGCAATCATGACTTGAGGGTCTTGCTCTCTCAGTTGTCCAAATCAAAGACCTGTTGGGAGTCTGCCTTCTTGCTCCAAGCCCATGTGAGTACATAGCATCGGGAATGGCCTCACGCCCCAGGCTTATCCCAGTATGTTGCTGAGGCACAGCACTCCTGTGTAAAATAGCTTAGGTACAGCCACTGGATGGTGGAGTTGTTCTGTTGGCTTCTGTGGAGCCGGACCATATCTGTATACCTTCATTAAGGTTTACACTTTTACCTCTGCGTATTGTTCATTCTCCAGAGAAGACACATAATGCATATATGTGTGCGTGTTGGGAGTAGTTATTAGGCAACCTTTGCCTGGCAGAATAATACTTCAGTCCAAGCTGTGTTTTCAAGGTCTGTTAGTGCCTTTTTTGCCCTGATCAATGGAAGAAAATAAAAATTAAAGAGCAGCAAAAGAACCTTCTCAGTTGATTTCCATTTAAATATAAAAAGACTTAGCAGCTAATCGTAGGGTGTTACCATTATTCCATTTTGAGGCTGCTGTGAGCACTCGTAAGTGTATACATTTTTTTTCTTAAAATCTCTGGAAAAGTTGAACTATGTGTCTTAATACAGTTTCTTATATTTTGGTGAAAAGGCAGCTGTAGATGTCATTGTGACTATGGACTTTTATAGTGCCATAAAAATTCAGTGTCATCATAAATTTATGCTGCTGAAAATGTCGACGTTTATGGCAACTTCTACAAGGACATAATTTAAAATGTTATTAAAACTTTATGCAGCAACTTTTATTTATTTAAAAAAGTGAGATTATAAAGCAAAACATTTACTCTCATTTTAGAACAAAGTGTGACAAATAGTTTATAAAAAGGGAAGAAAATGAAAAGGCTTTTAAAAACAGGTCAGTCAGACCCCCAAAGCACAAGATGCTCACATCCACTTTATATGGAACCACTAATGGAAGCACGTCATTAATATTCACATTTATTGTCTTTAATATAGATTGTTAACCATATGATTATGCATCAAAGATACAGATATATTACACTGTTGTTTTGAGGGCTCAGCACCCCTTTACTTGATTTACATTGGAATATCCTTATTTCCATCTGACTTTTAGGTCCTGTAAGGCGAATGAACTTATTGAATATTGTTCAAGTTTAAAAATAAGAAAATAAAAATCTGGATCCTTCTCTCTACCAAAGTTAGAGCTGTTTGTAAATCGCAATGCTGCAGGGCTTTAGGAACCTTGCTAAAAGGAATTGCACAGCCCTGAAAATAGCATGATCCTGCACACTAAAACTTCCAGACAAGTCCAGTTGCTTGTGAAGCACCTGATACAAATCTCTTATATTGAGTTAAAATATACCATTGATTTCAGACAGCTGTGAATTAAGCATAGGGTCTATTTCACAGAAACTAGCCATAAGGCAATATGACAGAGGTGGGTAACAGTAAAATGCAACTTGTTTTTTCTTCTTAAAGATATTCAGGATGCATCTACTAACTTCTTTTGAGTTTCCATCAACTTTCATTGAAAACAGCTTCAGAGATTGATGTACCTTAGAGACCAAAATATATTGAGTATTGCTTCAAAACAGTGACATTTTTGTTCCAGCAATGCTTTAGGGACTGAGCCCATTCCTACTGAAGTCAGTGAGATAGCCCTGTTAATTTCTATGCAGCAGGATCAAGCACTAACACTGAACAGAGAAGATTGAAAGGCTTTAACTTTTATATAATGCGCAGAGCAAATGCAGAATAAGTATCCTGTTCCCTATGCTCAGATTTGCCTACGCTGTTATATATATGGTCAGTGTTCTCTAGGTCTAAAGGCGGTTTTACTTTTGGATCTCCACAGTGTTCCATATACAGCTCTCCATCATAAGCATGTAGCTTCAGTCTGGGTGATTCTGATTCCAGATTAACGAAAAACAAAACTGGCATCTCTCTGAAACAGCAGCTATACAGTTCTAGTAAGTGAATATAAAAGAGATGCCACATAGATAGTAAATCCTTTTCTTTCTCATGGGGTTATCCACAAAGCTGCTCTGCCAATCATTCAAAGGCTGTTGATATAGAYAGATATCCATTACGTCCAGAAAGAATATTCGGTGCTTTGGCCCATTTCCCATAGGGCACCAAACAGCCTTTATAAAATAACTTAAAATAATTACACACCTAGTTTGGATTTGAACCTGAAGCCTCAGGACAAAAACAAACAAACCTCTGCCCTATTGTGAGGGTTCCCTCTTCTATACTGTTTTATGTTTTTTTGTCTCTGCTATTATTACTAGGCATTATCCTCTATAAACAGCTCTGAGGCTATCCAAAGAAGACAATCAATAACATCTTATTTTATTTTCAAATGCATTTTATTGAGAGTCTTGTCAGGTCAACATCACTTCTACAAGCCTATGGGGCTGATGCAAGAAGTGTCTCCAAGTCTCAATTTTCATATGCCTGTGCTCTGAATTACTATTTCCTGTGCCCCAAAGAAAGAGCTACAGATACATATGACCATAGTAGTACTGCTACCTCTAAGAATATTGTATTTAAGAGCAAGAATCTAAAAAAGGCTGGAGGTGTGGAACAATGGTCAATTGGTTCAGTATCTTCAGATACTCTTAATGGGAGGTGGAGAAGTCGAATATAATGAAGAGGATTTTTTTCTTCTTACAGTTGCCATAATTTGAGATTTTTTTAAGCAGAGGAACAAAAAGACATGAATGCTTGATACAGAAGAAAGAGCTGTTTGCACCTAATATATTAAAGAAAAGTTCAAAGACAGCTTAACCTTGTAAAAATGTTACCTCTGTAATGCTGCCAAGATCAGTAGCTGTATGAATTATTACTTTGACTTGCACACATGACTTTGTTTCAGAATTTATTTAACTTATGCATTCATTAATTGGTGATTTTCATATGCTGGTGATTTCATAAATCGATGGTTCCTTTCCCCTTTAATTCAAACTCCCACCTTTTTAAAAACTAGTGCATCTTTCTCCCCTCAGATTCACAATATTAAGCTCAGCTATTGTTTGGCAAATATTCCAAGTTCAATGCATTCCAAATGGAATTTGTAGGAAAACAATAACAATTGTTTTATGTTCAATATCTAATATCAACTGTAGGACTGATACAGCTGTAGGACAGGGCCAATATCATGGGCCTATTTTAAAATTATGTCCTCTTGTATGATATAGGAACAAAGTATTTGCAGGAACTGATCTGATGTCCACCTAAACTAGTACTTTGCCAGCAAGAGTGGGCAATATGCTTTGATGTTAAAATCCTAGAATAGGTAATTATGAGAAAAGCCATCCTTCTCATAGCTAGTAGTAAGAGGTTGTTTATACCGTGAGTATAGCTTTTAACCTTCTACCTGGTATTCTTATTAGTATAATCTACTGTGATTCTGAATACCCTGGTTACCTTGCCCATTCTTCCATGTGAATATCTGGCCTCATGTGACAGTGACTTTCTAAAAAAAATTTTGCCATTCATAGACTACCCCACCTGCCTGGTTTTGAAAATCCTTCTCTTCTGCACTTTGAAAGTGTTTTTCAACAGGACAAATGTACCCCTATTGCAGAAGAAATAAAAACTTTTCAGCAACACAGTCAGGCAAATAAGGCATCATTCGCTTTTTCCAAAAGCTTCTCTCTATCTTAGTTACATGAAATGCAAAGATTTAGGAGTGTGTAAACCAATAATAGTTATTCAGTCCAAACTCTAAGCATAACTTACTATGGGCACTGGAGGCTGAGATAGGATATTGTATTTGCATACGTACAGTATATGGAGAACTGTTCTTCTGTTTTATGGAGCAGCAACCATATTTAATTTAATGTCTTATAAGTCCCATAAAATGACATTAGGAAATTTTGCTATTTGGCTGGTGAACAATCTAAGCAGCAGTGTTAACTCATCATAACACTACTACTTGGAATGCTCAAGCTTCATAAAATTTGGGATATAAATACGTCAGCTCAACTAAATGAGATCAGAGATCCTGTGTTAGGTCCTTTAGTAGGGTGGGTACTTTCTGCAGCTGTTATGCATGATGGTCAGCTAATGTCAGAACATTTAGTAGTCTAAATGAACACCCAAAAATCTAGGGTTCACCCAAATCTCGTAAGAATTTCTCCCATTTGTACTAGGGAACATAAATCTCAGGAAAAAAATCACACTTTTGTCCTTTTGTTTTTAAATCTAGACAGTCATCTGGAAAATTACTCAGGCACCTAAACACAGTTATTTAGTACCAATGTAGACAATGTAGGGGATTTGGCACATCATCACAGTGCTGGTAGATATGACCTGAGACCTCCAAAAGTCCTGCATTCTTAAAAAATGGCAGACAGACCACAGGCAGCATTCTCAGGTCATCTAAAAATGGTACTAGATGGAGGACCTAAGGCACAAGGGAAAAAAAAAAGAGTACAATTGCTACAGCGCATTATTATTATTATTATTATTTATTTATTTATTTATTTTTTAATCTGGGTGATTAATGTTTGATGTTCCCTTTAATTTTTGCATAAAGATCTAAGGCTAGCCTGATATAAATATGAATAGATAGGATGGTGCTAATCATGAGCTCTGCCAACCCAAAATAACAGCAATTTCAGTCTAGGATTCTTTTGTGTATTCATTGTTCACCTCTGTCTTGGTTTGTGTCCTTCTCTTGATGCGTTAGGAACGTCCAGGTGGTAGCAGGAGGAGTTACAAATGCTAGTTAGCTAGGAGACAGGTTTTGCCCCAGGCTAGACTGATAACCCACATATTTTGCAATGAGAAAACAAACTTGCTAAACCTGAATGCACTGGCCTTTCAGTTATGTCCCACAACTCTGTCTGGGCTGTACTTTCTAATCTAACTCCTCCCACCCTCTTTCTGGGGGATGTTAACTCTGTATGGGTCTGCTCTGTTTCTTCTGCAGTTCCACAGAATTTGAGTAGAGACACCATCCAAGAAATCTTCCGCCCATGCTGACAATTTGCCAGAAGCGAATACTAACCTTCTAGTAAATCTGTAAATATTACAAGTAGTAGATACAATACAATATTACAAGCTGCAAGTATATGGGACTCCTCACTTGGGGACACATACTTAGTGCACCCGAACATGTTCTTTATGTTTAATGGACAGGAAAGAGAAGAGAGGCAGAAAAGTCAGCTGGGTATGCTATGCATCATGACTCTGTGGTCTGTAGACTGAATTCCTTAATGACATTCTCATTAAAAGTTCCTGCTGCCAAATACTGTTTGCTTTTGCCTTTGGAACTGTCTGCATTAATAATGAGAGACTCCTCTCGGAAGGTATTTACATAAAGTATTATTCTCATGTCACTGGCACAGACAGCAGCTCCGCATTAGTTGTGAGAAGAGAGAACGCCCTGTGAATGAATTCACTGCCCTATGTACCTCTGGAGGCCACAGGATATCTTACCAAAAAAATCCAACCTGGTGCATCGGCAGTAACAGTACTACTGTGTTTTCATAGAGGAGAGTGCCCTCTCACCTTTCTAATGCCTGGTCCTGATGGTGACTCGCCACACGCAGACCAGGCAATGTGGCTAGCTGGTGTGCGTGGTCTGCCCATCTAGAGAGCGGCTGAAAGAGGTCCCATACAGCAGTTCAGGTCAACAGGGGCTGTTGTGCACTGCCTGGCTCCCTCATGGTAGGAGTGGTGGTGTTGAATAAGGGCAAAGGTTTCAGATATTTCCCAAAGTCAGAGTCAAAGAAATAATATGTATAAGGACAGGACAAGCGTGTGTGTGTGTGCGCAAATACATACATACATACATATATATATATATATGTGCACACGCGCACAGATATTTCAGTAACGTACTCTGTCAGCGGCCAAAACAATCTGCAGCTCAGAAATTCCCTGAGTCACAGGTTGTGTCTTTGTGTCTAATGGGCCTTGATCTTGCACACATGAAGTTGCACCTAAGATTTGTTCCTTTAAATTATTTTAAAGTATTTGTCTTCACCCTTTTTACCCAAGCAGCTGCACTAAGTTAGCCCCAACTCTACAGTGTTAAGAGATTCAGAAAAGGTTTAAATAAGCATCTATGCTTCTGGTGATTATTCAAACAGAGTCTCCTAACCTTTTGTGATTCACCCATCACCAGTTAATATCACATTAAAAACTGACAAATAATGTTGCACTTTATTGCAATTTGTACAAGCTCGGTAATCTTCCCATTAATTCTCTACTGCTTCTCACTTGGCCTCATTCTCTTCATATAAAAGGACTAAAGATTGTATACAACTAAAATTAGTTTTTTATTAGTAGATAACGGAGTCCTTTCCATAGTTTGTAATGTTCAACCTGGAGGAAAAAAAATCATTGTGGTTACACACTGAAGAAGTATTTAATTCACAGAAACAAAGTGCTTTTATAGGCAGTAAATTCCTTTAGAGCGGGTCAATTTTGTTTCACCAGAAAACAGCCTTTCCTACAAACAATACACTTTACAGGATTTTCTTTTTTCACTCCATTAGAGATTGTCTGATATGTCTGTAGAAGAAATAAAAGTGACCATTTTTCTTGCTCTTTTCCAAAAATGTAAACTTTTTTCAGTTTCTAACAGCCAGCAATAGTTGACATCACTTTTTCCTGGGGAAAAAAACATTTTCACCAGAATTACCAAAAGTATTTCCAGTGCCAATTGGCTCTACATTCACTTGAAAGAAGATGGTGCGATTGTGGCTTCAGTAATAATGCTATAGAAGGAAGGTGGAATCTCAAGCTATACAGAGTGAAATACTTCATCTTCAAAGTAAGTGTTTTTCACATTTTATGCAAGACAAAGACATYTGAGCTGAAAGATCCAATTCTCTGTTGCTCGGTGCAGTCACTGGCACAAACACAAAGTAGTTGTAGTGTGATACTAAATATGAATGGTATCATTTACACTCATTTTGCATTTCTAATGAAGGGTAATAGCAGATTAACCTAGGCTTTTTCAAGGCACACACACTATTCTTATTTTCATAGGTAGAAGACAATTATACCTTATTTTTAAGGGATTATTTGACACGCACATACACACGAATTATATTAATAGTCAAATTTCAAGATGCATTACTAAAAACAAACAAAAGTCTTTAAATAGCTTTGATCCCTTATGTCCTCATCAATTTGAGGTTGAACTCTTGTAATTGGAGGGGAGGGCTATAGACCACAAGGTTAGAGTGTGGGGGGCCACATTCTCTACTCTGGTGAGCTGCGCTCAGTGCAGAAAGACACAGGAAGGCAAAAGTAGTTTTATATCACCTTTAATATTTGAAGGTTTACAGTAACCCACTGGGCCATGTTCCACCTCCTTTAACATAGGCCTACATGCCAGTGCTGCCAAGAGGTCCCACAGACAACCATGGCAGAGGTTGCCCCAGCTGTACTGTCTTTCTTGGCACCTGCTGAGCCAGATGAGCTGTGCCTGCAGTGCAGGAGCTCACCACAGGGCTATTAGCTCCAGATTCAGCCCAAAAGGCAGTGCGACCACAAGACCAAAAGCGAAGACTGACTCTGGATTTCTGGGTTCTGCTCCTCAGCCCCATGGCTCCCATGGGCCTCAGTCTCCCTGTCTCTAACTGTGTTTATTGTCCTCATCCTGGTGGTTTGAGGCTTAGTTCATTCACGCTTGAAGACTGTCTGAGAGAAGATAGCCCAGAAGTTCCTACTTTGTTCCAAGAGGTCTAGTTATCACGTCTTCTCAACATGACCAAACACCCTATGAATCTCTCTGGGAACAATTTCATGTTATTGTTGACATTTATTGCCTGATCGTTTTAGTCTTTTACCATCTTGCTGTTTACAAATGGATCAAAAGGCAGCACAAATCATTAGAACTAGTGCTGCAAAGTTACTCTTTTTGGCAAAATCCCACCTGCTGTCATTTTCTATAGTTAAGATTTTTGCCTGAAGCCTTGAATGTCTCACCCTGACACCAGCCTGCAGTAATTAATCATTAAACAGTGACTGAGGCAGTGGACCCCAGAAAATATCTTCATATTCTACCATATGCTGAAGCCAGCTGCAGCAAGTATTCAGAGAGAAGCTGCACAGAGGAAAACGCTCTGTCTGACAGTCCCCTGCTGTGAAGTCCAAGCACAGAAAGCCTCTAACTAAGGGCCGTAGACAGAATGTTTGCTTGTATTGACCTTCATTACCTGAGATTGTTTAGAAGGCAAAATGTCAGTGTTAATGTGCTAGAATTTTAAACATTATCACATTTTAATGACTGCTTCCAGCCTCTCGCATACTCACAATGTGGAACAGAAATGTGGATTAGTGTAATGAAAGGTTGTAACAACAATAACAACAACAATAATGAGGGATGGGCAGATGTGTTTTGCTTAATTTCAAACTCCCCTGGAGCATCTGGGGCTTGGAATTAAGYGTGGTTTCTGCCCACCCGAGGTTCGTGTTGTGTGTAGGCCTGGCCCAGCGCCACGTCTGGGCAGTCACTGCCCGCAATGGCTGGCCAGGGCCGGGAGAACTCCTGCTTCTAGCTCTGCTGAACACTATGGGCTCAGCTGGTCCCTGCAGAAAGGCTGGGGCCGACACCGGGGTGGAAGAAGGGAAATCGACTTCTTCTGGGTGATAGAATTACCCGAATCTGGGACAATTTACAGCCTGTCCACAAACATCCCGGTTTCAGGAGTCCTGCTAAGACCCAGGCAACTGCCTAAAACCCAGAAGCATCCTGGATCTGTCTCTGCATGCCTTCATTGTATAGCCTGCCTTGCGCAGGTGTACAAATAAACAGCAAGCTGTACGAGAGAAGTTCCCTTCTCAAAATACCAGCTTCAATATTCTGCTCTTCCTTAGTGGACACAAAACACTTGGCGTTTGTTTCACTGATATTTCCATAGGCACACTAGACACTACTTGAAGACTGAGAGAATTGTAGCCTTTCTTTGCAAACTGAGAATGTTGTGCATCACACTCTGCGTGCTCACACCTTCCTTACTTAGCTAGAGTGCTAGAAACTGTGTCTTTTTCTGTCATTCCCATAACTGAYCTGCTTGAATGCCTCTGTTTATATATGCAAACATGACTCTCACTCTCAAGACTTGCTTAAAAATAGAAAAGAATTTTTATACAGATGTTTGGTTTATGGGGATTTCACAGATCTCACATTTCTAATTGAAATCCTGCAAACATTTTTGCTTGTGTGTTTCCCCCTTCCCACTTTATTCTTGCTTTGCAGAAGAAGTTGGTCATTATATCTATGTGATATAAAAGAAGTTTATTTCCCGTGGACCTTTACATATAGAAGTTACAATGAGATTTAGCACTAAGGGAGGTGATTTGCCATATGACCTATAGCTGTATTGCAGAGAGCATGGAAGCCACATCAGAGGACTGAACAGTCCTATGTCTGCAGGGTTTCCTCTCAGTCCTCCGATACCTGCATTCAGGAAAATCTGCAGGACTATGTACCTTTGGCATAACAAGCTATTAAAGCTTTTTGTTGTTGTTGTTGTTGTTGAAGTAGATTAAAGTGTTTTATTTTTAATTTGTTGAAAAAGTCATTAAACAGCATTTCTCCACTAATACTCAAAGGAGTGGTGGTTCAGCCTTCTGTTCTTTTCCAAAGCCAAGTTTCTTGGAGGATTTTCTGTAATGCAGTGTGAGTTTCTCTATGACCAACCTTTGCTCAGGGCATAAAGGCATCCATGGCTCTGGAGGAGCATTAGGGATATAGCTTCACTGGGGCCTAAACTAGGGAATTGATTATGAGGGACCAAAGTCTCCTACTCTTTTTAAAGGAGAAAAATGCTTTTCAAGGTGCTTTGCAATATCTCATTTGTCAAACAAGTAAAATTTACAAATAGTTTTGTTCTGATGCCATGTATGTTCCAGTCAGAGGTGAATGGCACATTTATTGGCCAGAGATTGGTACATCCGCCCACCTTTATATACATATGTACATATTACATGGGACAGATTTAACACAGGCTTCTGTGTCACTAAAATGATTTATACCATCAGAAGTGCTGCCCATCCTTTTCTCCTGTTTTCAGACTACTGAAGATAAGAACATGATACACTTAAAGGTGAATAGGACTTAACAAAACATTTAAATGATCTGTTGTGTTTTTTTTTAAGTGTAGGTTAAAAAGGTAGAAAATAAGATATGAAGGTGTCCTTGAGATCCTATTTTATTGGATAGCTACTGCATACTTTGGAGAAAAAAAAAGAAAAGAAACTGTTTCATACTCTTTTCCGTTACTTTTAACAAACTTAATCATAGGTTTATGTTTATTGGAAATAGAGACATTTTGGGAAATATACTGTTAGAAAACTGTCTAATAGGAAGGTGGTAGGGGGAACTGGGGTTTTTTTGCCCCTTGTGCTGGGAAAGTTATTAAGGTTTTCCAGCAAGTCATCTGAATTTATGATTCCTGAAGATACTTTATATATGGTTTCCCAAAGTACAAATTACAGCAGCCTTCTATTTTTACCCTGAGGTCTTTTTCACAATTATATATGCAGATGATCTCTAATAAATTGATTTATACTTCTCTGTTTCATAACAGAATTAYTTATTGTAAGAAATACCTCTTATCTTAAGATCACCTGATTTTATAAATGTTGAGTCAGTAAATGTGAATATTTAACAAGGTAGACTCTGCACTTTCAAAAAGCAGTGCAGGTAAATGCTGTCTTTTAATGGAACTTAGTTTACAGAATTCTTTCAATACAAAATATAAAGAGTTGCCTTGCTTGTTAATAACTTTTACTGTTCATTTCCTTCTGATTTTGGAAAATTTTTGATTTTCCCATGGGATCCTCATATGACTGCACATTACTGAGCAAAAAAGATTTTGAATGATCTAATTAAAAAAAAAAACTACTTTCCCTCTTTTGCCTGAGAGTACCTATTTTGTACTGAGGCAAAAATGGAGTGAAACCCAATACATACATATTCCCCACAATTCTTCATTGTTTAAGATAAATTTAACTTATCTCAGTGGACCCTTATTTAACTGATGTTCTTCACTGTCATTTCAAAGTTAACCATATTCCATATGTACTTCTTGCGTTTTTATTTGTAAATAATTTTATTCAAAGGAAAAAATATATATATCAGCCTGAAAGAAAGTCATAGGAGGAATTGCTTACACAATCCCATATCACAGGGACAGCCAACAACCTTGACAGTATCAACCCCATACCAAAGCATTACATAGCCAAGGACCACAAATTCTCCTCCCGCCTTGGGAATGTGTGAGTTAGAGGGACTCCGGAGATGTTTTACAGGCAGGAGGTGCCACAGGCATCCCTTCCCTGGGGTGAGCCATTGCTCCTTTGCTGCTTTCCCAGCAGCCTGGCAAAGATGCTGGGGCCTCGTGCGCCCAGCCATCAGCAGCCCGACACATGCCATGGCAGCCCTTGCTCTACGCTTCCCATTTTCTGCTGGGCTTCTCATTCCCAGCAGCCCTTACCTCAGCACAGCCTCGCTGCTCTGATAGGTGGTTTGAAATGCTTGAAATCACTGCTCGAAAGGCAGGGTCTTTGAGAATTAAACTGATTCTTTAAAAAAAAAGATTAATATTATGTTACCATGATACTTTTTTCACCATAAYTTTTTTTTAAGGATCTGTTTCACATGTTAATGCCAAATTGTATCCCATTATTACCTTGGTGCAGCTGCCTGCAATACAAGAGTCATATTTGAACAGCACAAGGTCCTTCAAGCCTCAAGAGCTTTGCCATCCTCCTTACAGCTTTCCCCTACATAAATATGCCTTTGAGAACCTTTCATTTTAGAAATTTGCTGTAAGCTGCATCCCATATTGCAAAACCCAAACTGCAGACCTCTGGGCATGATGAATGCGTTACATAGCATTCTACAAATTTCTCATAGTTGTACATATTTTTAAGCTAATTTTAAAAATATGATTGTGGATAACAGAATTATGATGGCTGCTACTTACTCAATAGAGCCTTTTGTATGGTCTGAATCTGCTAATGATTTGCTCAAACAAGTAAATGAGTTCATGTAAATATTTCCATTGAGTTCTGTTGTATTACTCCTATATAAAATCCTTGAAGGACCCAGGCCTGTAATCTCTATCTTCCTACAACTTGTGTCTGTCATTGTAGTATTTTCTGTAGGATCCAATGCTTTGAAGCACCCAAATATATGAGCTTTCCCATGGAAACCAACCAGTTATTCATGAACATAAGTGCTTTGCTTGATCAAGATCTAGACTGGCACTGAAAAACGTTCCAGCTGCTGGAAGCAGCTGTTTCTAGCAGACTCTTGGGAGTTTGCTCCTTCTGCGTGATTCTGAGAATTTACATCCCTCACTTTAGCAACCCAGAGGAAAATGGTTTTATAAAGGCTGGGACCTGAGACAGCAAATAACACAGTGGCTTGCAAAAAGCAACACAAACTAAATATATACATTGGAAAGGGGAGTAGGTGTGTGGACATGTTTTCCACATGACAGAAAAGACGGGGCACTTTGGGTGCCTTTGGCCATTGAGTTTAGTGTTAGTCACTTCCACAGTGAAAGGTATGCATCCGAAATGTGTGCGCTGCATACGGTACCCCCTGACTTTTCCTCCCTTCACTTCCTCCCTCATATAGGCCTATAGAGTAAAACTGCAATGCTTGAGACTAGGCAATACCAGCATGCTCTAGCAGGTTATGGCGCACTCTCCAAGGGGTGCAAGGCTGCCTCTTCATCACAAACCTGAAGACAAAAATTGGCAAAAAGGTAAGGTTTCAAAGCACCACAGGATTTTGCCAGAGTAACTACCATTGTCCTCAATGTTAACAAGCAATGAGAGTGCCATCCACGATGCAGCCTGCTTGCCTTGTGGCTCACACAGCAAAAGTCCTGCTATTATTCGCTATTAGGATTCACTGCGTGCCTGAGCAAGCCCAGGCAGGGCTCCTGGGGCGGGGGGCCTCCCCACGTTTTGGGGAGTACAAGGCCCATTGCTCCACAGAAGACCTCTAACGTCCTCTTGGTGAGGAAGCCAAGAGGGATTCAAAGTCCAGCATGCCACCAATGCTGTTCAGCAGAGAGGAGGCATAGAAAAGGAACAGATTTATTGCAGTTTACTTTTCAATCATTTTTATAGTCTGGGTGGGAACTGCAAGAGTTGCACAAACCTTCCAAGGGCCCTAACTCATTGCAATACTTTTGAAAATGTATTTCATATTGCAGAGTCCTTCCTCTGTCCACATAAGTAATGGCCTAATGTTATAAACACCTAATACTGTTAAGGGCCTTCGTTATCTTGAGCCTGGTGAGGAAAAAGAATTTTGGTTCAGTTGAAAACTCTTACACTTTTTTTTTTCTGATTTGAGCCAAAAAAAGAAAGTTGTGGTTTCTAATTCTGCATCAGAAGAGGAAAGAAAAGAAAAAAAGGGGTTGAAATCTAAAAATAATCTTTAACCACATCATTTTAATTTGTTTAAAGTTCATTGTTACATTTCTTTAAGACACTAAATAACATTATATACACTTCAAAAAAAACCAAAGCAATATCTTTTGACAAGAGCAGTTCAGCCAAAATATTCTTGATCAGTTCTATCATTTGTTCATTTGGACTGATATTCCTTGGGCATCTGTAGATGGATAATTACTTTTGAATTCAATTAATAAAAGGTTTACATATTCAGTGAAGAAAAAAACTGTACATATTTAATATCCATTATGGTGTCAAATTATGTTTTTTATCAGGCTAGTAAATCCACAGATGAGACCTCCTATATGCTGATATGACTTACAAAATTCTAGTTACATACAGACAGGGACAGGAAAGAACAGATGAATAAATGCAATCTTTTTAAATCATATTTATTTCTATTTAGAAGAACAGAGAAATATAAATTTCTCACATCAAGTGTTAGTTAAAAATGCATGAAATATTATCATAAAACTCATTACTTTAAAGAGGTGCAAGTTCCTAATTAGACTCTATGACAATTACACCTTCTCTGAGGATGAGAAAGAAAAAAAAACCATCTAAAACCTGTTGAATCAATTCAACTCTGCTGGATCTATCACAGTTAAGAAAAGATATTCATTCATATTATTTATTTATATGATGCCAGTCTACAGGGAAACTAGGTAAGCGGTCCAGCTCTTCCTGGAAGTCTCAAGAGAAATGTTGAAGGTAGCTCCCTCATTCTCTGTTGCATGAAGCATCCTGAGGCTGCCTAAGAAATGCATTAGGCTATAGTTTCCTGTGGAAACAACAAAACTTGAAGAAGCTGTGTTTCATACAATGTACATGTATAGGTATCTTAAGAGTAATGTTGACTGGAGCCAGTTAGAAGATTTTTAAGTTACAATCAATTTTTTTAACTAGAACAAAAACATTGCTGAAAATACTTATTTTGCTTGCACATTTTGTTTGCAGATTTTGAGTTATTCCATATATTTCCTCCACTGTTTTTAATGGCTTTTTTTTTGGTCTCCTTTCTTCCCTTTTATTCCTTTAAAGACAAAGAGAAAAAGTAGTGGGAGAAAGAGAGAGAAGATATGACATGAAGCCCTTAAAACATCTTGTGTTATTTTCTGAACCAAATCCTACTGGTTAAAATACAGAAAAAAAATCTATTCCAGACAAGTGAAATATTTTGTTTGTGTTTCTTGCAGAATTTTCATCAGACAGTACACTGACCACCTGGCCAGCCTCACCAGATAGTACCAGAGAACAGACTTCTTGATGCTATGGCTGCAGCATACAAGGCAACATTGGTCAGCTCTTGAACATAGGTATCGGTCTTGAAAAGAAGGAAATTGTAGCAAATTTATTGACAATGCAGATCACAGAAGATGGCAAAAATCTGTTTCCTTGACAACATGACTGCCCTAGAGGTTTGCTGAATTTTTTTTTTGAATTTGGTGGGGAGGGGATAGGGAGATGGAGGATTTTGAGAAATGAGGCTTGAAAAATAGCATGTTGAAATTGGTACAAAATATATTTTACACATGCTGTCTCTTCTTTCTGGCACCTAACTGAAACTGGAGCCTGAAATGGAGAACTCTCAGCAGTTTGGGTTTTTTTTTTTATATGTTTAATTCTGGCCATAGAAAACTATCTTAATATGTGAACTACGTTTCCCCCTTGCCAGCAGAAGCCAGCTACTAAGCCGAGGCCGCATGCTGTTAATTAAACCGTGTTGCACTGAAAACCTGCAGCACAAATACATGGTGGCAGAGCATGTTCTGTGTGCTGTTTCTTCTCATGTGATAAGCAGTGCATTTCCTCAATGGATGCACATTGCTTACATTTTTAGAGCCATTAAGCTGGGATAATTATGGAACAATCTAGGCAATGTTCAATAGCCCATGCAGATGCCTGACAGGGCATGTTGTCTCTTAATTAGGAATTTGAATGCCTAATGCTTGTATATTAACTGAAATAATTGGATAGATGTTTTACATTTTCTTCACTTTTACTGACAACCAAGCTAGGGACCACACGAATCAACATATCTTCCTAAAACAGCTCATTTTATTTGCACATTCTAGGTGACCTAACTTGTTGTTTAAGTGGAATTTTTAAGAGAATTAATTCTGATTACCAAGTAAAGATATTGTAAGATGTTCTTCAGTGAGCCTGTCTTACTGCTTCCCATAGTATTATAATCCACATAGTGTTATTACTATTGTTTTTTTAGTTCCTCCAAATTCAGGTAAAATTACAATAGTTGTTATCATTTTTTATTGTTTCTCAGTGCTGATAATGGGAGATGAAATTGTTCAAACCCCAGTTCTGCTACCGCACTAGCCCAGTTTGCTGTAATTAGGGTGAAAAACCCCTTTGCCGTGTAAAAAACTACTTTCCACAAACTGAGGATGTCTTTTTGAGGCCAGGCTCGCAGGGCTGGACCCTGAGGCGCTGGCCGTGCAGGAGAGGCCTCCATGGACATCTCCCACCCTCGTGCTAACCTTCACTGAAACCAAGAGGAGCTCTCACCCTGGCTCTCGCCAAACCACGTGGAAGCAGGTAGGACCCGAGGCACCAAGCCAGCAAATACTCACACCTGCAAGTCGTTGCATTGCATCCAGTGGCACCATCCATAAGCCCATTTCCAGGGCCGAAACACCATTCTTCTCCTTTCAAAATAATAAAAACAGTCACAAAATTCCCCTGGGCTCCACATTAGCAGAACTGGGCCCTGAACGAGCAACTTCTTTAATCCCTGTCTACTGTATATGTGAGGAGTACTATGCTCACCAATGTATACATTGTTTATATTTAGGATGCCTGATAAATGTGTTTATTCACAACTATTAGTATAAAAGCTCCTTTAAAAGCAACAAATTGCTCTCTATTAGTAATGTGCATAATGACCTATTTCCATAAACATTTTTAGTAAGAGAAATTTTAATGTGCAAAACCCTGAAGACATTTTATGGAAATTTGACTGCGTTCTGCAGAAGTGCATCACAGTCATATTTTGTTCTTTAATATTTTGTTTTGAGAGGTGAATTACTTTCATTCTGATATATAGTACAAAAGAAGCAACCTGGCACAGGGAAAAGGAAAATGAGTCTTAATGTGTTTCCTTCTTGCTAATGTATATTTACTTGACTGATGTAAGGATGTTTTTTGCAGAAAATATACTGCCCCCCTTTTTTTTTCTTGTTTGCATATTTATTTTAAAAGTATGATGGAGGCTTTAAAAAAGCTCTGTAGATCCAGGCATAAGGGAAAAGTATAATAAAGGAATGTCTTTATGGTCAAAAGGATAAACACAGTGAGTGTATCTATCGTATTGCACCTGTACCTGACTTCTATACCTAAATGCAGGTTAAGTATGCAAAACTGTATTCACAAAATATTGTGGTACAGTTTTAGAGGCATGGCTTAAAAATTTATCCTGAGGGGGTTAAACGTGTTAGCTGTATGTTTTTTGTTTGAAAAGCATGCAAGCAAACCATCGGTATTGTGTGGACTCCTAACAACATTTCTGTACGTTATGTTCTAAATGCAACCTGAATGACAGTGGAGCTTTTTATATTAATTTACTATAACTTTGTTTGGAGCAAATAAGGCTTTTTTCTTCCCTAAAGAGCTTAGAAATTCTGAACTACCAACAATTCCATCAACAGCCTGTAAAAATAACCTAAAACTGATATGTCAGGTGCCAACCGTCTCATTTGTGTAAGTAGTTCCACCAAAATTRTGTGGGAAAAGTGAGCAAGGTTTTATTCTAAATTAGGCTAATGGCACAGCCATGCAAAGTAGGTGGCAATGGAAAAAATGCCCATACATCCAATATTTTAAAAAATGAGCAATGTTTCAGCTCTGCTTTGAAGGCACTGTAGGAAGGCCTTTTTTAAGGAAACATTACCCAGTGTTAAAGTAGAGGCAGAGCACACCTCTGAGTTCCTTTCTGCCTTTGACAGTATTTTGGACAAACCACATGAGTTAGATTTTTAACTAGAGTTAGATTTTTCACCTGTGCCTTGGTTACCCCATCCATACTGCATGCAGAGAATGCTTGCTTAGCTTTATAAATTGCTCAGCAGATGTATGGGGAAAAAAGCATTATGTAAGACATCAAAGAAGTAAAAAAGATTAAAACATCAATGTCTTTAGAGATATCTAGAAGAAAAGCAGGTTCTTATATTTTCCAATTTTGTGTTGCAAACGTTCATATGCTTTGCAGTATCCATATGTTCCATTTAAAAATGGAATGATATGTCCCAGCTGAAAAAAAGTCTAAAATAACACATTGATGAAACACGAGATAGAAATGTAGCCTTGGTTCATCATATTAGGTAAGCAGTTGTTTAACTTTTAGCATGTGTCATCAAATTCTACGGTCTTTAAAAGAGAAGTGGTAACAAATGTGGTTAAGAGCTTGACTAAATATCAGTTTGAATATGAGGCTGGATATCCCTACTTCTATAGAGGGTCATACATGATCACACAGTGCTACAGCTGTAATAATACAGTTGCTTTGAGATCTTTTTTCAAAGCATTGAGGAGTTCCTAGTAGCTCCCTCACATGCAATGAGAACTGAGAATACATAGACATACCAAGGCCCATATACAGCCCTTGTCTTATCTCACTGACGTAAATGGCTAGCTGTAATTAATTTCAGTGGGATCAGGATTGTAATACGTAAACCTGCTGAAGGAAACCTTCTCCCTGCTCCCACTCATATTGTATGAGCCTTCCTATCATCACCGTTCCTGTATGTTAACATCATAGACAGATGTAAAGCTTTAAAAGGGGAATGAATGAAATCTGAAGTGCTGAATTAGTCAAAYTGAATTAATGACCGTGTTTAGTGGTATTTTTGCTATAGAGAGTGTAAAGAATTGGTTGAGATTTTCTCCTGTGAAGGCTGTATTCTACAATTTCTTTTTCAAATGACAAAGTGATTAGCATAGTAGAAACCTTGGTGCTCAGCACACTCTCCATCAAACAACAAATGTCAAGTCCTATTAATATAGTCAGCTTTCTATAGTGGCTGATCAGACGCTATCTATCATTATATGTTTATTACCTTGTTGAAATAGTATTTTGAGGTTCTGCTGACAGTAACTTTGGATGGCATGCCCTTTTTCTTGAATTCTCTACACCTTTCATTTTATTCCATTTGCAGTTCAGGCACAAACACTTACACTGAGTCCAGGCTGGGAAACCATTAATTGTGAAAGTCCAGATTTTCAGCAGTTCATGCTGGTACAATAAGTCTTCTCTCCCCATCTCCTCTCCCATGTGAAAAGAATCTGTATTTTTAATAATAATAAAAAGAGATAATCACTTAATGCAGAAATGTCCATTGCACCCGAACAGCAAATCCAGCTTAAGTGGAAATTTACACAAAGAATTATTTATAGGAATCAATCATAATTACATTTAATGCATGCTGCAGCTGTTTATAATTGTGGTTTTCCCAAGGTTATTCTCCTCCTACCATCCACCCCCACACACATGAAATTTGTTTCTGTGGAAATGCTTAGGAAGCATTATAATTTTCCTGTAACTTGTTACAATGGCAGCTGACTGTTCTGAGGCAGACTAGATCCTGATTAGTGAGTACAATAAGAAAGAAGAAAAGACAATTTTTGGACCAGTAAAAGAGTTTTGAGAAGCTGATCAGTAATAACTATCAGGACAAATATTTTCCATGTCATTCTGTTTGTTACTTATTATGAAAAATAAATCTGAGTGCTAAATTAGGAAGTTAATTTTAGGTAATCATAAATTCAGGATACTGTGGGCCACACTGAGAAGCCATGCATGAAGTGGCATAACTGGGACCTTCACACACTCAATTAGAAATTTTCTTCCCTGCAAAATCATTACTGCAGAACTGATTGTACAGTGCATTTATTTTTTAATGACTGAAAAGGCTGATTTTTCACAGAGAAAGAAAAAACAGATTTCATTTAGAGTACTTCTGAGTTCCTGTCATTTGGTAAAAAAACTGAAGGCTTTTTAGGAAAGAAATACATCGCATACACATATTTCAGTGTGGTGAAAGCCCATGTGTCTGACCAGAAAAACTGGAAGGGAACACACTGGGCATCCATACTGAGTAAGATATATGGCTACCCATAAAGGAGTCTGAGCTGCTTTTTTCTTATAGTATGAGCCAGGAGCAGGTGTAAATTTAAAACAGCCATTCTGTTGGGTACATGTTCCTCTGGCTCCACAGTCAGCAGCTTTTAAAATTTTAATTACATAGTATATTGATAGATTTCCTATAATAGTAATTAGCTCTAAGCAAGTTCAGGGGAAAGTGAGACCTATGTTATACTATCTTATTCATCTCTCTGAAGCATCCCCTGTGACTCTGGTATTCATATTTGGGTCAGACCATCTCAGTCACCCAAACCCTGCTGAGGGAAAACTCTATGAAGCTTGGAATGTAAACTCCCCTGGGTTTTAGGGATAGTGGTATTTCAACTTTTGTCTGGTTTATGTTTTTTACTCTATCTTTACAAAATATCTCTTTGATATATGGGACTGGACATTGACTTTAGATGTCCAGTTAGGCATCAGAAGTGATGTCATGAACACCATATGATGGAGAATTCTTGTAGCAGTGGTAGTGATATTAGGCTCAATGATATACTATAAAAATTTCTGAGGGTAGAAATAGCACATAATTAAGTATGATTTTAGTACCTCAACTCTATTTTAACTTCTGGAGCACTATAGAGTGAATCTGTAAGGAAAGGGCAGTTATATATATCCCACATTATTAAATTTATCTAAAGTTTGGGGTCAAAGTTTTGGTAATTTAGTATGGAGTCCTCCTCCTGGCACATTGTTAAGTGAAACAGGACCAGGATTTCTCCCCTTAGACTTCAGAAACACATTGTCAAGGGTCCTGATGCAAACAAAAGTTTCAGTGGTGACTTGGCAAAGATGCCCCTGTGGTGGAGGAGGAATGTGTCCCTCTGAAGAGCTGTTGAAGGGTTCAGCTCTGCTCTGTCAGGGAGAGAGGCACAGCCGGGATGGCTGCAGAGGTCCCAGCCGCCCAGCCCCACTGTGGCACCCCAAAAGCAGAGCCCCTTACACATCAGCGACTGCACTGCCTCAGTTTACCGTGCAGCGTTTTAGGGCAAACCACAGTCCAGGGTCACATTGAGGGAGCCTTGAAAATCCCTCCCTCTGCTTCTGCAATGTCTCAGAGAAAAAGTAGGTACAAGCCCATTCCAAATCAATTYGCTCTCTTGCTATTTGTGCTTTTATTTCTCCCCAGGAACCATGTAGCATTGAATTTAACCATAGCTGAGATACAGAATAAGTAAATAATCAGTGGGGACCAATAATAATTGCAATAAATCTGTAACTTTGATGCTCCAGTGTTTAACATTCTGGTTCAAACTCTGCCCTGCCTTATGCTCTATGCAACCCCTCGGAGGGCAATAGGATTTCATGGGGTATAAATCAGGGTAGAATGAAGTGATTTCAGAATAGGTGAAACTGCTGATGCAACTTTCCCATCTTAAACAGACTTTAGCCAAAAAGTAGAGGAGTGGGCGCAATAGGGAAGAAGGTCACAGCAAGACATTTAAAATTGAACTGGAAAATGTTTAAATAGTTTATATTATTCTATGGGTACAGATTTGTTATTTGTAATGATTGGGGCAGTTTGGCGAGAAAAAAAGGATTTACTATATCAGTTGCTGTATAAAACATATCTTCCAAAAGAGGAGCTTGGATTGTCTGCTGCTAGGTACTCTACCTGAATGAAAAAATGGTCTGTCCGTGGTGTTTCTAGGTAGCTGCTTTTCGATGCATTATTTCTCGGCATGCATGACTGACCAGTTTCAGAGCATTGTAACACTTTAGCATTGACTCTAGAAAACAAACCATATTTTTTCAGTTACAGGCAAGAGGCCTTTGGAAATCTACGGATGAAATGAACATTAGAGTTAGAAGTGGGAGTGTGATTCTCTGGAATGACAGCTTCTTCTGCAGAGGAGTAAATTGCAATTCCATTTATTCCAAGAGAATTTTCAACACTAAATCAGAAAAAAATATTGGTTTTTTTTTGAAAATGAAAGGGTTTCCTCTACTTTCACAAAAAATATTTAAAACATGAAAAATCCAAATCTATATCTACATTCTTTTTTTAATTTTCAAGAAACAAAAGTGGCTAATATATTTTGGTTCTCAGGTTCTTTTTTTCTTTGAGAAACTGAAAGATTTCACCAAATAGAGACCTTTCCTTAAAAAAATTCATTTCCGTAGAAAAATAATTTTTGTGGAGAATATTTTACTCTAAGAAAAAGACCAGATTTTTTTGTCCCCTAACAAAATTGGAGCAATGGAGAAACTTGCAGCCAAAACATGCCATTACTATGACATCTGCAGAATGAAGGAGTTGTGATTGGAGATTACTTTCCCTCCTAAGGTAAACTACTATCACCACCATGGAAGTAAAGCTGTTGCATGTACTTTGTCTCATTTATTGGTGGCATTCCACAACCATTCTTATTCGACTGGCTTTCTATAACTTTGATGCTCCAGTATTTAACAATCTGGATCAAACTCTCTTTTTACTTCTTATTTTTTTCCATTGATAACTTTCCCCGCATATTCCAGCAGAAATGGAGCTGTACACTGAGCTATGTGCCTCTTTCACCACCACTGCTGAAGAACGTGCCTTTGGTGATGGCATCTGACGGCTTGTGAGGCAGGAGAGAAGGAGCACAGCCCTTCGCTGCTGCACTATGGGAGAGGCCCTGAGGGGCTGGGGACCAGGGGGCCTGCATTCCCCCTGCCCTGCACCCTCCATCAACACTTTCATTTCTGCAAGAGAGGTTTAACCCCCACCACCAATGATAATTCTGAAGCTATTTTACATTATTTTAATTTGTTACATGAAGTACGGGGTACTGAAAAATCAGACCCTTAGAGTAAATCAAGCAGTGATTATTAGCTACATACCAAACACAGCAGTAACGCTGAGAAAGAAGGTATCATGGAGGCTTTTAAAACGGTTAGTAGAGCCAATAAACCACTCCATAAGAAAGTTCTGAATGTCAAAAGAATTGATTTTGAATGTAGCTGTCTATATACTGAGAATCTTAAAAGGGGCATTTTTAACTGAGTTTGAAAAGTGCCTTTTTTTTAGTGCAACAGTCTCTTAAAAGGAAGATCTCTATGCCAGCTGTCCTGTCATCCTCTAAGTGGCACACACATGCTGAGAAGCTGATCTTTGGGACCAGTTGCCAGAAAGGCTATAAGGTAGTGCCAAACAACTATATTTAAACAATCTCTTTGTCATACATAAAGATGCATGACTGGACTTCTGCTGCTCACAGACGTGTGGCCAAAAAACCATGATCAGCATGCAAACCTAAAGGCTGGACTCTTGCTCTGTCTTGAACTACAGTTTTCAGCCCCAAAACTGGCAACTTGAGCTGCAAGAGAACTGTTAGTTGGCATCAGGTACCAGGGATACGACATGCTGAAAAACACACCTGATGCATCCGGTCCCCTTTGAGCGCCAGTTGCTCCCAGAAGGAAAGTGAGGTAGGTCCCATGCAACAGCCAGAGCTGGGCTGAACTCAGCTCCCTTCTCCTCCCCGCTGCACCTTTGCATGCACCTCTGCTGTATGGAGCACCTGCACCTGGTGCATATGGASGTCTGAATTTGCAAATATTTCTAGTGGTTTGCGACCACTTTAATGGTAGTGCTTGGCTCCTYGCTGCAGCAAAGCAGCTGCCTTGCAGTGGTGATTCATGACTGGCAGTGGCTGGGCTGCGTTTATATCATTATACATAGCAGAGATGCTGCCAGGGACAAGCAGCTTTAAATTGTGACTTTTGTTTTATAGAAGTCTTGCTTCATAGTGGTCGCTTAGCTTATTTCCAGGGAAAGAAGCTGTGAGGGTATGAGTATTTCATATAACTGCATTAACACATGGGGCCTTTCCCACCAATCCTTTAGTTTCTAAGCCAGTACAGTGGGAACAACACAGGACCAAAAGCTGCAGCTTGTCTCCTCTCCTAGCCCTGCTCCAGCCGAGCTGAGAGTGGTGCTGCCCAGGTCGAGAGCCGTGGCTGCCTTGCAGGACTACAGTTCTCCCCAGGGAAGTTTTCCCATCACACATGTCTATAGACCCTGGGATCAAATCAGATCTCAGGCTGTCATTTGAGTGCCTATTTCTGCCAGGTGCATAAACTCACTGACAATGATTAAAAAAAGTGTAGCTCAAGATTTTCCAGGATATAGCTACTATAACTGCATTAGTACAAACAAGCAAGGCAGCTGTAGATTAATTAACTCAGGTACCATTAGCTGTTCCACATAGGATAATCCACATGAGGTAAATTACACAGGTTCTTAGGCAGGTTTTACAACCCACACTGAAATTCCTGCTGTTGAGGTATGATATGAAAACTAGCTAGAAATTTCCATACTTCAGTAAAATGTTGGAAGAATTGACATATGCAATGTGTTCAGCATGGCCTTTCCGCTTGTTTCCCTGCACAACTTTGCTTTCACAAAAAAATTAACCCACGCTGTGTAGACATAATTCCATAATATTTCTTATTAACAAAAGACTTTCCCAATGAAATAATATAAACAAACCATAGTGCTCCTGATGCTGAGTATATATTCAAAGGTTAAGAGTAAAAATTTCTCTTGTGGATTAAAAAAAAAAAAATGAAGCCACAAGTGGGATTTTTTTCACTGATCATTTTAAAGCATTGAACATTATTTATTGCTGTATTTCTTAATTAATCCATTTCACTGGTTAGTGAATTCTTTGCTATTTTTCAGATGGAAAAGCTCAGGACTAGATTGCGATAAATCCTACATTTCTTTTTGATGCCTTTCTTGGCATTACTAAGCACCATGGGTTACTAGGTCCTTTCCTTCTAAGCAATCACTAATACTTTTCAAAACAAGGCTAGACAAGAAGGTGCCACATTTTAAACAAAGATTTAGGAGTTGGAGTACTCATCTTAGCCTTGAAAGACCTTGTTTCAGTTCACTCCTCTGTCAGAGGGTTCAAATGCTCTTCCATGCCTAGGAGATTTATTTAGCCACCAAGACATAGGGAAGCTGAAAAAGATAAGGAAGAAGACGGAATAAAAATTCTGGATTTTGGATTTGAAGTCCTGCTCTGCCTGTATTGTTCTGGCATCTAAGCATGGATGCTAAGGAACAAATTTTTAGGACATGCTTATGTGTACACAAAAGCACTTAGGTGCCTGTCTCCTGGTTGTGAAACTGCCTCACACCTTTGTGCTTTTGAGATCTGAGGGCAGGATAAATCCTTGTCTCTCTGTCAAACATGTTGCAAGTAAACTGGGGAGACTTTGGTCCAGAACTCCTTTGCAAATACTCAGCTGTTGGGAAAAAAATTCCCATACCTGTTTTTTGGTAAATACAAAAATGTTCAGTGGAAATTCTGGCATGCTGTCACTTATCAGTATAAGTTTCTAGTGCACAGTTTAAAAAACAAGATTTACCTTCATATAATGCGGACTGCTTTCTCCTAGATATAAAAGCTAAGCTGTGTGTGCGTGTGCAAGCGTGTGTGTGTGTGTGCATATGCATGCCTGTGTGTCCATGTGTGTCTGCGTGTGTTAAACATTTTTCTTGAGCAGTGAAGGCTGTGCCAAAGTCTCTCCCTCTCAGCAAATCCAAGACCAAGGCTGGAGGCCATGAGAATTAGCTGCAGGTGCTTAGGGTTTAGAAACTGCTGAAGGGACGAAACACCAAGGTGTTGGCTCCAGGTTAGTTCTTATGATCAACTATTCTTTTTATCTTCCCATAAGACCACCTCACTCTTTTGTTGGCAAGGGGGAGGGAAAAGGGGGGTGCAAAAAAGAGTTAGAGTGTTTGATTTCAAATGGGAGGTAGGATTTCTCAGAAGATGAGCCTGTAGCGATCAGGAAAAGCAGATTAAGAGAAGCAGATGTGGGGAAGAGGGAAAGTGGGGAGGGGGCTGGATTTATTCATGCAATTTAGGATATTAGCAGTAAATTGAGCAGGCGGTTTGTTCTGTGTTTAGTCTTAAACAAATTCTGCCCCCTTTTCCCGCGCGCTTTCCCTTTGTTTATCTCCTGAGAGATGCCCACATGTGTACAATACAAAGAGTTGAGTCATAAAAGCACAGGCCTGTCAGCCTCCCTAAGGACCAATTAATGGTGCTCCAAATCTTGTGGGCAGGCAGATGAAAAGAATACGGAGAGAGAAGGGGAGGTGGATGAATACTCAACGAGAGCAAGGCAGGTTTTTAGATGTTGGTAGGAACTTCTTTAGGTATTCTTAGTTAACTTATTTGGGGTTTGGCTTTCTCTCCCGCTTCTGCAGTCCCCTGGTCATAACCGGAACAGAGGGAAATGCAACACTTCAAAATATCAATTAGGCTTTTATCCAAACCAATAACAGCATGATACCAGTGTGGGAGAGGGGGCAGGAAAAGGCCATTTAGAATTTTTCCAACCCTCCTTTCATATATTGGCAGTTTTATTGATAGGTACTTGAGTTTATATTACCATTTGTATCTCTGCACTGGGTATTTCTCTGAATGCAGCAGGCTTTGTAGTGCAACCTTTTACTCCTGTCTCACCCCCTACGTGTCCACAGGCCTTTGAACAGCAGGTGAGTGGCACTTTGAAATCAGGAGTTGAAAGTGTTTGACATGGAAAGGGGAGCATGAAAGTCTTGCTCTTTGAACCTTTTCTTTTCAAAGTCCCACAGAAAGTACAGGCAGGACAATAATGGACAGGCTGGGGGCTCTCAGGGTGAAGTGGGGATATGTGGTAATGAGGTTTTAAGTGTTTTGGCAGTTGTTCCACCCCACAGTTCCTCCCCCTATGTACTCCTAGTGAATTAAATCTGCCATATCATATGACAGAAATCTTTAGCTGGGTATATATTCTTCCTCTGCTTAATACATTCCTTGACTAAGTTCTGCAAACAAGACTGAGGAGATGACAATGGGAAAACGGTCAAAATTATGATTGGGTTGCTGACTACCGAAGGAAGATCAATTTTTTGGTTTGTTTTGCTTTCCAATTAAATGAAGCCAGTACAATAAATGCAAGTTGCACTAGAAACACAGCCAGCTGTTGCATCAAAGATTATACTCAGGCCTCTCTAAGCTCAGATGCAAACTCACTTTCTGTCACCTGTTCAGGTCAGGAGGGTGGACTAGTAAACTTGCCAGCTGCTAAGATTTGCTTCAGTTACTTTACCTGCAGGTGAGATCGGTTAGAGTGCAGAGAATGAAAGAAGCTTGGAGGCCCTGAAATGAAACATCTCATTTAAGAGCTTCATTATATTTAAGAAGAGAGAACTCACTAGGCTAAGTTATTATTCTGTGAGGTCCATGAGCTGATCTTTCGCTCTTTGGAGAGGGGTAAAAAAGCAAGCTCATAGTCCCCTCTATAATGTGTCTTCTCAATAGTGTAATCCTCTACCTGGGAGGAAAAAAATTCCTTCCTGAATGATGTAGCAATCATTTTACACACTCAAGCATGAAATTTCATCACCATTATCTTAGCTTGGATGACTGTACAGATGTTGTTTGGCCATAAAATGTATTCAGCCCTTTTTTAAATCTAACTGTAGTATCTGTCTCGGTGACCTCCTGCAGCAGTTAGTTCCATGGGTTGGGCTATGCTTTCTGAGGAAAATTTATTTTTATTGAGTATAGAATTAGCCATGGTAGGAGAGGAAGCATTGACTATAATCTCCCTATCAAAATACCCCAGAACATTCTAACTGCTCTTTTTTGCCTGATCTCTCTAGCTTCTTATGTCATTAGCCCTGCCCAACACTGTCCCTTTCTGCACCTAGATCTTGAGTGGCTAAAAGGGAGCCTCTCCTTCAAAATGGCTGATGCCAGAGTCCTCCAACCAATCACCACTTAAAAAAAAATCTGACCTAAATTTGAATACTAAGTCCACTCTACCCTTTATTTAATTACTTGAAATGGACCATTTTTCTTTCCCATGTGGTGCATGCATAATGTAGGCATTAATTTAACTTTACGCTAACAGTCCTGCTCAGTGAACACGAGTAAAGCTGATGCTACCACACTCTGTTGCAAGTGCCACATGCAGAGTCCCCAGCATCCCTGCAGCACCTCACTAATGCCCCCGGGCACTGCTCTCCTGCAGGGCCACTGCAGCACACTGGTTGCATGGTTAGCCCCTGAGAGGTAGTTATCCAACATGAGCTCGCTGGGAGCTGCCCCTTAGGAGAACACCTCTGGAAGCCCCCTTGCTTCAAGGATTAGAAGCAGAAACGAAAAGCTTCGTTTCCTGTTTGAAATGTTTGGTTTTAGCCCTTTGCTCTGCAAAGTGAGGCTGGAGGTGGTGAGGGAAACCAGGCTCTCAGGGAGGAAGGCTGTCTCTGATTTTTGTGGCTCGGCAATATCTTGGGGTTTCTTGGATGCAAATCTCTTGAGGCTTGTCAAGAAGCTGGTTACTTTGGACTCTGCCTTGACAAGTAGTGTGTCTCATTGCACATCCAGCGCTAGACTTTTTTTCTACAGTCAGGCTGCTGGTGTGGTGGATCACACACCCTGATCACAAGGTGCATGAGAAGCCGTGTAGTAAGATGGAGAAGGGCCAGGGAGTGAGCGTGGGGTATCACCATCATATTGATACTAACTCCCTCTGCAGCCTGGATCAGCTTGCTTCACCTGTCTGCCTTACTTCCTCCAGCTATAAATCAAGGATAGTAATGATTGTCTACTTTATAGGCTTGGGTATATCAACTAATTAATTACAGTCTGTAAAAGGGAATGTCTACACACAGGTATGCAAAATCACATGCTAAGCACCACATCTGAGCCAGGGTTCTGGTGACCTGCCTGAACTCATGGGTAACAATTTATTATTCATCTAAATTCTCATGCCAAAGTTTAATAAATTAATTTAATTTAAATTTAATTCTAAAATACCATTTGTGGTCAAGATCTGGTGTTTATTTCCTTTCTGATCAGAGCCATACCAACTATATGTAATTACACATTAAGTAATGGAATGAGGCCTAATAAATACAATGTCTCAATGACCTTTTTTTTATTTTAGAAAACATATTTTCAGTGCTTTTTCTCAAATGGGTTTGTTTCTTTACACGTTGAAAATTTAAACACTTGATAATGTAATGGTCAGGAAGACATTTAGGTTAGTGTTCTTAAATCATGTATATTTGGCATGTAAATGACCACAGAAAATGGCAATGTTCAACAGATAGTGACAACAGCAACAGTGTTATATGCAATGCTCATCATCTGGACCAAAAAATAAAGAAATAGGAGAGTGCTCTAAATATATAAGTTCTTTCCTTATGACCTGTCTGAAAAATGTCAGAAGCAGACATTGAACATAGTTGTTTCTGTCATACTTCTGTCAAACCTGGTTTCTGCATCTCAAGGCATTGTACTATGTTAACTAGAACTGAGTTGCATGTGGTCCTCCAAAACCTGCCCATATATTATGCTTTTGATTTTTTCTGCCTGAAGTCTTTCTACTGACAGTCTATCAAATAGTGTGATCTGATTTGGTCTGAAGACTTTCTGCGGAATCTTCTCCCCACAAATTATTAGCCCACTACCTGTTTTCTTACAACTTTCTTACTTACCTACTTTTCTTACACTTTCCTCACRTGTGAATTGCTCCAGTGTACTCACCTGTTGGGTTTTCTTTTCAGTGTTTTCACTTCTTTTCTTTAAATTCCAATTGGTCTATGTCTACATGATGATTCAATACAGATTCCACAAGATGACATGCTACTTGGCCCATGACACAAACGGGGCCCAAGGTTTGCTCAAGGAAGTAATTTGTGATGTTCTCCAGGAATTTATATTCATCCCATCAGAGCAGCTTTAGTTTTTTCCAAAGAGATTTCAGCTCAGCCCAATTACTTTGAAAGCATAATCTGAACAGGTTGCTCTGGAGCATTCAGAGCTGTATCGCACAGGTATAATTTTATATGACCCTAACAATGGGATTTTGTCCGCTTGGACATTTCACAGCCTATTTTAGCTCCCCGCCAGGGTGCTGTTTTGAAGATCCAAAAATTTTTTTTTTCTTGTCTTCTTTAGTTGTAGCTCTAGTTATAGCCTTATATCCCATTTAATTTGTTCCTCTCCATTTTCTACACAAGATTAGGAACACTTTTAGAGTCTTAACATATATCCTCTTTTAATTATCTCATAGCTGAGCCATACATATATAGCTTTTTTTATCTTCTCTCATATGTAAATTCCTCTAGTCCCCTGATCATTTTTGTTTCTCTTCTCTGAACTCTCTCTAATTTGCCAATATGTTTTTGGCAATTAAGATTCCCACAACTAAATGCAATGTTCCTTATGCCTTCATGCCAGATCCCTACAGATTTTCAGAAGAGGTCACTGCTCACAGCTGGGGCCAGATTTTGAAAAGCACTTTGAATGTTGAGTGCTTTTGAAAATATGGCTATAAAATATCATTATGGGAGCTGCTGGCTAAGGAGCATTTTGAAAAACGTAGCTCTCTTTAGGTGTCTAAATAGAGTTGGGACTCTGTTAAAAATGTGATGCTATTAAAAATGTTGAGCRGATGAGTATCTGTTTCCAGGCCCTTTCAGAAAACTGTCCCATAGAATAGGACGTGTTCTTTTTCTTCTCTATATCTTCCATTTCTAATTCATGTGATTAAGATCAGTGGAATCCATTATGCTACATTCCTGTGTGCTATTTCAAATAAACACTGTTTAACTTTCAGCTATACCTAAACAGGTACATTCATATTTTGCAGGAAAGTTGGATTAAAAGCAGTTAGTGTTCATGGAAGAATGGTGCCCAGAGAAACTTATAGATAAAGTGGTTGTCTGTACCATCTTGACATGTTTTAACATATCATGAATAATACAGATAATGATCAAAACTGAGCAAATAAATCAAAAATAATAGTTTATTTAATGTTTTTCTTTCTATGAATGATCACTATTTATACAAATAAATTTATTTAGATATTGTCTCATTTCCTGTTGTATATATATTGCTTAACCAACATTGTCTTGGAACTAAGCTGTGGAGCTTGATATTGATGAGTTCAGTTCTTAAGTAGTTCTTTGGGATCAGTTGGGAATTCATCTGCTTTCTAATTGGGGGCACAGGAGAAGATTACTCCAACTTCTTTTTTTAACTCTCCAGAGTACCTATGTTGTTGATAGCAAAATTTGGATCACCATTTTTTTTAAACATCATGCTTCCAGGAGCCAAAAATGATTGATATGTGGTGTGGAGTGCCATGTTCAGACAATACAATCAGAATGTTGTATTACATTTCTCTACAGTCACCCCTACGAAGCTTCATATTTGATAGTACTGGGAGGTAGGGAGGGAGGAGCATTTTTTTGCTTTTTTGCAGGGAGAGGGCTTAAAATAGCAAAAGAATTGCAGTTTTCTGTGCTTCGGTAAATATATTCACTAGACAGTTAAAAAATTGTTTATGATGTGCCTAATAGAGCCATTCTAGTTTATCAGTTAAATATGTATTCATAATTTTTTAAAAGGAATATTATTTACCCAGAAGACCAGAACAGTTTCTAAAAGAGCTTTTCCAGTCCATCATGTAAATATGTATTTAGGACAAGTGCTGTGTGTACAGTATTAAAAAAAAAATCCTCTGAAAATCTCTTTGAAAAGTTATTGCACATGTCCACTGCAGCAACAAAGTTTTAAATATTCATATCTCAGCTGTTTCCTTTTTCAGATTTCTCAATTTCGTTTGAATATATTGCGGGTGAAGTGCTTTGCAAGAGCTTCATTTGTTGAATGTTAGCAGGCTTGTGTCCAAAAGGACTGCTCATGTGTGTGAAGCTACATATGTGCTTACATCTTTACCAGATCAGGGACTTCATTTGGTTGGGCTAACTTAAATATTGCTTGGTATGTGGTTCGCATAGGTTTACTAGAACTTCAGTTACTAATTACTAAAGTTGTCTGGGATAAAAAAGGGCTCTTTTCTGTATTGCTTTGCATTTCATATGTTCATTTGCTCTGGATGTACAAAATGGGTGTACAGCAATACCAAACCAGGGTTGCGTGTAACCAATCAATAAACCCCTACAAYGGAAGAAGGCTCAGAGGAGATGGGCAAGGGTCATATGCTCCTGTAGCTCAGGGAAGACCATAGGGAGTGACTGACCASAGCTGTTGCAAAGAAAGCTGAATTTATCTCAACACAAAGGGGGACCAGTGGGTGGCCTTTTTTGAGATAAAGGGTTATATCAGTTGAGTGGATTAACTGACTACATCAGTTGAGTAGAACAACTGGTTGTGTAAATGTTTTTCCCTGAGTTAATCAAAAGAGTGTGAATGCCTCCTGAGTTAGCCAGACCAGTGTGGCGGGAAGCAGGGCACATAGATGGCTTAGTCCAACATAGAGTATAAAAACCGAACAATCAATAAAAAGAAATTTGAAGAGAGCAATGGGCATTAGCTCGTTTCAACCCACATATTCCCGGTGACTGGGGACACCCAGCATTGTGAAGGGGAACCTGTTATAGAGATTGGTAATGAGAATCACATTTGTATTTTGATTCAACTGTATATTGTAATTGCTATATACTGCTAACCTTAACTTACACTTGTGATTTCAGTATATTGCTGTATCATTCTGCTAAATCAAAATCCCATGTTATGTCAAATATCTTCAAATAACTAAACATGGTATTAAACGTTAAGCTCTCCACATGTGGAATATCTGAAGGAACCTGGTCAGAGAGCACTGGTTGCTGACAYCACAGTATGTTGTATTCATTTGGCACTGTTACAAATGCAAAGAGAGAGATTAACTAGAGAATCAGTACTAAAACAAATAGAGAATTATTTTCTCAAGTAACTACACTAACAGACTTGAACAAATCCTAGATACTAATGCCTTTCTTACATGTCTGACTGGATGCCAGCACAGAATGACACTTACTTTGAATTCCATTACTTTAAGTTTTACACTTTGTTTTGATTTTGCATTGATTTGCATAGGCCTATAAATACTGCAGGCAGAGATTTAAGAGTCAAAAGTGAATTTTCCTCTTTACMCTCACGGCACATCTTTTAATACACTGATTTTTTTTTTCTTCAGTAGCATCATGTAAATTATATTGTTCAAGTCTTTGAAGCAAAGTTCCCACTTACTGCAGTGTAACCTGGATTTCACACCAGAATTTTTGGCTGTTTGATTGAAGGAGAGGTTTTAACCAAAACAGTAAGCATGAAAGTATCAAAATTTGGAAAATTTAGATCTAGAACATCACAACAGATACATGGAGGAAGTATGGAGTGCCTGAACAAACATTTTGCATATTTTCATTCTTTTACAGTGCTCTAAAATACTGTTTAATTCTTAATAGAGGGGAATATTTTTATATGAAAACTGACAGTTGCCTTGAATTTCAAAAATGCAAATATAGATTCAAATTTTGAAACACTCTGAAGTTCTTCCAATAAAATAAAGGCAGTAAAAAATTGCATGTTCTCTTGCAAAACAATCAGCCGTGAACCTTTTYCAAAAATGAATATATTTACATTCAAAATTGCCATATTTTTCCAAAATTCTTGTTGTAGAATCTGTCATGACATTTTTCATCAACATGTTTATTGAAATAGCTCTCAAGATTTTTACTGAAAACAAAGCTTTCACTACATGAAAAAAGATCACTCACCAATATGATCTAGAATTCAAGTAAAAACCCTTGGAAAATCACCCCTGAAACTATGCAAACAAAAAATCAACATTTTCTTTAGAATTGTTTTTCCATTTTGAGAGAGTCTATTTAAAACTGAGTTTTGTTTTCTGTCTTTTTTATATCTTAGATCTCTATATATTTGACTACTGAGAGATGTAATAAAAGAAGAGTGGAAAATCTTCCATTATATATTGGAGTTTGTCTAATTGTTTTATTGGTATTGTTCGTATGATTGGTTTGTGTAAGAGATTCTGTTTTTTGAATTTGATTTCATATCTGCACTATTTCACAAAGACAAAGACATGAGGCAGTGGCTATGCGCTGCAAGTCTAAGGCCTTCCAATTAACGGGTTTTTTGCTAATGTAAACACAGTGCTCAATCTTGCTTGTATTTAGAAATGCTCCATTGACATACCTGAAGATTTGCTTTTATGCCACCTTCTACACATTGCGTGGAACTTTCTTTTGATGATTACCTTAATCATTAATTTTTAACCTGGGGATTATTAACAATGCTTTTAGCATCTTTAGCATCTTGATGTTTTTATGGCCCTTTAAAACTTTATCAGTGCTCTTGCACTTGATATTTCAGCTCTGTTTCTCTCCTGTGGCTCTTGTCATGAATTGGCTCTGTTCTTCTCCACTTTTCCCAAAGGGGAAATCTACTTAGTAATTCCTAGGATGTTGTTGAGCCTGCTTAAACACAAACATATTGCCCTATTTAATCAGTGTCTTGATCTTGTATTTCTTGTTTTCTATTTGTTTTCTGCTTTAGTAGTTATTGCAAGTAGCCTGAGGAAGCATTAAACTGGTAAGACTGTTCTGCTTCTAGGTCATTGGTTTTCTTCTATATGAAGTTAATCCCCATCAGATAGCAAATCTATATAAGAGAAAAGGTGATTTCTAATCAGATGGAGAATGCAAATTTATATCTGTTAAAATATGAAAGTTAACTATAACCAATACAGGGCCTACATTCACATTCATTGAATTTAATGACAGGACTTCTGTTTCTTTCACTGGAAGCAGATTTGGACTTGAACAAARTTGACAAAGATGAGTAAGCAGGTTGTCTTGTAATTTTTCCCTTTTTACATAACTGAGAGCATAGTATACTGTTCAGCTGATTTCTGGAGAACAGGAGAGGTGCCTGAGGACTGGAAGAAGGCCAATGTCACCCCAGTCTTCAAAAAGGGCAAGAAGGAGGACCCAGGGAACTACAGGCCAGTCAGCCTCACCTCCATCCCTGGAAAGGTGATGGAGCAGCTCATCCTGGAGGCCATCTCCAAGCATGTGGAGGACAAGAAAGTGATCAGGAGTAGTCAGCATGGCTTCACCAAGGGGAAATCATGCTTAACCAATCTGATAGCCTTCTATGATGGAATGATTGGCTGGGTAGATGAGGGGAGAGCAGTGGATGTTGTCTACCTAGACTTCAGCAAGGCTTTTGACGCTSTCTCCCATAACATCCTCATAGACAAGCTCAGGAAGTGTGGGCTGGATGAGTGGACAGTGAGGTGGATTGAGAACTGGCTGAATGGCRGAGCTCAGAGAGTTGTGATCAGTGGCACAGAGTCTAGTTGGAGGCCTGTAGCTAGCGGTGTCCCCCAGGGGTCAGTMCTGGGTCCAGTCTTGTTCAACTTCTTCATCAGTGACCTGGATGAAGGGACAGAGTGCACCCTCAGCAAGTTTGCTGATGATACAAAACTGGGAGGAGTGGCCGATATCCCAGAGGGCTGTGCTGCCATTCAGAGAGACCTGGACAGGCTGGAGAGGTGGGCGGAGAGGAACCTCATGAAGTTCAACAAAGGCAAGTGCAGGGTCCTGCACCTRGGSAGGAATAACCCCATGCACCAGTACAGGTTGGGGATTGACCTGCTGGAAAGCAGSTCWGCSGAGAAGGACCTGGGAGTGCTGGTGGACACCAAGTTAAGCATGAGGCAGCAATGTGTCCTTGTGGCCAAGAAGGTCAACGGTATCCTGGGGTGCATCAGGAAGAGTGTTGCCAGCAGGTCGAGGGAGGTGATTCTCCCCCTCTACTCAGCCCTGGTGAGGCCACATCTGGAGTACTGCGTCCAGTTCTGGGCTCCCCAGTACAAGAGGGATGTGGCACTACTGGAGCAAGTCCAGCATAGGGCTACWAARATGATTAGGGGGCTGGAGCATCTCTCTTATGAGGAAAGACTGAGAGAGCTGGGCCTGTTTAGCCTAGAGAAGAGAAGGCTGAGAGGAGATCTTATCAACGTGTACAAGTATCTGAAGGGAGGGTATCAAGAGGATGGGACCAGAATCTTCAGTGGTGCCGAGTGACAGGACGCGAGGCAACGGGCACAAACTGAAACACAGACAATTCCATCTGAACATGAGGAAAAACTTTTTCACTGTGAGGGTGACAGAGCACTGGAACAGGTTGCCCAGAGAGGTTGTGGAGTCTCCTTCTCTGGAGATATTCAAAACCCGCCTGGACGCGATCCTGTGCGACGTGCTCTAGGTGACCCTGCTTGAGCAGGGGGGCTGGACTAGACGATCTCCAGAGGTCCCTTCCAACCTCAGTGATTCTGTGATTCTGTGATTCTTTTGTGAAGCATATACCTCATATTTAGTATTCTACTCTAAAATCGGATTCCATTAAAACAGCACCAGGCTTATCATCTTTTAATTGTTGTCTATAAAACCTTTTTGGTCTATAAATCAAGCTTTTTTTTTTTCTTCTAATTGCTAGTCTTGCAAACTCAAACTCCCTTCTTCCCATTTCACAACCCCTCCTCTATCAACAGAAGGATTTTCTGTGCCAAATTAGGCTGCTTCCTGTGATACAAGTTTCATTATATGGTATATACTTTTGGTGACATGACTTCATTCAGTAGCTGTTTGGAATTGAAGCCATTCTGTTGATAATGCATAACATGGAGCAGAGATTAACCTCTTAATCTTAACTAGCTCTCCCTACAGTGGTAAGAGTGAACTGTGTTTGTCTTTCATTTAATTAAGTCTGCAGAGTTTTTTGTTTTTGCATTTCTTTTTTTCCTCTGGAAAAAATAACAAAGAAACCTAATAAATTTCTGTCGTTTCTAAGTCATATTTCAGTGTTGTTTTTGTGCTGTTTCAGTTCTTTGTTGTTAATTAGATCAAGCCAGCTTGCCACTGAGACAGTAACAGTGGTGCCACCAGACTGCAATCTGTCAAGTCCTCCAAAAACCTCCTTCAATTGCTTTTGTAGGTTTACTTCCTCTTTACTGAGTCCCTGGGATACATCCCTGCTGTGTTTTGATAAAAGTTCTCCTCATGCTCTGTGTAAATTTCAATAATTGCATGATAGCGCAGAGGTATCTTCTTGAGGGTTCCAGGAAGTACCATTGAGTGCAGGGCATTTTGCCATCTCGTTTTTCCAAACAGCGAGAATAGAGACAATAATGACAGCTATGGAGGAGTTCTTGAACACATATTTTGCCCTTTCCCTCTTGGTGGTGGTTGCCTTTCTTTCAACAGTGTTTAGGCAGAGTGCTGAAGTTCAAGATGACTGTCCCTAAGTTGTTCTCTCACACTTTTCTTTGTTGGTATAAATAGAGGAGACCTCCTTGTGGTGTTCCTCTTGGGTAGCATTCAGCACTTTCATTGTAGTACCATCGCTTCAGAGACAGAATTGGTAGGGTTAAGTAAGGATTTAAATGAGCATCACAACATTTCATAACAATGGTGGCATCAAAAGGCCTCATTTGCAGAAATATCAGTATTGCAATAATCAGCTCTCCCACTTCAAAAAAGAACATTTTATTCAATAGCTAATTTGACCTTGAGAAACCTGCAAAGCTCATTTTCCACACCTGAAAAAAAAGACCTCAGCTAGTTCTATCTTGTTACTTAACAATCCCATACAATGTTTAAATTTTACTTTAGATGACATTTATTTCCATTACTTCAGTATATTCAGTCACCTATTTCTTATCAGCTTCTTCAGCCAGAGTAATTTTGAATTGAATGTATTAATATACAGAGATTTGGAAAGAACCTGAACACTGATCATCCTATTGGTTTTTGAGTATGCGGAGAGTTGGTCAAATTAATTTTTCACAGAAAATCTTAGTGAAAATAAAAGCATAATCACTGTTAACATTTCCCCAAAAAAGGGTTTGTTGTTTTTGTTTTGTTTTGTTTTAAATAATGAAAATAAAAACATTTTGGCTAAAGTCAGAATATTTTGATTTGGAAATGCCACTGCAGTTCCTCATAGTAAAACTCGTGTTCCAGTTCTTCTTATCAAGAGTCTATCTTGCTTTTTTGAGAGTATCTTCTGTGATGTCTCACTTTCCCTTCTCACTGAATGCATCTTGGCAGTCATTCCATATCGTTATGCATTATGGGAAAACTCAGTGACCCAGCCTTTGAAGTGATGGGAAATGTGACATGTGGACTACAGTTCCCATGAAGCACTGTGATAGTAAACATTGGTCTATTTAGATGGAGGGGAAAAAAAGCAACATTCTTGATGCAAAGAAAACATAATGCTCAAAGATTCATCTAGCTCAAAACATAAGTTGCAACAGGAAAAACAATGTAGTTGAGAAGGGTACATTTATTTTAAAGTAGGATTTTTCATATCTAAAATGATTGCAATGAGAATCTATGAAGAAATTTACATTCTTTTCAGAATACAGTAAAAATTAATTCTTCCACCTTAGCTATTCCCCTTCACTGAAGATGTCTGTCCTGTGCTATAACTCTCATTTCCTAGCAGCARCTGCTAGAACTTTGATGTTTCATCATGTTCCATTTAATTATTTAAAAGTTATTTTTTTCAGTCACAGATTGCAATAACAGCTATGTTCCTAGAAGGGAAATTTGTACAAATATATTAAGTTCCCATAAATACTTTGAAATATCACAAAAGTACAAACAATTAAAAGAATCTTTCTGAAAAATGGATAAGTTCCTTATTATCCTACCTTCATGAAAGTGTATTTTTCTCACAAGTTTAAGCTGGTATGATCCTTATTGCACTGTGAAAATATCTGTTGGATGAAAGGGTGCTGTATATCTTTGGGTTTTTTTCATGTAGAGAATCATAATTTAATTTTTACTATTTTTTCTATACTTTTTAATAGATAGAAGAAGCTTTCATTCATTCCAGTGAGTGCTTATGCATTTTGCACTAAATGATCACTTGAAAAATGATGGAAGATTGTTGGGAATTAAGATTAAAACTGAGGTCTCTCTCTTGTCTTAAGGTATGATCCTCACCATGAGCAAAGTCCCTGGTACCTGGCAATATCAGAGACTTCCCAYGGCCTCGCCTCTGAGTGGAAAGGAAGCATGAGGCAGGAAAACTACAGTTCCCACAGTGCATGACCACAACCTAATTAAATTACATCTTTCAGTTCAAACATAAAGTAAATTTTATTCTGTCTAGATGAAAAACACTTTTATCAACCTGATAACCTTTCTGTGATGAGATGACYGGCTAGGTGGATGACAGGAGAGCAGTGAATGTTGTTTATCTCAACTTTAGTTAGGCTTTTGACACTGTCTCCCATAACAACCTCAGAGACAAGCTGATGAAGTATGAGCTGGATCAGTGATCAGTAAGCTGGATTTAAAACTGGCTGAACTCCTGGGCCCRGAGGGTTGTGATCAATCGCACAACATCCAGCTGGAGGGCAATCACTAGTGGTGTCTCCCAGGATTATACTGGGTCCAATACTATCGAACATCTTTATTAATGACCTAGATGATGGGACAGAGTGCACCCTCAGCAAATGTGCAGATGATACAAAACTGGGAGGAGTGGCTGATACACCAGAGGGCTGTGCTGCTATTCAGAGGGGCCTTGATAAGCTGGAGAAATGGAAAGAGAGGAACCTCATGAAGTTCAGCAAAGGGAAATGCGCAGTCCTGCACCTGGGGAGGAATAACCTCCCGCACCAGTCCAGCCTGGGGGCTGACCTGCTGGAAAGCAGCACTGCAGAGAAGGACCTGGGTGTCCTGGTAGACAACAAGTTGAATATGAGCCACCAATGCGCCCTTGAGGCGAAGAAGGCAAAAAGCATCGTGGGTCACACTGGAAAGAGCATTGCCAGCAGGTTGAGCAAGGTGATCYTTCCYCTCTGCTCAGCACTGGTGAGGTCACACCTGGAGTGGTGTGCCCAGTGCTGGTCTCCCCAGTATAAGAGAGACATAGACATACTGGAACGATTCCAGTGAAGGACCATGAAGATAATTAAGGGATTACAGCACCTGTCATACAAGGAGAGTCTGAAGTAGTTGGGATTGTTTAGCCTGGAGAAGAGCAGGCTTGGGGGATAATCTTGCTAATGTGCAAAAATATCTGATGGAGGATGGAAAGAAGATGGAGCCAGACTCTTAGTGGTGCCCAGTGACAGAAGAGGCTATGAACACCAACTGAAATAGAAGAAATTCAAAGATAAGAAAAAACTTCTGTACTGGAATGGTGGTTAAACACTGGAACAGGCTTCCCAGAGAGGTTGTGGAGTCTCCATTCTTGGAGATACTCAAAACTGACTGAACAAGGTCCTGGGCAACGTGCTCTAGGTGGCCCTGCTTGAACAGAGGTGCTGGACCAGACGATCTCCAGAGGTCCCTTCCAACCCCAACTATTCTGTGAAAATCATTTTTTCTAATAGAAATAAGATACTTTTTGTGTTCCTTCTGGTTTTGGCTGCACAGTGACTCAGCCTCAAAAGAGAGTAGAGGGGGTCCCTCACCCAACTCAGCCTATTGCTGGTCCCCTAATTTTTTCTCTKAAGTGGGTGATGTGGGTTTGAATCTTCCTGAGCTGAAAAAGGCATAGAATTCAGATCTCACGCTTTCTGGACAAATAGCACAAGAGCCCACATAAGAATGTACTAAACAAAAGGGACAGTGACAACCCTCTCAGCTCTTCTGACCAGATCTTTTGATCAGAGGTCATCAGGTCATTGCTGCCACACTTCATATTGTCAGTATGTATCAGTTACTCTTGGCATACACTGAATGGAAGAGGTCCCACGGGACTCCTGAACTACTGATTTGTGGTTCCCAGTGGCTTTAGATGATGGGGGATGCTCAGCTGAGCTGAGATGTTCAGCTCAGCCAAGATGAGATGGTCTTTTTTTTGGTCAACAGCAGAACTTTGGTAGTCTAAGTACTTATATTAGTCAAAACATAGCTGCCTATAGATTCTCACATACCAAAGTGATATATGCAAAGGATTTGTGGACTTGACCACTTATTTTTTACCTGGGCAGAATAAATGTTTTTCTTGGAGCGAACATTACCTATCTCACTTTTGCATCTGTATAACAGACATGACTGTACCTTCACGGCTTATATAGGTGTTGTAAGGATAAATATTTTAATTAAAGATTTTGACAAACTCAGGAAGCACAGCTTTGGGGCACACAAATTTCCAAGATACAGACTACTGTGTGTTTATGTCTAACAGCACCTGTAGATTGTTCTGGAGGCAGTTCCACTACGTGGTGATGAAGCTTAGAGACTTTTGTAAGGAAAGCAAAAAATTATTCTTATGTACAAAAATAACCAGTTCACCTTGCTGGTGCTTGTGATCCTTTTTATTGGTTTATTTAGGAGCCTTCAGGTGATGAGCACATTCCTTTCACAAGAATGTCCTCAGGAAACAAAAGCATCCCAGATGCTAACACAACTGGCAATGCATTCATACAGCTAGCCTCTCACAGACACACAAGAAAGCTCTTCTTATTTTGTGTTTTTTAAAAAGCTTTATTTACAAAAGGGATTAATCAAATAATTAGAGGCAATAAATAGAACAACTAATATGCCAACAGAAAAGGAGATTGACTCTTCCATTGAGGAAAAAGATATGATACCATCTGACATCCCATACTGTAGCTGACTGATATCACAATACAGAAAAAGAATAGCAAGTATTCATAATGACCAGTGTGGGAGCACAGCATATGCTATTGTTTGTCCGCAYAGTTATTCACTGAACAACCAAAAATAAATGAATAGTCTCAAAAAACATTTTGGCCATTCAAAAGCACTAAAAGGAGATAAATTCTTAAAAAATTCACAGTGACCAAGGGCACAAAAACATTACAGGCCCTCAGGCCACTTATTCCCATCCCCATGCTTTCCCTTCTGCTTTGTGTTTTTTGGGGCTGCTTTGTGAACTGGGTCAGGAAACTCTTTAGGTTATAAATGACTAGCAAACAACCCAAAACAGCCGAAGGAGTGTTAAAGAGGGACAGCCTGTGGGACTGCTGGTAGCAAGCATGGCTCAGAGGCTATTGAAGCTGGTCTGTTGCTGAAAGAAATGTTCTTCAAACTATAACTTAAGGCAGCAGTTCTGTTCTATCTCCTACTCTCTATTCATTCATCCTGCTTGCCATTCATGCCTCCTGCAGTTGTGGCCAAGTAAAAACTTTCGTTGCCCAACTGGAATCAGTAAGAACTGGATTTTTGTTGGTGGCGTTTTTTTTTTTTTTTTTTATTCAGTCTTCCCTAGTCAGCCTGTGGAATGTATTTCAACAGATGGTCATGGAGTTTTAAATGCTGTGAGTGGATTCTTAATAAGTCGGACTAATTTTATGATCATTGCAGTTCATGTGCACTCAGCATTCCCACTGACTTCAACAAGAAGGGTTGAATGTGCAAAAAATGTCTGATTGCACTCAGCTGATGTAACTTTGGCAGCTTAGATAAATAAAGGAATTCTGACCCCATGCTCAGGACTGTAACAGTCAGGTAAGATGTTTTCCTCCTTTCAGTTGGTTTAAATGTATTATGGGGCTTTCTTTTTCCCCTTGGTAGCGTCAAGTATTGGCCACAGCTGGAAGCAGAATGTTAGAGTAGTTGTCTTATCAGCTGTGACAAACCCTGTGTTTCTTAAAGTGGTTTGATTTGTGGGTAGCTCTAGTTTCTTCCTTCACTGCATAAGAAAAAAAAAATCCTCCATCACTGTTAAAAACTATTGCTCATTTTTCTTCTTTCCAGTCTGAGGGCTTTTTCTCCCCTTCTTTATATTCAGTGAACGAGATCAGGATGTCTCTTTGAAACCTTGCATGTTGTTGTCTCTAGGCCAGAAGGTGTTATGTCATGGAGAGATGGCCTACAGCTGTGCCAGACAAAGCTGAGGGGAAAAAAGTTGAAGATATTTTTCCTATTGTCAAGTACTCTTCCTGCAGTATTCCTGCTGCAGAACTACATTGTCTTCCTGCATTGTGCATTGTCTTTGTATTGACAAGTTACACCTCAGGCCATCTGTCCTGCAACAAAGCTCTGATTTGATAAAGTGTTTGGTCATCCTGAAAGTCGGAGAGTATCTTCAGTGCAGGTCTCCCTGAACCAGCTGCTTAAAAAATTTCTATCAACAAGCTGGCAAACCAGTAGAGTATACTTGCTACCAAGAGAGTGCACCTTCAAATTTCTGTGCTACACATCTGTTGAGGTTTTCTGGAGTCTTGTTTACCACTGGCAAGTGTAATCTAGCAATATATTACAAATCCCCTTTTGGCAGCCACGGGAAAGTATTTCAAACAGGTTTTGTTTGAAATCTACAAGAAATCTCTCCTTGCTTTATGTAATAAGACAAAGGTATGCAAATCTATCCACCGATCCTGTAAATTATATGCCTGGAATCAGTAAGCAATACAGTAGAAGCTCACTAAGTTACATTTCACCTATCCACATATCCCATAAAACTGACATAAAAAAAACAATGACTTCTTCCCCATTTCTCAGCAAATATGTAATAGCAGATACAATGCTTTGTAAGGTCTCACATTATTGCAACTTCCTCACTTTCTACAAAATATACTAACATTGATTTTTTTTTACAAAAAATACTTCACAACATTTACTGTTATACTACAATGCATAGTATGAGCATAAATAAATAATTTTGAACTGCATTATCACAAAAATGTAGCTGTTGAGATGAATACATTGGTTTTGTGTGAGTGTTTCTTCATCTGCTCTGCAATTTTTCACAGTTCAGCAATTAACTGATAACTGCTGAATTCTTATTCAGTCTCTTAGGACAACATTTTCGAAAGGGTCTATACGCCCAGAACTAAATCTACAGCCTAGGCCGTAGAGGCCTACAACCTAGCTAGGGCTAAATTCCCAACAGCTTACAATGCTGTTTTTTTCCAGCCCCCTGCTCTTGGGTGCCTGCTGCCAGGAGGATGTACAACCCTAACTGGACCTGGGGCTGCTTAGGATGAGGACAACCGGGTGCTTAAAATCGGGATCCAAAAAAATGCATAAAAAGAGCAGGGTCACCCAAAGTAGCCAATACAAGCTGCAAGGGAAACAGGAATGTCTTAACCCCTTGTCCTTTTCCTTACCTTGATCCACCCTGAGTCTTGCTGAGTTTGATACTGTGTCCACCCCACCTCACAATGCATGATGAAGAAGAAGCCACTTCTACCTCTTTTGTTTTTGTACCACACTGATAAACAGCCAGAGGGACTTACCCTAGCCAGTAGGAGGTTTAGATTCATATTCCTACTTTGTCAAAAAGGGTTTGAACCTGCAAATCTATGTGAACCTGACAGCCAAAAGAGGGTTCTTTGGTGGATCTCGCACTGGTCCACCCATCCCACACTGCAGGTAGTGTATAAGAATTAAACAGGACAAAAACGGTGGGGGAAAGCAGGGATTAGTAGGGCTCTCTTTTCTAATAGCTATGGGAGTTATTGGGAAGAAGAGAAACCTGAGGGCTACTCACTGCTCCAGCAAATGCTTACCACAATATATCTACAAATCTATATACCTACACAGATGCATATAGACTTGTGTGAGTCTGATAACCACTGGCTACAGAGTCTTGCTCACACACCATTTCCCTCTATGGCCTAATGTATGTTTATTATTCCATACAAAGCTTCAACAAGAAGGACTGAGAGAGATCATCATTCCCGAATACCTGTTAGCATAATGGTTGGAGTTTTCCCCTGGAAGATGCAGGTTTGTTTATGCTCAGACAGAGAAAAGAATTGAACCCATACTTCCCATATGAATGCTCTAATCAGTGAACCCATTTAATAGAAGAATGGAGCCAATCTAGCAGGCATGCTCAGAGAACGCTTACTGGGACCAGTCCTGCTAGAGAGGTGTATAGGAGACTGACTACATGTCTAGCTTCTGCTGCTCCCRAGTCTGACCCTTATTCCATGCTTTGATCAGGGACGATTCCTTCCTTCAGTGAATAAGGGTAACAGGCTGTTTTGCAATTGCAACCTTTAAGAATCGACCCTACTTACAAGATTTTTCTTTGCTGCAGAGACTGCAAGAGTAGACTGAGCATCTGCTTCATACTGCTGTTTTTTCCCATTACTCCCTTCAGCATATTTATTTCAAAATAGCTGTAAGAATTAGCATTGCAGCTACAGCCTGGAAACTAGAGCTTGTCAACAGTCTGGTGGAATATCTTCCATTGTTCAAATGCTACTTTGCTGAAAACAAACTTCCCACCAGTAGCTTTGATCTAAGAAATAAAACTAAAAAGAGTTTTTACTTTTCATTTTGAAATAATTCTTTTCATATATGTGTGTGTGTGTGTGTGTGTGTGTGTAAAGGGTAATACTAAATAAAATGAGTTGAAATTGGAGAGAAATGTTTTGCTTTTATCACAACTATGTACGACTGCCTGGTTCACTAGGTATATCTATAGTGTTTTTTTCAGAGGCATCCCAAAGTCATTTGGAGGACTAGACAATCTGTTTCCTAAACTTGTCAAGTTTCATCAGAAAATCAGTTAATCATCTCCACTATTTTTGCTGGAAGCTGTTCCAGTACCTCCCACCAGTGGTTAGAAAGATTCTCTTAGTTTGTCAGATGAAGTTTTTTCAGAGGCAGCTTATGTCCAATCTTTCTTATGCCATCATGCTCCAAAACTTAAGAACTTTAGCTCAGCTAGCTCTTTGGCATTTATACTGTCACTATATCTATAAAAAGCACTAAAATCCTTTAGTCATTGTGTTAGGTTAAGTCCTTAGAGGATATGCCTACAGTGGTTTTCAGGAAGTTGTGATCTTCTCACACATCAAGCTAATTGAAAATATTCAGCTACATCAGTGTAATGCTAAGTCTAATATGCCCACTTTCATAGAAGGACATGTTAACTTACCTCCAGCGCTACATTAAGTTGTGGCTGCTGGGCTACAGATCAGCTTGGAGCATGGACTGACAGCTTTGTAGATGTATTTTTAATTTTCTCATATGAAGTAGGCTCTCCCTTCTCCTGAACAACCTACTAGTACCTTACTATACCCATTCCAGTTTGCTTTCATAATTCTTGAACAAGAATGACCTGAGTTATATACAGTATTTCAGGTCTCACCAGGTGTTGTACAATATAAAATGTCATTAATCATTTCTCCAGCTGAACTGCTTCTTATGTCGTAGGTCTGCATTTCCCTATCTTGTTGCCACATCACATTTGTGGTTCACTGTTACTCTGCCTTTTCTTTTGTCATTTCCAGTACAGGATTTATAAAGCAATAGTTTGTTTAAGTTTTTTAAAACCTTGTACTTCGGTTAACTTAGTCTTGATTTTGTCCAAGATGTATTTCTAATCTTGTTCCGCATTGCTTATATCTCCCAAACTTGTTGTGAAACTTGTCTTGTATTTTGTCATTTTTTTATGCCAAGTTCAACAGTGAAAATATGAAATTAAACCARCCTAAAGCATTCCCTTCCAGGACAACCTGTGCAGTCTTACCATTAGTCTCTACCTTATCTACAGCAGAGTATCTGTAGGAAGGCCCTCCAAATTCTTTCTAAAGGCCACAGTGCTCTTGTGTTCAAGTTAGTGGGAAGGTAGTTGCTCAGCTCACCCAGCACATTACCTGTATTCACTATAGGTACTAATTTTATTACTTTCTGTATAAAAATGTTAGTTTACATTACAGTTCTTAATGCAGATTTATAATATCATGCACCAGTTCTCTCCAGAGTCTGGTACAGTAATCTTTTAGTTCTCTTTATTTGAGCATAATAATATCTTTAACTTTGCATCACTGAGATGTACAAATATTCTTTTTCCTGCTTGTGCAAACCCTCAGTCTCCTGCTTTGCCCTTACCTGCTCAATATTTTTACCTTTACTGAAAATTTATGTCAAATTTTTATTTACTTTTTCTGGTTTAATGATGAGCCCATGTTAATTTTATTCTCTGGAAAATTAAATTTATCATATTTAGGTTCTATTTCATAACATCTGAATTTCCATTAAAAAATCAAACAGTTCTAAAATCTAAATAAAATTGTACTCTGTGTAAGTGTGCTGCTTCAAAAGTGATAATTCCTCTTTGCAGGAGTTTAGTAAAACTCAGATTTGTACAGAATTTTTGTTTGAACACCATTTTGTGATCCCAAATATTTGGAAAACTTCAGGGATATAAAATCTTGCAAAATCAACTAGAAAGGCAAGCTAGTACCAAATGTGCAATGCTCTTATAGTTTCTGTTAAATAAAAGAGTGACACCTTTTATGGAAAACTATTTCCTCCATTAAATATTGGCTAATTTCATAATGAGCTGATCAGCTGACAGTACCTGCAGAGAAGAGATGGCAACAAGATTTGGTTACTTCCACAAATCTATGTAAGCCCAGAATTTACAAGGTAAAGGCTTTGAAGTTGAATAGCAATCCCTGGAAACTTGTAGTGCCCAGTTATAAACCACAAATGTTATTGGCAATTCTAAAAAGTGATATGGAAAATATTCAAATCATTCCACAGGGTTTCAGCTACATATCGTACACTGACTTCAGTGGCAACCACACAGTGAAATCCCCACTTATTGCTTTGAAAATGTACCCCTTAGTGTTTCACGTCATGCTGAGAGACAGAGCAGTGATCCAAGGTCTGGATCCCCAGCAGGTAGCAGTACATGCAATGTGCCGGAATCCTGTAAAGCACTACTGTGTTAAAATATGCAGGCTTTAACTTAAAATGACAGAAATCAAGGACATTCCAAATTAAGGTTCCTGAGAGGCTCTTCCCCTTTGTCCCATTCATTGATGGTCATACCTTTAGAGCTCTAATATGCAAAATTTTTTTTTTGGTCTTCTTCCTTTTCTCTTTCCGTCTTGCCCTCTATATGACCTCTCTCCTAATTGGAATACATCTTGTTTTTCAATAATAGAATTTCCCCAGGAGATAGTCAATTTTTAGAGCTGAAAATTAATTTATGGACCTTGCTTGATTGCGTGCATCAAATATGTTTGTCTTTTACTACATACTGACCTTCTCCTCCCCTTTCCCTTTACATCTGAATAGCTGGGAACTTGCTTCAGAGTCTGAAAACATGCCTTTTCACTCTGTGAGCCAGGTATTTGTGTCATATGTTTCATGTGTTGATGTTTGCATATCAATAGTTCTCCTGCAGAAGTGTGTCCCCGTCAATCCCCAATCTGATTTTCTATTATTCCTTGCATAGCAGCTCACAGGACTAGAGTTATTCTGCTTTTGTAGCAGTTTCCACTTCATGCATGTTTAAATGCATGAATGGGGTACGTACCATTCAGATCTACACCTGTGTCTTGCACCTGGATTCTTCAGCATGGTCCTGTTCATAGCGCCACGGGACCTTTCTCCTCAGCTGTCTGAAGGACGACTAGGGGTTTAAGGGATATGTCCATTTGGTTTGTTGCTGCATAGCATGGATATAGAGAATGTGTTCCCTTCCAGTTGCTCTAACATCTACTAAAAGAAAAGGCCTCTTCATTTCACATGATGTCTTAAGAATACTAACCTGAAAGTCTGGTGGTTTTTTTTTTTTTTTCATTTCCTCAGTCAAGATTTTTGATTTTCAAGTATGATATCACGTCTCCACAAAATATACAAATGCAGAGCCTATCTTTTCCTCTGTTCAGCTGATGATGTGCTGGAGTGCTCGACTTGAAATGAAAAGTTGAGCAAACACAGATGCTATTCAGAGCTGTGCATTCCCTCACGTCTTGGTGTTAAGGACACTTATTCAATGTTAGTTTGATGAGCTTATTTAAGACAATGACTGTGGAATTCACCTTACCTAGCCTTAGATGCCCACAACATAGAATCCTACACCTGAACCAGTCACCCTCAGCACCCTTTCTACTTGATAAAGAGAAGTAAGCACATTTAGCTCATAATTCATTTGACCTGTTTTAGACATTTCCAATTCTTAATCCTGAAATCGCTCTATTTAATATAAAAGGAGTCTAAATGGCTACATCAGATCTAGATGTCAGCAATTTATACATTTACACCAGTAAATGGATCCCCCTCAAATTTATAGGGCAACACCTTTCACAAAGTGAAACCTAGATAGTATCCTCTGATTCTGAAAAGTTGACCAGCTAATTATATGGTACTTGTACAAAGGTTTCTACTTGGCCCAGCTCAAAGCTGACAGTCTTTGGGCTAAAGAGAAGATGCTATTCAGAGCAATCTGTAGAAAGCATATTTTGATGACTGGTTTCTCCCAACTTTGAAATATTAACTTGGCCAAGGGGCAGCCAGTGAGTGTGTTCAGGTTAAATATTGCTGTAAATTAGATCCTGGAGCTGATGTACACACACACACACACACACACACAGAACACTAACCACAATAATTTTGCACAGACCAAGTAATTTTCAACCGTCAAGCTCAGTAGGCAACCAAACATAAAAGTTTGCTCTCTAAAGTCAGTCATCTTGGCCTGTTTGGACAGATATAGAATTTAAGTCAACTTATCACATTTAAAATAAAGTCCTTGGGATTGTCAAGAGAAGGAGGGGGACAAATCTTAAAAATGTCTTACAATTAATTCATTAGATTAATTAGGTACCAGTAATGGTCACTTTTAAAAAACATCATAACCTCAAAAGGTCACAGGGTGGGAAAATGGGACAGTATGTGTATATGTATATATCGCTGAGAAAGATCCAATAGATCCAATACACATCTATTCTTCCAAGTTTTCGGCGTACCACACAGCCAGTAGATTCCTAGGCCTAATTTTGAACCTCTGTAAACCAGCATAGCACTGTTCCCTACTCACAGAGCTCTGCCAATTTATGCCAGCTAAGGATGTCATCCCTAGTCTTTATTCCGGAAGGAAGGAATGAACAAATAGGAAAAAGAAACACAATAAAATCTCTTTGAGAGAACTTTTATCTGTTTAAGGCAGGTGTGACTAATCTTTCACAGTCCAAAAGCCAAGAAAATAAAACGTACAATGTCAAAAAGCTGCAAGCTTTTAAAAAGCACTTAAATTAGTATTTCACTGATATTTCATTGGAATTACTCTTACAAGTAGACAACAGACTTAACACTGGTAAATATTTAAAAACTCATTTGTATTATACTACAGTTTTGTTTAGTTTCTTTGTGGGTAGCCAACTTTTATTGGGGAAAAAAAAAAACAATAACAAAATGTCATTACCTTGCTCAATATATAGTCAACACTTATAATCAGCTTTCTGCCACAGGGCACTCAGGTCTACCTCCTCCACCCCCAAGCACAAGCCCTTGCTTTCCAGCTTTGGCAGAGCTCAGAAGCCACAGCCTGCTGCCTTACAGGGAAATGAGGTATTACAGATTCCCTAAACAAAAGTGTCAGCGGCTGCAGGTGGGTCTGGAGTTGGCTGTCCATCACCACAACTTGGGGCAGGTGGCTAAGGAGCTGGCCACATCTCATTTCATGCCATCTCAAAGGGAGCAAGGAAAAGTTGCCTATCTGTGGGAAGTTGTGCTCTTGTAAATGTAAAGCCATACTGGAAAGGAATAAAAGGGGTAAGCTATAACTCAATTTGCTCTGTACTATTACTCTTTTGGATCAGTTGCTGTTAATGTTTTGCTTCTTATTACTGTGAGAGGTATACCTGTGTGGCTTGTGGTTAGGAAAGGAAGTAATTCAGTTCATAATTTCTCTTGTGTGGCCTGGAAGAAACAGAGGAAATTCCGCAACAGCATCCATTAAGCTCCTAACTAAAATCTTCGCCTCTTAGCCTCCTTCTATACCTCTTTAATTTTTCTTTGTGATACTTTATCATCTAACAGTCCCAGCACAGGTGATAAACTGTCTGTTATGCAAAAACACATTTCTACTTTTTCCTCACTTTCCCACCTGCTGTCTTTCCGTATGTCTAGGGTTGTTTTTTTTCCTTGTTGTAAGTCTATTTTTGCAATTCTGGCCCAAAGACTGTCTTTTTTTTTTTTTAATTCTCATTTGTACGGTAACTGGCATAATAGGGTCTTAATCCTTGAATGCTAGTCCTCAAGTGCTGCTATAATACAAAGAACTTATAAAACAATTTCAAAATGTCTGTCATTTGAAGAAATTACTGTGAGTGAGTTCAGAATTGCAGCTTTTAAAATTGTCTTTTTTTTTAGAAATTCTTGTGGATAAAAATAAAAATTCAGTCAAAAAAGCTGGTTTTATATAATTCAGAGTGTTAGAAAATGTTTGCTTCTGGGCTGACAATTTGTATGCAAATGAAAACAGCAGAGTTATAGCTGGTGCTCTCCTGTAACCTTTGTAGCGTTACTCACTGGATGCCTTTACAGTAGTGTGATGCTTTTGTCAGAATTATCAACTTTTTAGAGACGTAATTCTGAGTAGAATTAAAATGACCTTCTGCACCATACAAGGGCAATGAAAGGGGGGGAGAGGGAAAAGCATAAATTGGTGCATTCCTGTTCATTAGGAACAAAGTATAGTTATTTAAATCAGGCCACTCTGCAAAGTGAGACATGAGCTAATACTTCGTTGCCAGTACGTTGAAAGCCATGCCTCTTGAGGGGAAGAATGTTTTCTCAGCAGGCATTGACCAAGTCCACTCAGTCTACTATATTCTTTCTATTTTAAAGCATCTCTGCATTTCCTCATAGAGAAACATATGGAAAGTGGGGACAGTAAGGGCCTAAATCTGCGAGAATCTGGGTGCTCTTGGTTCTCACTGAAGAGCATAAAGATTCAAGATGCTTTATATTTTGCATGGGTTTGCCCCTCAAGCATTACCTAGCAGTTTGCTTCCCATACTTATAGCCTCTAGAAATCTTTAGGAGAAAGTATGTTATCCAAAATTTTCCGTGTGTATACATGTGTCCTTTAGCAGAACCAGAAGTGTCAGAGGATTCTTCCTTCTTGTTTTATCGTACTGTTTTCATTGCCAATTTAGAAAAGACATGCACTGGGACCCAGAATAATTTATCTATAGGATATTAATGTTCATATTTCAAAACCAGCTGAGTCTATTTAGAATTTGGTATTTCAGGTATGTTGTATATCCCAAACACTTTCTGCCTCCCAAGACAGACTAGAGCATTGTACCAAAGCCAGCAGAAAGACAAGCCTTAAAAAGGTCACACAGATCTAAACTATTTCATTGTCTTTGTAGGATCTCAAAGAAATGAACGATCAGCCCTTGAGCTTTAGGGGGTTGAGGTTGTAGTTAACACAGGATTCTTATGCACTGGTGTAACAGCTAGCTGAACAGAGCAGGCTTTATTCATGATCTGTGGCTGCTACTGAAATACATAGCTTTCACTAGTTTATTTTATATATAAAACTTTGATACAGCTTAACAGTAAGGATAATAAAACTCAGTGGTCACTCCCTAGAATGCAGGTGTGCAAAGAAGATTTTGTCATGCCCCAGGGTGCATTTCAGTAATGATTTTATTCTGGTTTTTGAGCAAACCTGCTAGTTGGCTGAGGCATCAGGTTAAGTTAATAGTCTGATTTTAAAAGCTGACCAAAAATTAGCTCTAAAAGGTAATGTTTCATGAAGAAGAAGAATTAAGAGTGTTTTATTCTTCAGGCTGAGTTGACTTATGAAGCTACTTGCCCATTTGTGTTCCAAAACAAAAAAGTTCTGTCCAGTATTTGCTTTTCAGCATTGTCATAAACACAGTATGAACAGAGGCAATTCGTGAAAATGTCGATGTCCCTGCCTGCTTTTACATTCCTGCTGACACCCAGTGGCTTGCCAGCACAATTACACACTGCACTGCACGCTGTGTAACGGCCTTATTAGCAATGAAATAATAAAGTCACAGCAGCATTTTGGGGAATTTCAGTGAATCCAACTGACATGATGTCCTCTTCTCTTTCAGTCACTTTCTTGGGGGGGGGGGGGGAAGGGAGCTATAGTAAACAAGAAAAATGCGTTGTTTAAAAATATGCTGAAGGACAGTGCCCAGGTGTGGATAGTTCTGTCATCAGTCAGCGCCTGGATACAGCTCTGGAAAGCGTAAACGGTCTGAAACCTCAGAGGAGAAGGTCCCTCTGACTCTTGTTTTTTCATGAAAGAGGAGGTGAGGAATCGTCCCGTAACTGCAAAAAGCTTTTGATGATAAACTAATTTTCCAATATGCCATCACCTCCAACCCCCCAAATTTTTCATGTGTAATTTATATATTAAAAAGAAAGCCTTCATACAGCATCAATTTTCTGTAAAATAGGGCAATTTCCTTTAGAAACAAATTTCACATGTTTCCAAGTATGAGTACCAGGCCCTTGATATTAGTGGACATCAATATTTYCTTTGGGGCCTTCTCAGCCTTTGGCAAAAGAAGTCCCAAAGTAAAGGAGCTCTGCTAAGGATCTTAAGCCTGGCCTATTATTTCTTTCATAACAACAGTCCTCTGCTTTAGGAGACCTCTGTCCTATAGCTCATTTTGTGCAGAAGGGGAATGGGGTTTGTTTAAAATCCCAGGCATCTGTGTAAAAACTTATTTATGTCTAGGATCCAGAATGAATCCAGAGTGAATGTAAACTGAGGCCAAAACAAACAAACAAACAAACAAAAAATGCCCTTCATCTTTTCAATTCCAGAAATATATGAGAACAAGCAGCCTGTATAAAGCATGTGGAAGTCACTCAAATACACTTGACCATCTAAATGTGTTAAAAGGAGTGAAATAATGGAGTAAAAGCAAAGCAGTGCTGAACAATACCCCCCGCCCCCCGCACGGCAGTTCACAGGCTAAGCGAAGCAGCAGCGCAAAGAATGTGCAGGCACATGGAGGGAGCACACACATCATGCATTTTAAGGACTCGCCAGCTAATATTTCCTATCTTTTTCCAGAAGCCATACGGTAAACAGATAGCACTAACAAAGTCAAATATTAATAACCAAGAACTGCACATCTCCAAATCCCCTTCCCCCAACCAGCAAAACCCATAGAAATTTACACTGACCAAAGCAAATAGAAAATAAAAGTCAAAGCACTTACATGGTTGACATTTAGGGATAGAACCAAGTACCCTTTCCATCCTTTTGAATTACCTAAGTTATAACATTATCAGAAAATAAATACGCATTGAAATGGACTAACTCATGATCGTGACATACAGTTGCTGAGAAGTTCCAGTAATAAGGTCTTAAAACAGAACATCCCAAGAAGAAATTTTAAAATGTCTCTAGATAGCTCCAATCAATTTAATATTTTGTCACACTCTAAGTGCTCTGGTTAGCTTTGTCCACCCAGAACAGCTTTCTCAATATAATTACATTTTTGTCCATACAGCTCTTTCTTTTGAGGAACCACGAATTCTTAACTCTCCCAACACTGTGACTGATTTCTTGAGCAGTGTTAAGGGACACGGTTTGCAGAAGCATGAAAACAAATCTAAGAAAATTTTGATGGAGAGGAGATGACTCAAACCTTCACCCAAATCCTGAATGTCGGGGGAGGGGGGTTAAAGAGGAAAAAAAATCTATTTCACATTTTCTTGATGTTTCTGAGCCCTGTCCAGTTTCAAAAGTAGGTGTACCAGAACAATGCACAGAAAAACATTTTTTGTCCGCTTTGGGGGTACTGCTTTCAACTTAGCAAAAAAAAATTCTTGTACAAGACTGATATATAAAATGTGCTATCTAATAGATACTTCAGAATAGGACAAATTGTGAAATTTTGACTCTTTACAAAACTGAACGAAATTTTCAGGACAGTTTCAGAAACGAATTTCTCTATGAAAACACAACCGTTTTCAGTTCATTATCTTTCTCTCTCAGCACCAAGTAACCATTCCTTTTGGGCCATATAACTGAGAAAATGACAACTAAAACCAGTCCCTGCGTTTTCTTGATTGGTCAAGTTAGACCCTTCCCACACAAGACCTGCTAGCAAAAGTTTAGATGACTACCAACAGCTGTCTCAAATACTCACACTTCAGTTGTATTAAAGGAAGACTAAGTGCATTATGCTTTTTTGACCCTTTTTCTTTAACTCTCTACTCCTTTTAGTTAAAATACGTGAATTAAAACCTATGCAACTTCCTGTGAAAGCCAAAATCTCCACTTAATTGCATTGAACTGAGTTTATATTATGTAAGATAAGACTGAATGAAGACTAGTTTAGAACCCCTAAGTATTATTAAGAATCTGACTCAGCTTTTGTCTTTAGAGGGAAGTTGGAAAAGGACTTGGGTGTCTTATCAACTTGTTTGTTTACCAGCTGGTAAGGCAACTGTTGTTTATTGATACTTCCTAATAACTGATGTTACTCAGGCAGATGAGAACTCTTTTTCAAAAAAAGATGTGCCAAGAGAAAGACAGACTTTTTGTCTCAGTAGAAGTATTGTCTTTCCTTCACCTGTTTCCTCTGTGTTTGTTAACTTCCATTATCTCATTCTATGATGCTCTAGTCCGAAAGGAGGAGATCTAGGCTTTCTAGGTCAAGTGAAAGAGAAAAGGGCACGAGTATTTAGACATTAAAAAGTCAGATACRCTTTTTGTGAAAGAAAGAAAGAAAGAGAGAAACTTCAGAAGCTGTTAATTTGATGAGAACTTTCTGTTTGTTTCCTCCTTAAAGTGAAAGGGATTTTCTTGTTTTTTTAGATTAACTCTGCCATTTTAGATTAACTCTACCTTTTCTCTCCTCTCCTTTGGTAGGCTAGATGCTGCTGTCCTTGTCTACATGGTCTCATACAAAGAGATTTATTTTGCCATTCATTAATCATTAGAAGAGCAGTAACTTAGTAAATAAATAATAAAAAAACCCAACCTAGGTGTGAGATACCCACAGCTGTGGATGTGTCATGACTGCTCCTAGCTACTATACAAAATACATGCCAGTTCCAGTCTCAGTAAGGAAGCAGGGTTTACTAGGAAAACATATTTACACCACAGCTAAGCAAGGCTTGCTATCCCACTGTTCCTTTTCTACCTTCCTGTTCATTATTATTGCCGTTCTTCCCTCATTTAGCATTGGTTAATCATAATTGGTTCCTTAGTTTGGATGAGATTGGTTCTGCTCTTTACTTGGAAAAATAGTCCATTTACAAACAGGAAAACATGGCAGCAAAATAATGACTACTCTTTCCATGCAAATACCTACACAAATACCCTAAGATGTGGATGCGAATGTTTATCCAGGTAGAAATTATTTCATGTCAAGACCAGGGACCCAGAGCAAGGTGAGTGGGATTGTGTAAACTCTGCTGACGAGTACACAGAGGGCTCACGTGAAATCTAAGTTGTGCTGGCTCATCTGGAGGACGGCTGGTCCTCAGTTGGAGGACAATTTAACCCATTAAAAATAGCAATTTACCAGGCAGCCAGGCCAACAAACATTATTTGTGTGACTGTTTGCAAATAACCAGCACAAAGACGTAGTGTCAAGATCAGCACGAATACTCTTGAAAGGAACATTCATACCATGAGCAGTGGTGTGTCGATAGGGCACATCTAATGCTCTATGATATATCTTATTCCTTGCTATATACAGACACTAAAGATACTGAACCCTTTGGCATTCCCTCATCCACTAATGCACTAAACCAGAAAAGAGAAGAGAAATCTTGGGCTCTATTGCAAGCTTAGACTAAACTTGAAGAGTCCTTTTCATTGAATTTCTTTCCATGTTGCCTATTATACTTGCAACTTTCTCCTCTCCAAACATATTTATCTGTGTTGGGCAGTGCTCACAAGCCCCAGTCATGGATGAGGGCTTCACTGTAAGAGAAGTTGTGCAAACGCGCACACAAAAAATTGCTAGATGACTTACAACATGAGCATAAAAAACTAAATAATTTTATAGAAATAGGCACATGAGTATAGGAAAGAGTGGGACTGTGTATTTGCATCAGGCTTGCCCTGATTTTTAAAATAAGAAAAAAACGAGTGCAGCTATCTCAGAATTTTCCGTATGCACTGAAATGTACTTGTCTTGAAAGACTTCCGTCCCTCTGTCTGAAACTCCTAGGCTTCATATTTTAAATGCCATTATAAACTAGATTTGTGAAGTCAGGATCAAAATCTGAATTTCTCTAACATATGGGACTTGTTTTGCCTAAATTACGAATTTAATCCAAATATCAGTCAAAATTCACCACAAATATAATTGGGGGGTTGTGTTGTGCTGATATTTTTAGTACCAATTACACAATTTCCTTGATGTTGTTGATAAGCTTTTTGGTGTAGGAATCAAGTTGACAGAAGAATGATGGATGCTATCAGTGCTCAACAAATTGTGAATACTCAAACTAGCTGCGTTATTTTCAGTGAACTACACATAGGAGATAATAATAGTTTAGGGAAAATGTATTTGATGTGGGCCTTATTTTAGTAAAGGAGTGTGTGAAACTGCATTCAATGTCCTAATAAACAAATATATAAAAAGACTGAGTAACTGCATGTGCAAATGGGACAGAGAAACTATCCTGACATTTTGCATGTGTGACCAGGTGCTTAGTTAGCAAAACAAAACAAAAAAAACCCAATCTCCCAAACGTCCCTATATGCTTAAAGGACTAGTGAAATTAGGGTGGGCAAAGCACATTTCTTGTCTGTGGTAAGCTGTTGGATCCATTCATCTGAATACATTTGGCTAATGTATTATAACAGATAGTGCTTTGTTTCCCATGATATGATTGAGATCTATAGCTGAACTGATTATATATTATTTCAAAACCAAATCAACAGAGAGAATCCCTATTTCTGGGTGACAGTACTCAGGCAGATAAGTAATAATAAGAGGAATGCATGTAGCCTAAAAATCCATTTATTCAGAAGGATCCCAAAGCTCTTATTAGATTATTAAGAGGAATCACTTGCACAACCACTTTAACAATAGCAATATTACCCAGACATTTGAAACAAGAAGAGAAGAATGTCTCATCTAAGTGATTGTCCCACTGCAGTCAATAGATCATCAGTAACCTCTACAATCATTACTGTTCGTAATTGACTGTAATTTTTTTTGTTAGAGCCTTAGACAATGTATAGCAGATGAACTATGTCAAAACTCTGATCCAAGACTCTTTGGAGTAAACACCCAGAGACTTTAATAGGCTTTGACTCAGTCTCTTAGCTTCTTTCATTTCAGTGGGACTACCTGATTGCTATATACCAGATAACTGTATTTTGCAGAGAAATACTGTTTGGGTGTGCCATATAAACCATAGCTCAATAATGTTTTGATTTAAAGTAACAGAGGAAAGGAGAAATCATGAGATCTTGAAAGCAAACTTGATGTGAGCTGGACTGTCAAAGTCCCTGCTGCAGCAGAGGAAGATGCTTTCGAAGCAGTGGTGATAAGGGAGTAGGAAAGGTCAAAGAAGTGGTCAAGAACATGGACTGTATGCCCATAAACGATAAGTGGAGAAGTAGTGTAAGTCTTTCTTAAGGTAAGCAAATATAGGGGGTCTGCTGGTCACACACATTTTCACCTTTGCCAAGACTACTTGTTATTCACTCCCAGCCAAAGACTTTGATATAACTTGATGCTAGAAGGGCAAACTGGAGTACCTGGAGTGTCCGTGAGGTCTGAGTAGCAAAGACAGGAGATAGGACCAGATATTTAAATTAGAGTTATCTTGTCACAATATGTTGCTGTTTTCCTAGAAGAAATGGGTACAAACATATGACTCTTGTTGCAAATATATGCCATTATCCTTTCTCTGAAACCTATTTGCCTGCTTTATGTTAAAATCTAGTTAGTAATCTTTCTACTACGGCATCAGTTCTAACAAGTCTGAAATGGGGACAGCATTACCTTAGCTKTATTGTCTGTGTGTGAACACTTGTGTAGTAAAGGTCTGTTAAATGATCAGCCTGCTTCAGACACCATTGTGATTCTGGAAGTCAGCAAGCCCTAGAGGGAGTAAAATAGTGTCAGAGCAAGAAGTGAGGAGGAGCTCAGYACTGCTTTCCACGGTTTCACCTTTGGAAACTTAAAGTGAATGAATTACTGCTGCCGGGGGCTGTTCTCCTTCAGGAAGCACGACTGAAACACCCACCAGCCAGGTTTTGGAGCATCCTTTACAGCAGGATCAGAGCTGGATGGAAGCTTCCTCATCTGCCATGCCCATGCCTGCTCTGACTGTTCGGTCTCTCCCCACTGCTGGGCACCCAGGGACATTGTCTCCATATGGAATGCTTCTCCAAGCAGACCACCTGGATGGTTTTTCCATCTTTAGAAAGGGTCAGCATTGTGTCTGTGTGTTTGGGTGTCAGCAACACAAAATGAGAAGTTTCATAGTACCGAAGAAATGAAGGAAGTTAACTTTTCATTTGAAGGCAACAGAGCAGAAGGGAGTATTTGTACTCTGTGCAAAGGAGCACCGAGAGACCTCAGGGAACGAGTCTTTCCAGGRAGAATGAGGTGATACATAGATGAGGTTGACCAAAGGGTCCTATGAAAATCTACTGACTACATGTTAATATTAATCAAAATATTCAGCAATGAATTTTGTTTTCTCCAAGTAATGGCAGCCGCTAAAGAAGCAGTGCTTAACTTAATAGAAAATCAGCATTTCCAATTCTTTTCTTTTTGCGCCCTTTCAAAATTTAACAAGAGTTTTGTGGAAAACAGACTACCAGAAAGCAAAGGCATTCATAGGTTATGCTGAAATGAACACACATTTGAACCAGTTTTATCCATCCTTGCTTTTAGTGGGGCCTTGAACTCAGCAGAGGCTGTTAGGTGCTTTTGTGATAAAGATTAACAATAATACTAAAGTTCCTCCCATATCTCATTCCTCCCAAAGAGAGAGACTTAGGCTAAGATACTTTAAAGCTCTCCTTAGGCTGTTGTGAGTTCAGTGTGAAAATACATCCATTGCCATCTTACTCACATTAACTTACTGCTCTAGATATGGGGGCCTTTTGCTTTTACTGTAGCTTGTCAGATTATGGAACTGAAGGAACCATTGGTCCCTGAAGGATAAAAATCAGTGGAAGGCTCCTTACAAGAAAAATACAATATATTCAAACAGTGTTAGAGAAAGTCCTCTCTTTGTAGTTTGAGATGTTGAAGGTCAAGAAAAAAAAAAAAAGAGAGAGTCCAACATAAAAGTTTAGGGAAAAAAAAAACAGGAAAAAAGTTAGGAAAAGCAACCATTGCAAGTTAAAATTGAAATACAAATAAAACTTTAAAGGTTTTTCTGTTATCTGTTTTTTCAGTATGAGCTATTTAAAAGAAAAAAAAAGAATAAGCTCTCTGCTTCCAAACCCCTGTCTTAAGGTGCTTGTAGTAAATAAAGTATCTTATTTATTGTTGCAGAGCACAAACGTTGAATTCATAAAACATCAAATGAAACCTTTTATAAAGTCATTTTTAAGGGATTCTGGGGAGTTTTGAATAACTAATTCTCATGACTTTAATACCTAACTCACATAATTTAAATGGGAAACAGGTACCCAGGTCCCTCTGGAAAGACGAACAGCCTTGGAAACCTCAGCATTAAGTTTTAGAATGCAACTTTGTAGTAACTGGAACAATGTTTTATATCAGGATTGAAGAAATCTGGAGCACCTCTGCATAAATTTATGGATTCCATCTTTCTCCTGCCTTGTGTTACATCCTAATAAATGCCATGAGGACTGTAAAACTTGGCATTTTTAACTCGGATGTTTGTAGGAAAAGTTGCTTGGGTGGCGGAGGCTTTGCGTGGCAGGCAGGCTTCTAGCASAGAGGGCTGCTTAGGGGAAAACAGCCTCGGAAAGATGCGGGCAGGCAGCACTACTGCTAGGTGACTCCCGTAGGCTTTGATCCTGTCCTTGGTGGAGTAAATGAAAACTTCCACCAACTCCCCTGGGCCCTGGATCAGGCTCTTGGGGCCAGCCGACACAGCCTGTGCTCAGTGAATTGCATTTGTGAGATCCAGTACTGAGAAAAAGATGTAAAAAAACAACACAGTGAGAACTGTAAAACACAGAATGAGTTAAAACTCATTTGGGACAAAAGACCTAACTGAAGTTTCACAGAAAAGTTCATGAACTTTCCTTCCTGTGGCCATGATTTCAGACACTGAATGGATCTGGAAAACCACTGATTTTTTGCTTTATGAAGAAACTTTCACACAACGATAAGTTTTTATAATACAGTACACTAAGTAGGTTTTAGTCTTTTTCTGAACAATAATCACCAAATTTGAGTTTGGTTTGAAAATGGTGCAATTTTTTCCCTGGACAAATCATTAGGGTCTTATTTTCAATACCTGCTATTTTTACCTTGCTGAGCTGGGAGTGCACTGTACTTAAAACAAAGAGCTTAAGAAATTTTCCTTTTTTTCACATACCAACCTCTGGCTTGTGACCACGTCCACAATGCTCTCCATTTATGTCTGTCTATTTAAATGAATTTTATTTTAATTTCTAGACGGGATGAGTTCATTTTGTTGTATTTGAAAAGACTAGCCAGAGAGGTTCCCATAAACCAAGCATTTCCAAATAGCCTTTTCAAGGGGAAGCACTTACTGCAACTTAAATATTCAAGCAGTTTTATTTTAAAGTTAATATTGTTTATAGGAAGCAAATGCAAATAAATGGTAAAAACCTTTTGGTATTAGGTCATTAAAAATCCATTCTTGACTTCCTGCCCACAACTACATCTTTTTTCAGACCTGTCACCCATTTCATTTAAGCATTTAGCTTTCTCCTAATGAATGAATTGGCATTTCATATTACCTTATTATCCTATAAAGCAAAATGCATACTCAATAACATTAACGGTAATTTCTCATAAAGACACATTATCGATCTGGGTGCTACCTGTAAGCATTGAAAATTGCAGCCTGCACACAGAGCTTTTCACATCTGGGCCTGAAGAATTAAAGAAAAATTAAATTTGACAGCAGTAAATTCACAGGCACAATCTAGGCACCAATTTATATGCAAAATGAAATGCTTTATGAAAATTTCCCCTATTTTCTCACGGAGATTTGGGGAAAAGATTTCACTAGATGCTTCTTTCTCTAATATCCCTCTACTTAAATATTATACTGCAGTCACTGCAGACTCCCTTTGATGTATAAATAATCAAGTTAAATTATGTGCAGCAAGGAGACTAGTGCTCTGCCATTCTTATTTTACAAAGTAATATCTACCCTAGAGGGTCAAATTTCCCTGACAAATTCTTAATTACTATGTTGCAACAGAAGCAGAATCTATTTGTGCATAAATCCCGGGCATTCCCATGTGGTAAGTAACTAATATTACCAACCATTTCACTTGGCCTGTTCACTGAACTCCATAATTAGATAATACTTTTGATGATGGTACATTTGAAGTCTTAATCCATTTAATTTTTTATGAGATTTTTTTATTTTAATAGGGATATGTTAGTGACCGCTGCCTATTTAAAAATCATTAAAATTCTGTCCACAGCAGTAATAAAGATTAAAGATTACTAATATGGCATTCATAACCTTGCTGGTTTTCTGGAAATCTAGGGCTTAAGGTAAATGTTAAAGGTCATTTAGTATGTTAGTCAGTAATTATAATCCTGGGTAATAGGTTCCTTTTCTAATTATCCTGGTATAAAAGTTCTATTGTTTGGGTCTATTCTTCTGATTTTCTTATTTAGGTTTTTTGGAGGGATGAGTAATCCTGGAATTAGGTTTCTGAACATTGATGAAAGTAGGTAATGCACAATGATTAACTGGATAAAAGCCATATGTTTGAATGCTGCATAATATCTTGCCTTGAAGTAACTTACAAAAGATGCAGCATCCCTTTCTAGGAGAAATAAAGCAGAAAGGTCACTGCAGAGATTAATACCTTTTTTATTTTAATATCAAACATTGACAAATAAGATAAAGGCTTTGTGAGCAAGCTCAGAAGAAAGTGAGAGCGGTTAAACACTAGATGGGAGAGAATCTTAAAAGAATAATCTGCTGCTCATTGCAGAGGCAAGGAAAGGAGGCCGCCTCCTCAAGGCCCCGATTCAGGAGTGCACGGGGGCATGCGCTTTACCGCATGTTGGCCATTTGGCACGCTTTCCTGCGGCACAGCTTAGCTCCTTGCCTAGTGCCTGCACCAGGATCCAAGGGAGGTTGCTAAGGCTTGCTCAGAAAAAGGTTCTTTCCCTTTTGCCCATGCCAAAAAATCTGGTGATTTTGTCCGACAGATAAACTTATTTTCTATGATATAGGTATTCTGCAATGCCTTTTGCTCCCTTACTGTACTTAAGGATATGCATGATGTTTTTGCATGATGTATGTACAAAATTAATGCACTAGGGCCTGGATTCTGGGGTAAGCACTTAAAATTACATTTAAGTACAGGGCATTTGGTTTTAAGCACATTCTTAAGCTCCCTTTAAGCTAAGCATGTGCTAAAATCCTGTGTTAGATCACAGTGTGGTGTTGAATCTTTGCTGACCCTGCAAAAGGCTCCCCCTGCAACAGCTAGAATTCGGGCCAGGTGTCTTCCCAGCAGCTGTGGGTCTCAAGCGAGATACTGCAACAGAGTGCAATCACGTTTTAACTGTAGGAGGAAAAAAAAGTAAGGGAGGACCAGGACAATAAGAAGAGAATGTCTTTGGGATGTGATCTGCTCTTTACAGTGCTTTCAGTTTTAGTGCAATACAAATATATAACAAGCATTGAAATTAAAAAAAAAAAAGCCAGTGTCACTAACTTTTATTTCAGCATTAATTATATCTCACTAGCTGGCTTTGGGCAAGTCACTAAGGTCAAATTTCAAATGCATCTCCAGGTCATGATTTTTCCATGGGCACTGAGCAGCTTCTTTAACTACAGATTTGTGCTGGAGTTATGTTCTGTACTTCTGAAAATCAAGCCTACCAATGACTCAAAGTGGGGGTAGAAAAATACTGACAAACCTACAAAATTCTGGACTTAGCATCTCCTTTTTAAAAAGATAACAGTGATACTGCCTGCCTGCCTGCCTCTCTACTGTTGAGATGGTATGAAGTTTAAATAGTTAATTTTTACTTTTCTATTTTCAATGGAAATGCAACTGCTAGTACATATGTTCATATACCAGTGAAAATSTTAGCCCAAGTCGTCTTCAGCAGTCCATTTTGTTCTTAAAGGTTTACAGATTCACAGCCTCTTGCATTTGGAATTATTTCAAAGGAGCTAAAAATCTGACTGATTAATATAATTTGACTGTGACTGGCGAAATTTCAAGGATGCTAAATCAGATTTKTATATAAACCCTTGATTAAGAAAGTAATCTCTTATGAGCACTTCCCTCATACTGAAACCCAAGTAGTAAAAGTCTGGGGCTTACTTGTAAAGAAGCAATAGCTGACTTGGGAAAAAGTTTAACTTCCTGATTTTATCAGTAGATATATGAGAGCAATCTTCTTTCAGAGTTTTTTTGAAATACTTAAGTGAAGAGAATACTTTAAAATTACAGTTCTGTTTGATATTTTTCTATCTCTATTTTCCGTCCTTTACCTAGCTGCAATTCCTAATGAGTCCTCTATACCAGATACTAAACAATATTAATTTAAATAAAAGAAGAGACACCAAAAGCTTCATGGTTTCACACCCACACATAATTTATGTACCCGCTCACAGGATCTTATGCCAGATAAGATCAGATCTTAGCTATTTAAACTGAATATCTGTCCAAGAAGGGAGAAAATGGGAGAAATGTGTACACCTCTAAGCAAACTTCTAGTCACTTTAACAACATAGATTACGCTTGTCTTCTGAATTTGCATGGCTCACCACCAGATGAGACACCTTAGTGCCATGCAAGGCTATCCAGCCTTTCTGAAAAATTGGAGCAGCTTCAGGACTTCCTCTAATCTACATGTAGCTAAAATATTTTGCCTGTTTTTCCCAATCAGGATGTTCTTGCCAGGCTTGCTACCTCTACCACATCTATTCTAGTGAGAATGTGCATGGAGCAAGTGTAATGCCACCTATCTTGGCTGCCCCAGATGCACTCGGTGGATAGAGCACCCTCATGGATAAACCACGTCTTGCACAGATACAACAGAATCAGGGCCTATGCAAAATGCTCCTGCAAGGTGTAACAAAGAACTCTTTTGCTTATAGAATATTGTTACAGTATTGATCTTTACCATGCTTCAGACAGCTTCCATAAAAATATTTCCCATTATTGTGCACTGCAAGGGAAAAAGGTAGCTGGAAGGTTTATCTTATTCACTTGTCACAGCTGTAAAGCCCTCACAACTGTAAAGAGCCAGATTTCATTGGACTAGTAAAGAAAGATCACAATGAATAATAATCAAGTACAGTGGCAACCTGGAATACTTTGAGAACCTCCTTTCTATCTCTGGTGGTGGGTGCACTAGTATTGCAGACCTGTATTCATGGTAATATCAACAGCCCAGAAGTCAAACTGGTAAAAGAAATCTATAGGGGACCAGTGCACATTACTGCTGAAATGTATGTGGTATAGTCCCACGATGACTTCTTGTATAACGCTCCATTTATGAGTCCATAGTGCAACCTTGTTCTGTTCCAGCCATCAGCAAACCCAGGGGAAATAGTGTTCACGATAGGCAAAAGCTAACATTAGATTTCACTGAGCCATCTCCTTAGTAAAACTGAGATTAACTTTGGGGTCTGAGCTGGTAAATCTTCATAACAACTTTGTGTATTTSGCAAGAATTAACCTGATGACATGTAAATATGTTATATTTATTATTCCTAATTTTTAAGACTTTTAATCAGGAGCTGATATAAAGGCAAAGCTGAGAAACTGGGAAAGGAATAAATGAAACAATTTAAAATCTTATTTTCTCTCAAAGTAAGCACATTTTCAAATTCTTAAGGCAGAATGAGAAGGCAAATAGCATTCTGAATATTTTAAAGAGACTGTTTGGTAAATTGGACGTGGTGTATTCTTTCCTCATGTTATTGTTCCTGCTCTGTTGTAAAGTTCTTTCTTCAAGCAAGGGCAGAAGAAATATCACTTCTTTTTTTAATTGTTTTACGTCTATGCATAACTTTACCACTACCCAATTCTTTGCAAAATTGTGAAAGTTTATCCATAAAAGCATTTAATACACTAGTATACCTATACATATGCACAGAGAGTCTTGAGGCTGATAAAACTATGTTGACATCACTGGCAGTATAACCTGTCTTAAAGATCTGAGGTTTAGTTCAAGAGCACAGAGAAACATTTGGAACTATCAAACTATGTAACTCTGTCACAGATTTCTGTTTCGCTTGAAAAAATTACAGAGCAGAAAGGAACAGATTCCAGTGCCCTGTAGCCATGTTCAGCAATTCACAATGAATGTCCTCCATGAAAAACTCAAGGAGACATGTAAATATTGGTCTGTCTTAAATCTGATTTAAACTTGGATTTGACTCTGTTAGTTTTAATAAACAATATATTAGCATAGTATAAAATGAGCAGTTTCCTGTTTGAAATGCTGAATGACTCAGGCAAAAAATTAGAAGGAAAAAATCACAACATTTAATTAAGAACGTTATTTTTTCTCCTTGAATTCCAAAATTAAGGAAAAAAATTGTCAGCTTTATTTTTAGTAAGTTGGTCTTTGCTTTTCTTCTTTCTTCTAGTTTTCCTTTATAAGGCTCCCCTTCCAGTGACTCCTTACACTCTCAAAGATCTTAACAGGCAATTCTGAGACTAATTGCTATAGCCACATTTGGAAAGAGGAAAAAAGAGTGTCATCGACCAGGGTGTATACCAGATACAAGAAACCTCCTGCTGCCGCATTGGTAGACTGATGTAGAATAGCATGGCTTGCTCCAGCAAAAATAACCATATGAGGTTGCCTGAGGAAAGCAAAATTGTGTTCTTCTAGTTAGCACATAGCCTGTCCTTCACTTCATGTACCAGCTTGGGCCGTGAGCATCTTTTCCTATGCGGTTTTGAGGCAGTAACTGAAGGAATACTTCATGGTACTCCTGAGCCCTAGCAAGGTATCCTGCCCTAGARGAGTGAAGGTACTAGGGATTTGGCTGGTGACAAAAAGCTCTTAGTAACATATATAATTCACTGTCTGAACTAATTCTGTGACTATATATATCTGTCTTCTCTATGTGTTTGCACAGAGCTAGATTCATGGTGTGATTTAGTTGTCCCAACCTGAGCTGAGCAGAGGTACCGAAGCCATACCAGAACCTATAGCTTTGTGTTACGCATTCTAGCGCCAGGATAGGAACGAGAAGCATGCTCAGTAGGAGATCCTGCTTAACAGGATTTGTTATGGAAAAAAATGTGTCTTAAACACCATCAGTCTTTGTAAATAGCAGCTCTAGTAAGAGAGAAGACAGAGGGTGGAGGCATTGGGATATGGTAATAAAAAAAGCAGACAGGTCTTTTTTTTTTTCTTCTTGATAACTAAAAGCCTATAAGTAAACTCCATGCTTGCTGTCACAGGAAAGGCAATGTGAAGTGGTTAGGTGCGATTTTGCCCAAATTAGGAAAAGCATATTTCTGCATTTACTTTGCCTTCTGTCTCTAATGACACGCAAACAGCAGGAATGCAAATACTAGGCATCAACTTTGTATCTCTGTAATCACACCGTGTTTCTTGTCTTGTTTCGTAAGAGTAACAGCACTTGGTCTCTTGCTAGAAATTCGTACGGGTTCTGCCTTTGTAGGTTGCTCAGTTTCTGAATCAGCAGGACAGCTGAGGCCAGACTTTTTCTCCTTTCTTTGCATCACGGGAGTTAAAAATCACCTCTCTGACATCTCCTTAGTCACCAAGTTATTCCTTTCATGTGAATGAAGCAGAAAACAGAAGTGAAAAAATCTCTTTTTAGAGGTTAGGACTCTCACCTGGGAAGAGCAAAGACACAAGTTCCATCCAGTTTTGCTCACAGAACTGCATACACATTTCACAACTGGATGCAATCTCTAACAGCCCTGCCATATAATCTAAAGCTGTGCTGTCTCATTTGCTGAAGGAAGTGTTACCTGAGAGGTCTGGAGAGAAAGACTGGAACCAGCAACTATAGCAGCAATAAAAAACAATGCTCTTTGTATCTTCAGCTCAATTGTGCTGGCAGTGTGCCTGTGGATCGAGGCCCTGTCTAAAAACTTGACCAGGACTCAGGTTTTCAATCACTGGTCAGGATAGACGATAAATGGCATTATAGGCCTTCCCTTCTCTGTACTAGGCCCATAATTCCCGTTTACCCTCCTCAGGATGAAGTCAGAGGTGAGAAGACTAAAACTATTACTTTTAAAGATGCCTTCTTTGCCCCATCTGGGTGTATTATTTAATCATTGCCTCAGTTTTCCAATCTGTAAAATCAAAATATGTTACTTTTGCACTGGAGTGTCATAAAGATTATTCAATGGTTATAAACCCCTTCTGGAATTGTACAGTGATAAGTATTATTTGTATGCAAGGACCTGAAAGGGATATGCATTGTATAAATTAGAGATACTCTTTCAAGTTTGATTTGTTTATGCATCTGGAGCATATCAGTAAATACAGTTTAGAGAGCAAACATTTGATAACATATTATGGTGCATGAAAAAACAAAAGTACTTATGTATACACAGATATTAAAGGATTAATGAGCATTTTAAATAACAGAGGAAACTTTCTGTTCAGAAATATCAGTATATGACATATATATATATTCATATCCGTATATATATATATATATATATATTTTTTTTTTGCTGCATTATCCTTTCAGCTGACCTTTGTGTGAGGGAAACTTCTGCTGATGTCAAATGACCAGGAGGACATTAACAACTGATATTGGTGCCTGTCGGGTGCTGTTGGGTATGTCTCCCCAGCACCAGGCTGGCTTCCCTCGCTCCTGCCACTGACCTTGCAAACAGCTCCGACAAAGGTCGGAATGGATTCATTGATCAGCCAGGCCAAGCATATGACAGTCTGTGCCTTAATTGAATCCCAAAAGGGGGCAGGCTGGGTTTTTATTACAGAGGCCAGACAATAGCACTCATTAAAAGCTCCACAGACTGTGTGGTTTACTAATTAGTTTATTATACAGACACCTTGACGATGGGCAAAGTTGTCATTTTGCCCTTTATCGCACAGGGGATGTTGTTAAAAGTTTAATCAGCTAACACTGACCAACTTAGCTTGGCAGGCTGTGGACAGTCATTACCGAGGTCACCCCTGCTGTAGCAATTCTGACAGGGTCACAGCATGAATCCCCAATAAAAAGAGCATTACATAAGGTAAGAGTGCACCTGAAAGGGAACCAGGAAAAGAGATGTGCTCAGCGGGGAGTAGGAAACAGATGGACTGTTAGGACAAGTGAAGCCTGCTATGGTTTCTCTTTGCTTACATCGTTTAACATATGCTTTTTGGAAATATGGGGAGCTCTGAGCTATTGTTTTGATATGTTCATTAGAACTGAAGTTAGCCTGAACCAAGTGGTGTGTGAACAGGCATTAAGTATCTCTGGATTCGAGAAAGCGGCCATGATTTCACTAGTTAAGCAATGCTAACACCCAGGTAATGGGCTGATCCGCAGTGTTATGAGAACCTGCACTGGGAAAACTGAAGAGGGAGGTAATGTTTGTTTCCCCCAATGTTGCTTTTCTTTCCAATGTACTATGGGCAATTTTGTAATGTACTGTAATATACTTATCACCTTCAGGTGTGGGCATGCGTTATAGTTTGGAGAAACTTTTTGTAAGGTTACTTTTGCTTAATTGTACTCAGTGGCATGTGGAAGTCCCAGCAGAGTTCAGGGCTCACTAATACTCGGTCTTATACAAACACCTTGTATCAGCTCTGTGTCGGTAGACATGGAGTATAACTAAGTATGTTGGATTAAGGGTGATGTAGAAAACTGAGGCAAAATGACAAAGGCCCTTGATCCTCTCTTCAGAGCTCCATTGACAAAACCATCCTGCAACTTGATCTTTCTTTCTTAAGTAAACTAAGTAAAGAGAAAAATTGCACAACCACGTTGCCTGTGGCAGTCACACTTATGAATCCATTTCAGTCACATCTGAGACAGGATAGAGGCCTCAGTTCTTCTGAGGCGTGTGGAGGTTGGTAGCTGGGCAGAGAAGAGGACCTTTTCTAATGATTCCCTTGAGGGAAAGACAGGGATATCAGCAGTCATCCCCGCTGCTCGCTAGCAGCTGGCTGGCAAATACTCATGTATGCACTGACCAATCAGTCAGCGTGCAGGAAGTACCAGACCAGCCCTGGCACGTGCTCTCTCTTACYGAGCCACAGCCAAAAAGCTCAGGTGGGGACACAGAGTGGATGGAGGGTCTGCAAGAGACCCACCTGGGGTAAGAGCGTGTTTGAGGGCAGGCTAAGGAAACACCATGGTGACACAAGGAGGAAATGGGGAAACATGGTTAGAAGAGGGTCTTAAGAGAGAGATGGAAAGAAAATGAGTTAATTGAGGTTGGTATCGGTAGGATATGGGGCATAATTCTAGATAAAACAAGAGTTTGTTAATTGCTGCACATTGAACAACTCATTTCTTGGGGTATGGAGCAGTGTAACATGAATAGAAAATCACATTCCAGTCCTTGAACAGGATCATGAAAGAAGCAAGGTAGAAATGATCCCATGAGAATCTACTGGGTCTGAGTTTCAGTTTACAAGGACAAGAGTACACCATTATAGCATCTAGAAGCTGCAGCTGTGACTGGGCCTGAATGCATACATTATGGGAACTAGAAGTAAACAAAGATACACAAAATAATGAATCCCAGCCTGCGGGGGTGGCAAAAATATTTATTAGACTGGGAGTGTTTAATAAGTGTGGTTACTTTTTTACCTAAAGAGAATATTAGGATTTATTCTTGGCTCCAAGCAATCTAGGACAGAATAAGCTGGATGTGACTGCATTTTGGCACTGCTACAAAGTACCGTCTGCATTCTCTGTCTGTGATCTGGGTAGGGGCTATCATTTCATACATCATTCACAACCAGCGGTTGCAGTTCCACACTATCAGGTCATATTCTAAGTAAAAACTGAAAAAATAATAAATATACAGGTCATGTTATCCTCTGGGAGCTGAAGCAGTGTATTAGCTGTATCACATCATTTCAGTTCTAATTCTGGCTTTTTTTTTGTACATAGACGTCAGCTGAAGTCCTGGCTTTGGTGAATCGAATGGGGGATTTTGCTGTTGACTGTGGTATAGAATTTTACACAGAATGTCACTGCATATTTTTGAGATATGCTTCCTCCAGCCATATGTCATTTACACTTTCATTACATATGAAATGAAAGTGGAAAGGTAGGAGATAAATTTTCTTGATCATGTTGGGTTTTTCATATTCYAAGTATCCAGTGCATCCATTTTAGTACTTTGCCATCACAGAAGGCTTGAATGGCACAGTCAGGGAATATCATGTCCAATCCAGCATAATTAAAAGACTGTTATGGTCTCCTTCACACACAAAATGCAACCCTGAAACAAGTATCTGTGTCTAGCCATGGCATATGCTATGGTCCTGATTCTTCTGTCACCCTGTGTGGCAATTTTGTCAGATCACTCTGTAGCTTTTTCTGGCCCATAGACCTTGGTTACTTCACAAGGAACCCGAGTCCTAATGTAGAGGAGCTCATATACATCAAAATCTCATGCTGTTCTGGAGCTGAGCTGGAAAGATGGGCCCAGAAGACTGATGTCACCAGCATATTCCCAAACAAAAGTGTAGAGGAATATAGGAAGGTAAAGCACAACCTGGTGTGCTGCAATGTGTACTATTCATTTTCATTTGAACATTAACATAAGGTGCAGTGGCAGCAAATTTATATCTGTCATCATATAAAGATCAATGAGTGTGTACTTACAATATGTCCCGAGCGCCAAATGCTGTGGGGTGTGCAATAAAGGGAATGTGGAGAGGGAGCATGTCACATCGCCTTGCCAGCTCCGCCACTAAACACAACAGATGCACTTCTAGTCACAGCAACATCAACTAAATGCTTAGGATAAGAATAGCAGAAGAATACTGGGCAGACCCTCAACTTGTGTTAATCAGCACAGCTCCATTATCTTTAGTTTTTACTAGCTGAGCTTGGCCCGCGTCTCTCTTTGAAACGTGGATCCAGTGACATTGCTCACACAGGAATCTGGCCAGAGCACATTGCAACACCAGGGCGAGCAATGGGTCATGTACAATGGAGGTACCATTGCTAGTTAACATGTCTTGGTAGTCACCCCAGGAGTCTTCTCACAGTGACAGATTGCTCTGTTACAACCACACAGGCAAACGCTCCATCATTAACTCACTTTAAAAAAAGCTGCCTTAACTGTGAAACTAAAAGACTCCAACTTTTCCTTTTGCTGTAGCTCCCTCAGGCAATGAAGGAATTTGCGATGTGTGTCAATGAGACATTTGAAATCTCACACATTTAAATCGTCCTGACTTCAACAGCATTTTAAATACACTGAAACCAGCAGCATTTCTAAATTCAAACACTCACCAGTTTCCTTCCCACAAGCTTGCTCCTACGAGCCTCAAAGGCAGTAGAAAATGTTATTATGAGAACAAAGCTTCTCTGTAACTGAATTAAATATAAATCCATTAAAAAGAGAGAGAGATAATATAATAATTAATACTTTGTACTACTCTATTACCTTTCTGTTGCAGACTAAAGGTATTAATTCAGCCTTAGCCCACCATTTCTCTTCCCATTTTATATGTAGAAAAATTGAGGCACTAAGGGGCAAGGTGATTTAACTGAAATCATGAGGCAAATCAGTATCAGAGCAGGCATAAAATCCTGAAATTCTGGCTCTCAGTGCTGCATCCACCATTCTTGCACCAACCTTGCTGCAAAGCAAAGATACAAGAGGAAAAGAGGTGCTACCAGCAGCACTATCTGAAAACAGAAATACAAATCACTGCAATGAAAAACAACAGTGAATCCTCAGTCCCCAAATCTCAGCCTCAGAACGATGTACAGCTCMGTGGAAAGAAACCTCAAAGTACCATGGCCATTATTTCAAGCAAACTACCACGTGTATTCAGCAGTTAGCAAGTCATGATACGTTCGCTACATAGTGTGGTATTTTTCAATGTGCATAAAGAAAATCTCATAATTCCATCCTCTAGTTTCACCGTGCAAGTCAGGGAGGAGTTCCCATTAGGCTCAGTGGCATGAGACTGCAATTAAGCAGCGATTAAGAGTCACGCAAGGCAGCCCACTAGAGGGATGAGCAATAGGCAACCAAACTCTTTTGACGTGCTTTAGACATAATGTGTTAGAAAGAGTATCCAGCACCAGAAATTACTGTTCTGACCTCGCACAGTCATAAACCTGGGCCTCACTCAGCCCTGCAGATGGATGGACCTGTTTATCCTCTGGAGGGATTTTACATGGCACCAGCAGGCTGCCCACAATGCAAAATCAGGCCTCTAATGATTGCTTGCGAGAACTCACAGTGACAAAGCATTTCATTAATCGTCCATTCCTAATCAGTCTCTTAATAGATCTATAAATGAATAAATACCCTAAGGAAATTGCTACTTTAGAAAAGGAAGAAATTGGGTACCGCTTTGAATATTGGCAGGCACAAGAGTTGCCTTTTAACTCTGGAATCATTCAACTTTTGTTGGAGTGTTACATAAAAGCTTTTAATTTACCGAGTACCTTTTTGTGAGTCGAGGGGATCATTTGTGACTAATGAAGAGCAGAGAACATTTTAATAATAGTGACAACTGGCTTTGATATTAATATTGTCTCCAAAAAGTCTCTTTTGAAGTCTCTGAGATTAGGAAAACCCTTTATATTTAATCCAACTGTGTTAATAAAATTGCCTTGCCTACATAATGCTCTCTCCAAAGCGAAAGTAATTTCCCCCCATTTAGTTCCCTGTGCTATCCTTTGGATATTTTTATATACATTTTTTCTCAGTTGTCATTTTTCTGTGCATCAACATTTCTAATTTTTTATTAAATAGCTTTCAGAAATCATATTTAAATGAAAACCCAAGTGTAATGCTTTATTTATAACAAAAGAATTTTTTTTTGCAATGCAAAAATGCAGTTTCTTCTCTTGTTTAGGTTCCTTCAATGTTTCTTCGATCTTCTGGAGTCTATTTAGGGATTGAAAAAACAGGTCACCGAATAACAATACTGTTAGGTGAAGATCCCTTCACACCTTTACCTAAGCTAGGAGATTTAGCTGATAGCCAGAGAGAAGTAAATGTAAAATGTTCCTGAAAATGGCATTATCAATTTAAACAAGACATCTTCCCTTGAAGTGCTCTGCCAGTAGGGTTTGACCAGGGACTTGGGACAAAAGCCCAAGTCAATACGAGGCCTATATACTCCTAAGGAGATAGTAGTCACTGTGCTAAAGGACAAACTATTTGCACACCCAGTAGTAGCCTTCATGATTCCTGACCATTTCTCACTTTTGAATACTGCCTTTATTGTTTCCAAGAATATAGATTACAATCCCAGTGTCACAGTTATGTTTTTGTTAAATGTAAGTAATTCCATTCTATGTTCATCCTGAATTTTGTCTCTAAACTCTTCCTCCATGTCCAACCAGAGCTTGTTTCCTCATCTTTTCATGACAAAATGTTGTGCAGTAAGTATCCTTTCACTACATGCCGTGTTTTTCCCAAGAAATAACTGCATTTGAGTGATGTGTATGACATAGGTAGATGCTTTTCCCTGTAGGAGTGCTGAATTGAAGCATTCTTCAGGAAGGTATCAGGTTTTTAGAAATCATGACCAAAAAAAAAAAAGGAAAATATTAATCTTGTGTTCTAGGTCTGCTGTTCYATGAGCAATGCCACATAAATGTTACTTTTATAACAGACACTGATAACATGCTGTCTGTTTTGGTTGACATGGAGAAGGCCGCAGCTGAGAGTAGGTTACTTCTGTTCTAAATTCTGCATCCCTAAAAACTTCATTACATTTCACAAACTTGTTGTTACACTATGTTGTTACATAATGAAATTATTTCTCTCCTGAGAGACAGGTCAATGTTTAGTTTCACTGAAGTAGATCAACTACTAAGGTAGGACAAATGACTGAAATGAGAAAAGTGTTTCGAAAAACTGATGAAAACAATATAATGGACGTAGTTGCTCTTGGGTCTAAATTCTGTCCTCACTTAGTCTTTCATTTCGAAATGAAACACTACCCAATTTGCCCATAGTTTTCAGAGAAGGTTACAAGTTAAAGCAATACACTTGCCTAAGAATCTTGTTGAATCAGGACTGTATATGATGTATTGCAGGACATGAATCATTTGAAGCATAAACCAGAAAAATTTCTTTTTCTTTAGTTTCTTTCCTACTGCCCATGATATATTCCCTCCAGCTCTTCCTTAATTAGAGAAGTTAAGACCAGTAATTCATCTCCAGTTGTTTCCTCCTGCCAGCTGCAGTAGGGGCATTAGCACAGAGAGCTCCAGACGTTCTGCCATGTGCTCTAACTCTATTGAGTGGGTTCCCTTAAGTTCCAAAAATCAATGTTATTGCTCTCAGTACCTTTTTTGAAGACTAGACAACACAGTAACAATCTAATCAGGATACAAACACTGAACAAAACAGGTATCCCATCTTACACAGATCTCTGAAGATTGCCTGTGTCCTTGATACATTACATATGGTCCAGCTGGGTCCCTCGGTCAGAAACAGAAGAGTATGAACTATCTTGTTTTCTTCTTGGGGGAGCCCTCCACGGCACACATTTTGGGTAATTCTGACCAAATCTAAGTGCAGTTTCCTGTTCTGTTCTTAGCTATTTTTAATTACAGGGGAGACTGAAAGTTTTCCACCACCTTTAACCAGAAACTCCAGCAATGTTTTTAAGTTGTGCAATTTTAACACAGAGAGAAGTTTGCTAGTGTGCAAGTAGAGGTAGGCCTACAGCTACTATTTATGGACAAGTGCCTAACAAAGGGAGTATAGGTCTAGACTGCTGACTCAGCTTTCTCTTCCTATATAGCAATGCTGTTGCTAGAGTAAAGATAACCRAGAAGGTTATGAGGGGCCACCGAGGCCCCTGTGATCTGCAGGAGCTAGTGCGCCCATAGAGACTCATTCAGTTCTGCAGCACCTCAAAGTGGGAGGAAGAAAGGACCTTGGTGAGGATTCGTTCAGATGAAGAAACCTTTTATGAGTTTCTATAATGCTTCATCTTGAATGACTATGTGGTAACTAGAGCTGGACGACTGTATAATAAGGCTCACTGGCTCTCTGATAGAAACTTTCATAAAGGAAAAAGTTACTGATGAAAGTGAATGGGATTCTTGTGTGTGTGTGTTTCTTGTGCAGCTTGAGGTTTCATCTGGATTTCAGCGCCTGTAAAATGAGGGACAACAGGGGAGCAGGCCACAAACCTGAACTCCCTGTGCTATCTTCCTGAAAGTGAAGGAAGAGCATCAAAGGGAATGAGAGTGACAGACTCTCTAACTGAAAGGCATTGTATATTCTTGCTTTAGGTCACAGCCATGGTTTGCATCACAGAGCAAAGTCTGTCTAATTTAACATTTATGAACTCCTAGTTTCTAGGGTGCAATCTTAAACATGCATGGAAACTTAGGGTGACAGTGCAGGGTAACAAAGTCATGCTTTTTATTTGGTTTTTACTTTTGGCAAATCTAAAAATTTCCATTTATGCCTGGATGTTGGATGTCTCCTTTATTAGAGATCATTTTTTCCCCTCTTCCTTAACCTCTCTTCTGCTCTGCTTGGGCTGAAAAAGTGAAAGCCCTACCATGCCACCAAGTTCATACCAACATTTTCACATGTATATTTCTTTTGTTCATAAATAAATTAAAACATTACAATGTACACATGAATATAGAGAAACTCTCAGTGGTATATTTATAAATTGTTCACACCAAATGCAAAGGAGACTCTTGCCTAACTGCTCTTTCTAAATTCACGTTAAATTCACTTTTGCATGTGACTCAATAAATAAACAAATGAAAAGAGAAATATATGTAAAATATATTTTAATAGATTGGGAACAATATTGTACGGAATTATAATTACTGTATTTGTAGTACTGAGAAAATCCCTAAGCTAGGTTTTTTCCAAGGTTTTAATTCTACTGATGTTGAAAAGGTGCTTTTAAAATAGTTCTCAAGCTTTTTCATCTTCTTGCTAATTTGATCCTTCAAGTGTGAGGCATGCAATTTGTTATATATATATATTTATATTTGTATCATGTTTACATACTGTAATGTGTGGTCTCAGTTATGACATCAGATGGGCTCACTTGAGTAACCACTCTCATTTGCACTGTGATTGTGAACTGGTAAGCTGTGAACATACTAGACTGGTGTTCCACTATTATGCTCTAGTACTAGATTTCTGCAATAACATATATTATTTGCAATGAAAAATGTCTGGGGGGAGGAGTTCTGCTGTTGTTAGCTATTCATATCTGAACATTATGTAGAGAAGCATAAGAAAATGGTTGTCAGTGGTCTGAGACTCAAGAAGGAGTTGTACAAAAAATGGAAACTATGCGAAGTTACTAAGGATGAGAAAAAAAGAATAGCATAAGCAGGTAAGAACAAAACTGTAGAAAGTACAAAATGAAATGTTATTAGCAAAGAACAGAATGGTTAATAAGAAACCCTTGCATATGTACAACACTAGTAAGAGGAAGATAAGAGAGAGTTTTGGAGGGTTTTTTTTCCCCCATTGGGTATTGGACTAACTAAGACATGATGTTGAGAAGTCCCAGGGGTTTTTGCTCTATTCTTAATTAAAAAAAAAAAGAAAAGATCAGCTATCCAGCACATGGAAACAAGAACTTCATATAAGCAAAGAATAAATTAGAGACCATGTAGACAGACTTGATTTTCTACTATTATTTCAGAAGGGGCTGAAATAGTCCAGAAACATGTTTGGAGAATGGGTGAACAGGAAAATGAGAGGCTGGTTGGCGACCCAGAATGCAGAAAAAGGACAAAAATAGTACCCAATTTTTAAACAGAGGAGAATTGTAGATACAGGAAATTATAGGCTAAATAGATTAGAACTAATACTCAAATAACCCGTCTGTAAGCAAAGGATATAAAAGTGATAAGTAACACCAACATGGATACATCAAGATCAGAGTCTGTCAAACCTATCAAGTTTTCTTCAGCGACAGGGTAACAGGATTCATGGGAAGAAGTGGTAAGGCATCATAAAATTCTGACATAATTTGAAAGTCACTGCCATGAATAAACTAAGAAAATACAGAATGGACAACTACTGTAAGCACATCAAGTTAGAAAACTGAATTCAGAAAGTAGTTATAAATGGGTGACTCTTACACGTAGCAAAGGAGGGAAATCACACATTGGTCTGTCCTGGATTTGACATTATTCATTGTTTTCATTAATGATGGGTGGAATTGAGCCCATTTATTAATTTTTGTGGATTATACCCAGTCAGGAGGAGCTGCAAGTACCTCGGAGGACAGGATTAAAATTCAAAACAGTCTCAGAAAATTAGAACCATAGTCTGGAATAAATAGGAAGCAGCTCAATAAGGCCCAGACAAAGATACTGAGCTTATTGTTTCTTCTTAACCAAACTGATGATTTCTGCACAAATACAAAATGAGGGAGGGCCGCCTACACAGCAGTTTTGCCAAAAAGGATTTTGAGGTTATAAAGAATAATAATCTGTACATAAATCAATAATCTTAACCACTTGTACTAGGATGTGTAAAATGAAGTGTCACATACAAATCATGGGAAGTAATCTTTCAATCTTCTGGTAAAGCCCTCAACTTTCATCTTGTGTTCAGGTTACCACATTTTTAGAAAGTTGTGAACAAAGCAGAGACAGTCCAGAGGAAAGTGACAAAAAATGATCAAAGACCTACAGAAAAATGTCTTATGAACAAAATTTGAGAAGACTGGACTTGTTTAGTCTGAAGATCAGAAGTCCTCAAATTCGGTGATTTCTGTGAAGTGAATGGCAATAYATTTTCAATATGCAGTGAAAGGATAAGAAGGAGCAGGAGGGTGAGGGCAGTTGCATGGAATCCCAGGGTCCCTTTCTGTTTGTGATTTTTTGTCTTTTTTCAGAAGAAGGAGAATATTTCCTCTCCCTTCCTGCCTCACTAATTTGAAATCAAAATTACTCAATAAACGAAATTCCTGGAGCCTAATTCAATATTTAGGCAAATGCTGAATGTAAAATATTGCAATAAATCAGTCCCTTTTCAACTAGAGATTTAAGCGTATGACTAAATTTAAGCCATTCAAGCATGTTAACTACTCAAGTAATTGAAGTTGGGTGCTGCTTGTTACATACACCTGAACTTAATCTGAGTTTACAATAATATATGTGTACTTTGCTTAGTTAATTCCTATATTGCTTCAGAATGTATACATATTTAAATAGAAAATTAATGTAGATGGACTGAGGCCTCAGACTTCTGAATATATACTTTATAGACCTCCACTGCTTCCTCTCTTCCTATGGCCAGCAGGGGGTCTAGAGCTCAAGAATTTGTGTTGTGACCTTATCCTTTGAAAGGTCTTGAGCGCTTCAGCCTCCAGTATTGAAATCATTGGATGCCTGTTGCTGATGCAGCTGAAAACAGGGTCAAGCCTGTAAACAGTAACAGTATTGAAAATTGCTTTTTAAACCATAATTTCCTGACTAACACTGAGGCTTCTTTTAGCAAACCTCTCCTCTAAAATCGTATGTAAGGGATTGTGTATCCACATACCAATTAATACACTGGTGGAAAAGCAGTCAGCTTTGCCCATGTTTTTGGGAGGTGACTTCTGAACACATAATTATTAAATTAGTCGGTAGTCCAGCAGCTGTAGTCAACATACTGTGGTTTGCTTTGATATTACTCAGCAAGTCCTAGATGCAGGGAGCACACTCTGCTTCATGAGGGCTGAAAATTGAGAGGAAGAAAATCATGACACCCTTAACACCACTGTATTTTTACAGTATGCAAGACAGGGACTAAAAGCAGAATTGGGATTTAGGCAGGACCTACCCAGCAGTGAAATGTAGCTGTACCTGGGTTAGCACAGGCTAACTGGCCCAGTGTCTTGGCATAGTGATTTGCCCGTGCTTCGCTCTGTGCTGCCACACCTGGATTGCTACCAGTAGCCCGCCCACCTACAGCTACTTAGGACATGGTTTTTAAATCTATAGCTTTGTAAATCTTATGGTGAATTACAACAAATCCTAAATTACAACAAGATAGGGTCTTATCATCTACCTTGAGGTAAAAGTTTTCTATACTGTAAATATGTATTGCAATGTTGCCTGTGTACTTACCTGCTCTGATTTTCTTTTTAAATATTTTTCTAACAATTGTTCAAAGTATTTTGGTTCTTTATTTCCAACTGAGGACTACTTTTTAAGCAAAAACACACCATGATGCTTTCAAACTAATATAGCGGAAAAGCTGTCTATTGCATAAAAGCAAAGTACGTATTAATTGATTAGTAGAAACCCATCACTATTTGTGAATGTTCCTCACTTAGCAAGTGCTTTTGGTAAGGAAGAACATCAGTTTGGGGGCTTTTTAAAATTAGTTCACCTTTTAAAAAATTCCCATTGACTGGATCTCTGTTTTCTTTTCTGATCCAGTAAAATAGCTAAAGTCCTGTTCTGAATGTCAGTAAATTCAAAAGCTGTTTTGAGTAAGTAGCAGTAGCCTTGCAGAGTGGATTTCCCAAGGTATTCCATAATAGAAACAAACATGCTCTAGCAGTACAATATTAAGACATACAGCATTTCAGCGCTTCCTGYGCTTCCAACAATTAAATTACAGTCTACCCTGCACTGGGCTATGGGAGGAGGAGCAGAATTCTGTTCCCATATGACTCTGTGGAGTGTTAAACCTAGTTATTTTATTAACTATAGGATCTCTTGGGAAAGCCATCTAAAATTATCATATCCTCTCACACACATAATGTAATTAAGGCCCCTATACAAAAAGGTACTTAAGCACATGCTTTACTTTAAGCACAAAGGTAGACCTCTTGATTCAGTCAGGATTACTGCTGGGTTTAAAATTAAGTGCATGCGTAAGTGCTTTGTACTTAGGTTCCTATCAGCAGAATAGCTAGAGAGCTATCAGGAGATAAGTTTTGCCTTGTTATCCAGAATTAAAATGGATGAGCTACAATGCCTCTTCCCCTCAAGTTACTCTTGATACCTACTCAGAACTTACTGCACAATGAAATCTGCAGGATCTCGAGCCTCATCTTAAAGGAAAAATGGAGGGGTTTTTTGTTTTGCTGTGGGCACCACATCTGCATTACCTTATTTGAGGCCTTTGGTTGGGACTTCATTGATTGGAAAGGCAAGATGTTATGTTATTGCAAAGGATTATGTTATATTATATTATATTGCTGACTTTCTTAAATAATTGTCCAAAGTAAATAGCAGTGAGAAAAAGCATGAGAAGAATTGTTTTGGGGAACCACCTTTACACTACATATATTGTTTGAACGAGCATTATATGGTCAGCAACAAGGGAAGCCTCAGTCATCTAACATTGCCAGAATTTTACATCGTTGGCCTGAAGACTGCAAGCAGGATTCTCCCCTCAGCATACTTCTGTGTCTATGGGCAATGATGCAGTGCTGTTCAGAATGAGAGCTTCAGTCATCCCACATAAATAGGTGAGAAAACCTCAAATCAGGACTAAAGATAAGACAGGAGTTAAATAGCTGCTGTAAATTATCTGTTCTGGATTTAAACTGTTCTAGTACGAAGATCAAACACTCTGTAAGGTAATCCTCAACCATGCTACTGTACATATGTGTGTAAAGTATGCACGCCTACACTCTCGTATATACACACGGGCATAGATGTTTTGAACTGGTGAGGCGCTTGTATCTGTGTTGGCAGATGGTTGGCACTTGTTTGGCAGGGTTGTTTTGACAACTTCAAGGCAGTAACTCATCAAATTAAGATAGTCAGTAGGTTTCTTAAAAAATCTTAGAAAGATGATGGTACACTTGCTGAGAAAAGAGAAGAGAGGACAGCAAGGCTTACAGACTACAGCTGCTTCATGCTGAACAGTGGAGGTATGCGGTTCAATCTAACAACAGCTTGTTATTGCTTGATACGTTATGTGACTTTCAAATGCCTTGAAATATCTGTAACGCAGGCATTTCCTTGGATTACAAACAGTTTTAGCAGCTGGAGGGAGCAAGTCCCCCACTGAACAACAACCGTGAGCGTTTGAGGTGTAAGGGAAATATTGCCATCCTCTGGCCATTCCTTACTGGGTACAACAAATTTGCATCCAGTCAAATATCCTGACAGTGGGGAGCCAGAAATGCTGCTGATAATCTTTCACTTTCCCTTTAAAGAAATCTTTGTTCTTGTGCATTGTCAGAATCATACCTTTCACGAGCACTAATCTGAGACAAAAAATGAACTAACACACACATGACTTATCAACTGTTCTTTTTACATCCACCTGCTGCTTCCCCCTTTACACTTGCATTCAGCCCTAAACATATCTTTTCCTCATACTCTCCTTCTGGCTGTCAAATATACGTTATACTTCAACTGATGGAGAAAATCCCTTAAGCCACGCTGCCACATGTTCAATGCAATCAAAGGAGGTTGGCTGTCTTAATCTAGGTGTGTTATATTGTGCGCACCTGGTGTGTGTGTGTGTGCATATGTGTGTGCGTAGATGTCCCATACTGAGGAACCATACATTACTTATCTCTGAGTGGTAGCGCAGAGAAATAAACAGCCATATGGCAAAGGAACTTGGTTTTTTACTGCTTGGTTTTATTTGTTTCAAAATAGTGCAGTGCCACAAATCCAGAATATTAACAATGCTCCATCTGGAAAGAGGAAGGCTTTGCTGCTCTGCCGTCCCTGTGTGTTAGCATTCCCGCACAACCTCGCCTGCCCTCCCCACCTCCCTGCCTCGCACCTCAGGGACTCGCCTTTGCGAAGGAGACCTGCGAGAACTGAGCCTCCTCCTTTTGGCCTTGCCAGGCCCATTAAAAGCTCAGATGCACAAAGCAATATCTCAGATGTATAACAGAAGGAATCACATTGGAGATATAGCTTGACCATTTCCTTACTCCAGGATTTCTCTTCCTATCAAAAGAGAATGGAATCATTTCTCATTCTGCCATCTTTGGTTGAAACAGCTGTTGGAGAAAGTCAGCGAACAGCTTTTAGTTACCAGTATAAATGCAGCTGATTCCTGCTACTATATTTAAAAAGTGCTGATTATTACAGTACACAGTTATCGTTTGTCATTCTTCATATATTGAAATGCACAGATATATACCAGACCTCTAAGTGAGGGTATATGTATAATTTAACATGGTCTGGGTTACCTTTACCTTTACTACGGTTTCTTTCCACTTCACAATAATATTTTGCCTTCTAAATCATTTAATATAAATTACTCTTGACCTATATTTGTAACTGTTATTAACTCTTAGGGCCGCAAGTCATAGTGATGATCAACACCACACTGTGCTCATAACCACACAGTAATATTCTGAGACACAGCCTGTTCTGCAGAGTTTACAGTCTAACCTCCTTGGCATACAATCAAGCTACCATGCAGTAATGACTTACCACTTGTGATAACTAATTATGGGAAAACTTTTATTCAGTAACAAAAATATTTGCTTAATTTTCAATATGAGAGTTTTAAAGTAGCATTTTTCAACTCATATTGTGATAGTCAAAATATGCCAATGGGAACTTGTGAAATTCTGTGTTTGAATCATAAGTCAAGAGAAAAGTAGCAGTATAATTCCCCTTTAAAGGTGAGGTAACACCCAAGAAGTATGATGATTCAGTCAGGAAGCTTATTTGAAGATATAGATTAATATTTGTGAGTAATCAAATTACTGTGCTTAATGGTTATCATTTGTAAGTGAAACAGTGGCAACTGGCTGTGTTACTATGTGACTGGCTCCACATCTGTTGCAAATGCCATGTATAATGTGTAAAAGGAGCTGCAAGAGATTAGCAGTAACATAGTACAGCACACTAATACGAACACTTGCATATGAAAATGCATCTATTTGTATGCTTCATGTAAGGAGCTGAACGCATGACCTAAGTTCAGATCCAGTTCTTCAACATGAAGATCACTATTCTTTTTTTCTTTTTTATTCTTCTGTCTTTATACCTTCTGTCTTCTTTCCCTCAAATGGAAGGATTGCTTTCAGATTGTAACATGGTGTATTTTCAGGATCTTTAGCCCTTTCCCTTCTTCCTCAAGCAACCAGAGGTATGAGGTAGTATTTTAAAAGCTTCTACAACCATGAACAATGCAGTTCTAATTATAAGAGAGTGTCAGACTGTAGTCAATCTCTCAGCAGTTCTAATTGTAAGACATCATCAGATTAAATTAATAAATAATGAAAGTTAATTTAGAAGAAGTTCTGCAAAAAGTGTAAATGACATTTTTACATACAAGTAGAATTTGTAGTTAAACTGAAAAAATGTTATACAATAACTTCATAGTTGCATGTAGAAGTCTGTGAATTCTTTGTTTTGATCTTTTTCCCTAGATGCGTTGACAGTTCATGTAGGCTGTCAAATGGGCATGCAGATTATCCATTTACAAAACTTCCTGTCCTTGGTAACAGATACAAACTTGAACCAAACTTCATGGCAATTCTTCTCTAGACATGGACAACGGCATGTTGTCCTCCACCTCCGTACTGATTCTTCCTGTTCATCTGTCTATATTTTAAGACATATGTATCTTAATTGCACGAAGGGGACTTACAGTTTTTCCCTGATGAAAGCAGACCATTAAAATATGCAAACTGTTGTCCTAAATCCCATATACCTCTCATCCAAATTTAGATGGTTTTCTTTATTCTTGGCTTCCTGTCCTTTCTCAAAATCAACATGTACTGTTTATTCTCTGTATTTATAATGCTATTATGAAAAAAAAAGGTAACAGTAGAGAAGGTACCTCTCTAATTACTGCTTCATTTGGTAATTTCATTGGCTTTTTATAGAATTTCCCCCTTCCAGACAGATTTCTGAAAACAGCTGCTAGAAGAGAAATTTAAGATGTTCAAAAGTGACTAACGATTTTGAGAGTCTGGAATTTCAGCTGTCAAATTTTATTTCCAGAGGATAAGTATTCAGAATTTCTTGGAAGTCAGGCTCCTCTTTATCTGTCTTGTGGCATCTGAGGTCAATATTCACTTCTCAAATTTCTGGCAAAATGGAAAAAAAAACCATATCCCTATTTATAAATCAGTGTTGAACAGGAGCCTTACCTTTGATGCCTCAAAACACATAGTTCACTTACAACAGACACAAGACTATGAGCTGCCAAAATTTCTTAGCTTCAATTTACCCCAGTATTTTCCAGGACCCATATTCACACTATTATAGTCRTCAGCAGCACAGGATATGAGTTTGGAGTTGACCACGGCCTCAAGGGAAGTGTTCAGTGGTTTAATTCCAAAGCATTAAATGAAAGGAATTTGTTTTGTATTTTTCTCCTTAAAAGTGGTGAGAGTAATACTAGTGGAGCAATGGGCAAAAATGCAAGGTATTGCCTCCTCTGATTAGCAATGGACTGAGCCTTGAAAACTATTTGCCTGTTGATTTACTTTTTCTGAATATTGTGCTGTTTGTGGCTGAGTATTTCCAGTGCTAATGAGAGCAAAATGGAATAACCACAAGGAAATAAGGACACATATCTTCATCTCAGTTTTAGCTATCTTGTGTATTCTTAAAGCTCAGCATCTGAAATCATGACAGAGAGGCGCTCTGCTACTGTCGTCGTTGTTGTCACCACCATCACCACAGCAAGATCAAAGTGGTCTTTTAGTTTCTTACAAACAGTTACAGTTCTAACATATTTTACAGAGGGAGTAAAAATGACTCCACTGCCAGCTTTACTTGGCTCTTTCAGTGTCTTCCGTGTTAAAATTGTAAGTAGTGTTTCCTGGATGGATGTTTTTTCAGCAAGTACCTTTAATGCTCCCACAGCTCCCCAATAGCACAACTGCTACACCACACGCTCTGGTTTCATTCTTATCACAGGATGCAACTACTTCCAGAATATGACTTTGAATTTAAGGACTTGGTGAACTCTCTGAAAAATCTTGCCTCTTGTTATGATTGTGAAAAACATTTCAAATATGTGACTGAGTAGGAACCAAAAGGACAAAAAATTGAAGAACATTTTTTACAACTTTACTGCCATAATTTCTTAAACAACTCCATGATTTCCAGGAGATCTAATTTATAGTTGCTGAATACTTTGAACTGGCTATACTGTAAACACCCAGCAATAAAAAATCGTTTATCGTATATACTGATAATTTACTTTAAAGGTGAAGAATACCTAACTGACTCCTTGTAAATTAACTACAAAAGTATCAAGCATTTGCTGGGTCTAAATTAAGGCATAACCCACAGAAAAAAAGCAGAGGATGACAAAACAATTTTTCTTGTTGGATAAGTAGATATTTTTATTATCAGATATTTTCACCCTCAGAGCTTCAAAGCTTCAGTCTAATCATTAGTATGATATCTATTTTGTACAAGGAGAAACGAAAACACAGAGGTGTAAAATCATCCAATAGGTAAATGCCAGAATTGGGAAAATATCCCATGTATTTTAGCTCCAGTCTGGTGTTTTAGTTAGTATATACCACTGTATCCTATGTAGAATATGTTGTTTGAGATTAATGTTATTTAAATTCACACAAGGCTTGCTCCAAAGACTGAGGCCAGTGTGCTTCAGATTACACTGCTAGAGTCCCACTGCATATCACAGATGTAGAATCAATTACGTCAAATTAGAATCTCCTGTACTTTGAAATGAATAGCTTTTCTCATTGTAACTATCTGTAAAATCCGTGGTTTTTACTTATCTTGTTTCCACAACAACAGTGAAAATGAAACAAAGTTCATTTTTACTTCTCTGAAAATAAAAAGTTCTGTATTAGTGCAACAGTGTAATATAATTTGTTCCTCATGAGATTATATTAATCATTGCTATTGGAAAGACGGATTCAATCTTTGCAAGTTTTGAATTCTTGGACATTTTCTTGTGTCCACAGAGTGGCTGAGTATTTTTCAGGATTGGTCTTACATGACAGATTTGAATGCTACCCTTTCAGATACAGTCTTAGTTAAACAGCTTGACTTTCACAAATAATCCTATCGGATTTCTTGGCATCAACCATGTGCATAGGTGTTCGAAGGCTAAGGCTGTTAGCTCTGAACTTTTGCCATCAGCTTTACTGAAGCCAAATATGGCCCAAATATGGTGTAACACAGAAAGAGTTTGGTCTTAAATTGCCAGCAGACAAGAGTTTTAGAAATGCAGTTATAATTCATGAAATTTCTCAGAAAAAAAATAGATTTATTCAACAGAAAATTGAAAAGTAAACAGTAAATTGAAGCAAAAGTAAACTTTTGTACTTAGCTCATTTCTCCCTCCCTGCTTGGAATAATTTTATATTTCTCCCACCTATAGTGAATGCAAATTAATATTAATATCTCTTTTTCTGTAAGTTTTATAAAATGACTTTAATACACATTATGTATCAGTTGCAGATTTTTTTTCTTTCTCTATAATAATCATAGAAGTGTATAGCAGTGACAGCAAATGCTAGCACAGGTGTTAACGTATTTCGTGTGTGTGTGTGCGTGTGCGTGTGTGTCTGTGTGTGTCTGTGTCTGTGTGTTTGTATGTGCGTGCACGTGTAATGTAGTTTGTAATTTAAACCTGACAGGGGGAGCTATTACACTTCAGTAATAATTGTGAGCCTAACTTGCTGAGAATTCAAGCCAGATAGTTTGCTGTACCTCTGAAAAAGTTAAAGAGATGGTAAAATCAAGGCAGATGCCACCAAAATACACTTTTCTTGCCTCATGCAGCATCCCTTCTGCTGTCCTAACTGGAAGCCAGCTCTCTCGGAATGGGGATTCTCATTTGATTTCTAGTCTTGTGGTTGAGCAAAGCTAGAAATGTGCTTTCCTTGTGTTGGTTATATTCACATCCGGCCTGAGAGCAGCAGGTAAAAAATCCATTCTGTATGTTGCCCACTTTATTTCATTTGGGTTAAATAGCTATCAAAAACACCCAGTGTTTGAAACATTAATAGATTTATATACGTGCCAGGATGCAGCTGTATAACGAAAATCAGAAATGAGACTTCATTTGAAGGTATTAGTAGGTAATTTGGTTCTTCCAAGCATTGGGAGAATTTGAACATGCCCTTTTGCCACTTTGCAGTATTCTGATAATAGGTCCTTGAACACGAGTAACTGAGCCAGGCTTTGCAGCTTGGATCATGTTTAACATACATGTCAATTCATGCATGGCTGGATTTTGAACTGCTTACAAAGGTGGAAATCCAGCCCAGCTGCACTGAAGTTGCATATTTTTTTATGACAGTCAGTGAGAGAAAATCACAGAATTCAAGATCAGGCAAATATTGTGATTTAGAACTCAACTCTCTGAACTTTTGTTCTCACTCATATTTTTAACCTCATGGTTTAAAAAGACATTCAAACAGCAGCAGCACCAAAGTGTTTGATAGTTCGCGGGAAGCCTCATTTATATCCCTGGAACAGGATATAACTGCTCACTCCTTCGCTCTGAAAGCATTATAAACAAATCTACTCCGACCCAGATGGGTGAAAAYACTGTGCAAAAAAGAAAATACATGAAGGAGTTGCTCTTTGTTCTTCCTTCCATTGGTCATCTGCAGTCTCTTTTGATTTTCATGAAGTTGTCTTTTACTAGTCAGTCCTTGAAAAATTGCCAGCGATTGATAGCAAATGTGACTGCTCACAAAGAGTATTTTTAGGATGGTTTCTCTTTTTTTGTCTTTAAGTCATACTGTATATGTATCTTATGAGCAGCGTCTGCTTGGAATGGCTATCGAATGATAGCCAGAATCACAGCAAGGCAAATACCAGTTTGTTACCACTTTTCTCCTTCTTCCTCTCCCCACCGTTACTCAGGTTTGCAAAAGCGCCTCTGCCGGAGTCCCACCAGAGGAGTAAGCGGACTGAAGCTGCAAGACCCAGAATTGACCCGCACCCAGCGCACCAGAGAGGCTGTTTGCACAGTGCCTGTGGAGCACGACGTGGACCAACTGTGCGGGGAAGCTCCCCAGCGTGCAGCTTCAGCTGTGCTTTCACAGCCTCTGGGGCTGAGAAAAAATCCTACATCCCGTACGCATCTCACCCGGCAAGAAAATCATGAGGGGGAGCAAACTTTGGGGAAAAATGGGTTCGAGGTCCTTTTTCTTCRCTTTCTCTGTCTTTTTCCTCTGCCTGTCCTTTATGCCAGCAGGACACAAGCCCGCTGCTACCTGAAAACCTTAAGAGGGCTGGCGCTGTTACAGCTGAACTGATGGCTGTAGCGCTGCGGTTGTGCGGCTGCCTGGCTTCTGGTTCGGGGTCCGCCTGTGCCTGCCTGCCCGGGAGCGTGGGAAGGAGTCCCCCGCCACCCGCCTCACGCCGGCACAGTTTGCAAGCGTTCCCTCAAACCCGCAAAACTTACTTTTCTTTCAGAAGGAAGCAGAGATCCTCACCTAATCCCTTGACCACAGGTGCTGGGACTTTAAGAAGAATAACAAATATCACAACAGCCCCAAAGAAAACAGTGAGAGCTGGCATTGCTGCTGCCGGCAATTTGCATTTGTGGACAAAGTTCAGGCAAACTATTGCTTTCCGCCTCATTTTGCATTCAGGGCAGGGTTGGTTTTTGAGTACTTCTGCGGTGGGACTGGAAAAGTTTTCACCGCAGCAGCCAGGACGATAGTGTATTTGATGCAGGCGCCGGCCCGCACGCTTCGCCCCGAGCCCAGTTTGGTGCCCTAAGAGCAAGTTAAGCCGTGGGTTTTTCCCCATCACCACAGTTATGGCTAGTATGTGACAAACACACAAGCAACAAACACGGTGTCAGTGCTGAGTCCGAAATCTGGCTCTGTTTTTGCCTTCAGATGAGACACGTGCGTTTTGGACTGCATGTGCTCCAAGTGCTGCTCGGTTTTCCATCAATTTCGATTTGAAGGGAAGTGAGGCCGGTGACGAGGCTGCTGGGTGGGGGATCGGGAGCATCCGGTGCTCTTCCCAGTGCCGTCACTGCCCCAAGAGGTGAATGTGGGGCGGTTGTTGTATTCCTTGGTCCCCTCTTTCTAGTCCAGTTTTGCTCCTTTAAAACGCAGACTGGAGACCACCGCTGACTCTGAGACAAGGATTTGCCTCTGGATCCCGTGATACCAAACACAGTGAATTGAGGTTTGTGTATGCAGGTCAGGCGTTTGTACAACTACGTAACAAGTATCTATACACAGGTACCCATTTAAAATTGTGAATTCTGAGCTTTATTGACAGATATATTTCTTACTACAGGCCCAGTCACTATTTTCTTCCTTGTGAACAGAACAATAGTGTCCTGGTGCTGTTGTAACTCGTTTGTCCGGGGCCGAGTTTCCTGGGTGCTCTTGATCGTTTAAACGAATTTCTGGCTTAAAATACACAAATTCAGTATTCATTTCCAGTGAAAATGTTCGAATCCGCCCGTGATGTGTGCGTGACCACAAAATGCAAAGATATGGTCACCTGGGAAATTATATAAAACAAGGAGCAAGACTTTAAAAGGGGGATATCAACAGGTGCTGTCATTTAACACAGAGAAATGACAGTTTCTCAAAAAATTCTTTTTTTTTTTTTGCATATTTCATAACCACTTTTCGCGGAGGCAGCGCTCCCTCCTCCCTCCCCCGCCCCCCGGCGGCCCCTTTAAATGGGGGAGGGGCGGCGGCAGCGGCTGCGTCGCCATTTTGCAGCCGGAACGCGAAGCGGTGCCTTCCCTTGCCCTTCCCTCGCTCCCTCCCTCCAGTACCCAAGCTTTTAGCTTTTGACTTTTTTTTTTTTTTAATATATATAAAGGGGGAAAGTCTTTTCTCAGAAGGGAGAAAAGGTACAAAGTCAAGTTTTCGAAAGAGTTGAGGTGACAGAGGAGGTTAAGGCCCCTTGAAAGCTGTTTCTGACTAAATGTTTCCTTTGGTGTCTTGAAGCTGCGATGTTTGCATGGGGTGAAAAAGGAGGAAAAAAAAAWTTACTGCTGAGTTTGTGAGGGGCAGGTACTAAGCCTGAGAGTCAGCTGAAACTGAGAAATAATGAAATGGTGAAAAAAGCACAGTACAAGTTCAAAGAAGGACAATTGTCTATATGTTGCGGAGGGGGGAGGGTGCTACCCTGAATTAGTCTTAAGTCTGGATTATAAGTAAAGAAAAGAAGTACTAGTGAGAATACAGTCCCCTTCTGGAGCAGAATGTGATATACGTTCAGTGCCTTGAGCACTTGGAATTTGAAGAGTTAGGAGTTAGTAAGGCCATAAAAGAGGCAACTGCATCATTGGAAACATGAAGCGATTGCAGTGGAGGGATTGCAGGAGCAGAAAGCTCAGAGGAAGGACAMGTTTTTGCAACTTCCCAGAGGTGCCAGTAAGCATTTTAATACAGAAGCTTTTTTGGTTTGTTTTGTTTTGTTTTTTTTTTTAAAGCAGTTTCTTTGTTAATTTAATTTCTCAATTGAGGCCTTTCTGCTAATAACTTACAAACCAAAGTTTCTTGGCAAGTAATGTCAGTGGTTCAATAGATTTAGCTAATTCTTGTCCTAAACTGTTATGTGCTCCTGCTGCACACTGTGAAATGTGTACTGCAGTCCCCCATGAGATGATTGCATTTCAGTGCTGGTTATAGTGATGATTATCTACATATTAGGGACCTCCATGTATTGTGTTCCAGCATTATGTGATGAAACAAATTTTCTTACATCTTTACCGGTTTGTCAAAAGTACCCCTAATCAAGCTTCTGAGCAACCATGAGAAACCCTAAGCATCCACCATTTTTTAAAGTGGGACCCAAATCTAAAATTGATTACCCTTAGTAGGGAATTTTCGTGCCTTGCAGGAAGGTTAATGATTAGTCTGAGAGAAGCTGGGTGTTTGAGAATCAATAGCGTCTAATTGCCATCCTTAGAAATAAGGAACGTGTGGCTGCTGGAAAAGAGAGCTGCTCTGTAGCACACTTGAGCATCGCTGCCTGATGTATGGAGGTTCAAATGTATGGGACGCAAAAGCAGGGAGTCCTTGATTGATGACAGCTAGGTCAAGTTCATCTGATGGTTCTTGAAGAACTGTTTTTTAACATTCTGACTATTATCTCCTGATTAATGTTAGGCATCAAATTCACAGTTGCTAACTATGACCGTCTGTGCCACATTTTATCTGCACTGTGAGATGCAGAATGTACTATCACTTCCATTCAGATTGTATCAGCAGAAAGTAAGAAATAAACTACTAACTTAACAGGATATGATCATTTTAATGGTTCTTGTGGATGTTCAGGGTGGGGTGTCTAAAAGTTATGTGCCCAAGTTTGAGCAAGTCACCTAAGGTGCCCTTAATAGTCACTGAAATACAATAGATATCTCCAGTGTGTGATTCTTCTGACCTATTTTAGGCACCCTATCTCAGAATAAGATAAATTGCTCTCTGGAGATGCCTGTTCCTCTCTACTGATAATAAAGGAAGAAACTGAGGGTACCTATCTCAGACCTTAGGCAGGTGGTGCCTAAATTAGAGCTGGTGAATCGCACCTTTGCTATCATACAGTAGGTGTGAAGCAGGATTAGTCTCTTCATTTATTTGGGCAGGAGGAAGTAAGGAAACTAAAAATAGGGAATTGATGTGCCTTCATGTACCATGGAAGAGTTCAAATATCATAAAAGAAAAAGGCAAATGGCTTATTTCATTTAGAATTTGATCAAGATTTACAGATCAGCACTGGCTTTGTCAGAAGATGTAGAAAAGTTAGGAGCGGCTGAGTGTGTAACTAAAGGCAAATGTGAAAAAAGGCAGAGTCCCGCCCACAGGCTTCATTTTTCTGTCAGTGCAAGCATCAGTCATGTGAGAAGGGAGTCCCTTATGCTTTCTAATAACTCAAATCGCTGATGATGATAATTGTTTACACTTACCTGATGCTTTCTGTACAAAACTTTGGAAGCTCTTCAAAAATGTGGGTGTTATTGCCCTCAACCTACAGAGGGAAAGAGTTAGGCATAGAATGGTTGTAATTTGTCAGAGATTGTGATAAGTAGTGAAGTTGAAAGCAGAGTTCAAATATTTTACTCCTAGTTTTCTGACCTATATGCTAGCTATTGCTGCTTTGTTTTGTTTTGTTTTTATTTTCTTTTTTCTTCATAGTGATGTTGTGAAATGTACATTATGGACTTGTTCAGAGGGATTTTAAATATCAGATCCTACCTGAAACATAAAACCCCACAAGGAATGTAAGCACTGCTTTCTTAGGAGAAATAATTTCAAACTCTTAAATATGAAATTTGGCAGAACCATGTCTATTGCAAGTCTTGGAAGGGAGCTTTTATTTTGAATGAAATAACAATTATCTGATTGGGGAAGGAGAATTGTTCTGTTGTTTTTAGTTCTCCAGAAATATAAGTATTTTAAAATATGAATTTCTAACTCATTCTATGAAGTTTGAAAGGCTGAGGTCCTAATCAGACACCGGAGACAATGTGTGGGCACTAGTGCTACAGTAAGCACCATTACAGAGCACCAATGACTTTGGTCTCATGTACTGCAGGTTCAGGGATCTGTCAGTGAGCATTTCCACTGCAAGATGGGCAAGGGCATCGGGACAAGGCCTTCCAAAACAGCGGAGTGTGTGTTACCACTATTGGATGCGTGCATCTGACAGTGGTAATACATGGCCTGAGATTTTGCAGAGCTGTTTTGGATGATGAAAAGGCCACTGTGAATGCCTGAATAGATGCCTGTTCAAACAGGGTTTTCATTAAGTCATAAATCATTCCAGTTTTTAGTGCTATTGAAGTCCCAGCTGAGTCACTCTTCAAGCCAATGAGTTGATTGTCCCCAAGTACAGTAGTAGAAACTGCATTTTGTGTTTTGATTCCATGTGGTCTGGAGCACCCTCCCACTCCTGTTGAAATCGTTAAGTATGCTCAACTGTTTTTAGGATTAAGCCTTTTATTTTATTATTTTCAATTTTATTTTTGGCTGGCATTATCTTCATAGAGAGAATTTTTAAAAACATCATGGTTTCCCTTGTGATAGCGAGGAAAACTTCTTTTAAAGAGCTTGATTTTCATTCTAAATTAAACATCAAAATGAGGGGGAAAAAATCATGTTTTTATTTTTTTTAAATAGACAGATGAAAGATTTTGTTATTAATAATTGACATGAAAGCCTTTCGTCTTGAACACTGGTGTATGTAAACCTCAATAAGATCCTAAAAGTGCTTTTGTAGAACAAGAACACTCAAAAAATCTGAATAAAGCTACCTTTTCAAAGAACATGATGAGAAAGGGGAAAACTCTTAGATGTGCAGAGCAACACATTTTACATTCATGCCCTAGTTATTAGGAGGCTTTGAAGTATTCACTGTTATTGAATACAGTGTATACTGTAATTCATTTACTGCCTTCATGTGGAGCTAAAAAGTTCTAGCCAAAGTGCTTTGGTGGGGGGGAGAGCACATGTGGGCATGAGGATTCAGAGGGAAAAAAAAAAAAGGTCCTGACTAAACCTCTTGTAGCCCTTAAAGCTCAGCTATAGAAATTATCATAGCAAAGTTCATGTGAAACTAAAATAACAAACTTTTTTTTTTTTGGGGGGGGGGTGAGGAGGATTTTTTTTATTCAGGTTATCTTAGTTGTGTTTTGCAAAGGGGTAAGAAAATAAAAGTTTATAGTATGAAGCTGGCTGGCTTCCAGAGGAAATTTCTACAGAATAAACAGAATCGTGCTCTAATCTAGTGCAACTCCATTGAAATACAGTGAATCACTGTCAGGGCAATTTTAAGGATAGATTCGGGACCATACCCAGACCATAAGCAAATTTTGCTGGCATCTTATTAAGATACTAAACAGGTGATGCTGTTTAAATCATTTGTTCTCAATTATGTTCTTAGTTCTTTAGGAAGTAGGGGTACTGCACCATCATAGTTGCTTGCTGGAGAAAGCAATAGGATGAAGTGTATTACTGACCCAAACAGTCAACAACCCTGCTTTTATTTCCTGTTGAGTAGACCCTGGTCAGACTCCCCACTGGGAGTTAGTAGACATTAATTGATTAGCTTTCCATTAGATTAACATTATTTGGAATTAGGGTCTACCCTTTTCCGACAGCTTGCTGCCTCAAATCCATTTCCATATTATGTTATAATGTATTCCAACATGATCTGCTTCAAGAGCTGACAACAGTATTTACTGCTCTGTCTCTATTTGTCCCTTTATCTCTACTGAAACTTTCACGCTGCCAGGTGTTACATTGCTTGCCAATACACAGTTGTTGTGTGCATGTGTTTGTGTGGACATACTTTCTGATGTGCTGAGATTATTGTATTTTTTTTTTTTTCTGAGGCCTTGGATAAATGTCATAAGATTAAAAACTCCTGTTGACTTTTGCTTGATTCCAGCTGGTGTCCCCAAGTAAGAACATGTGCAGCCCATAACAAACCCTTTGGATCTACCACAATCAGTATGGCTTCTGTTTTTAATAGTGTTCTCCCCCCCCTCCTCCCCCCAGCTGCTTATGATTAATCTGATACCAGTCTCTACTCCATTGTGAGCAGTTCCTATGGAAATGAGCATAATGGAGCAGCCGTTCAACTTCAGGGGAACTGGAAGTAGCAGTAGACTAACCCACAATAGGCATTTTATTCCTAAACATGGGATAAACATTCAGTAGATTTTTGTTGTTTCTTACCTTCCTGAATACAGTCAGTTTTCTGCTTTCCCTCCTGCAGAGAAAGTATAAAAATCCCCTTCCACCAGATATATTTTGTCTCACAACCAGCGTAGAAGAAATCCAGCGTATTCACTCTGCTTTGTCTCTTTACCCTTGGACAATATGACAGATGGACTGGCTTTGGTTTGTTTTACCAGAACTTCCTATTGCCATGTTCCAGCCCCTCTTGTAGAAACAATAGCAACAAACTGTTCCTTCATTCCTAAGACTGTCCCAAATTATTCAAAAGGTGAGCAAACCACTCAGTTGTATGGTGCAGTAATAGATTATTCCTTTCCAGATTCTTTTACCGATAGTAAAATAGCTTCTTTGTCATTTCCTTAGTTATTCATAGTCATTTTTTTCAGACAGTGCCTCTGACTTTCTGGAAGCCCTAAGGAGGAGAGGAAGGGGAGAAAGGAAGACCCTTCAGCTTTYGTAATTCTTTTCTGGGAAGAGAGGGATATATTTTTCCTTGGCTGTGGCCTCAAACATACTGAGCAAAATGAAACGTGTATTTTAAAAACTGTTTGATTGCCACAGGTAACTGAAACAACCATATTTCTTTTCAAGAGGCTTGTGATTTCTAGACTGCTAAACTTTAAGTATAGGGAGTAACTCATCTCTCTGGAATATGATTATAGGAGCATGTTATCAGGAAAACAAAGGATAGAATACCTTCATTATACCAGGCTCTAACTCTAAAAACTTGACCATTCTTTCATCCTAGATCTTTGGTTCTCAGCTAGCACTAAATTAGTAGGTAAATTAGGAGGAACATCTTTTTGGAGGGGAAAAGAAAAAGCAATCTGCATCAAGTAGAAATGTCTTAAAAAATGATGTAACCTATATTGTGAGGCATCGCACTTTTAGGAAACTAGTTGCAGAAGGCTCCCTTGTAGCCAATGAAGATACGATTTTTCAAAGGGCAATTAAGATTCTTATGTGGGCTGAGTCACCCTTTTGAAGCGTGTGTGTGTCTCTTAACTGTGGAAGAAAACTAAACCAGGGTGATTAGACTTCCATGTCTCCACTATATGTGTTTAAATTTGGTGGTAAGCTGACACTTAAGAGGCTAGAGTTGCTGTCTACAGCAGCAATTTGTAATTTGCTTACCAGATCTTCACATCCCTAGCTGGAGAAGGAACTTGAGCCAGTTACATATATATAAATATAATTCAACACACTTCTAGGACTCTCTTAAGTATAGCTGTTACCAGCATCCCTATTATCAGCCCTAAGTAGCCAGAAGAAAAGGGACTCTCTAGCAGGACCTCAGACAGCCCGAGCTTACAGGGAGTGGTGTCTGCACATTTTCCTTTAAAATGCTCTCTCCCCGCCAAACAACAAAAGCCCACAAAACAGGTTTACGTGAACAGCAAATAGAAAAATAGCTCTTTCTTTTTTAATAAAGATAAATCATTTGGGTAAGACAAAATAAAAAGCATTATAAACAAATCTTCCCCTTCTGCTGATCTTGCAGGCATCTCTTTCCTTTCAGTTTTGGTTTCCACAGATCAGTGTGGTTTTGGTTTGCTTTAAGCTCTACACAGTACTTTAGGTTCCAAGGAAGAGTATTTTCTTTTGCCACTTCAATGGTTCCCTGTTTTTCTCAGCACTCTCAATATTTGCGGTGTTGCTAATTTCTGAGCTCTCTTAATCTCCCAAATATTCTTCTGCTTTCCTCATCCTGGTGACTGGAAGTGTCCCTCCCCTTCAGCGTGCTCAGCTGCTGCCAGAACAGTAGTAACTTCTATTTCTCCAAGAGCTACTGTCTTATCCAATGCTAGAACAAGACAAGTGAGGCAGCCTCTCTACTGCCCAGCCACTCTCCTTGAAAGAAACGTGACATGTCTTTTATACAAACAAGTAAAACAAGTTCCATCCRTCAGAACTCCACTGCCATGAAATCACAAGATTGGCTTAAAAATTATGGAGTTTAAACTACTAAACAAGTGACATCTTTGTTCATCCACTCTTAGGGTCTAACAGTTTCAGAGCTCAACTTGGCAACTACAAAGACTGGAGGTGCGTTGCTAGGGGAAAAAAAGAGTTTGTAGACTTGTATGTTACTGCAAAAGTTGAGTGTTTAAGGAAAAAAAAAGTAGGAAGACTTCAGCAAGAATAAGAATCAACAATCGTATCTGATCATTGTCAAACCCTGTAGCTTAGGGGAGAGGTTGCCATAAGAAGAGAACTTTGGATAGTTGTTTATATCTGGAAGAGGTAACCAACTCTAATGAGTAGGTGGCTATTGCATCTTTTCTTTTGCAGACTGCATGTGCCTTCCAGATGGTAGATATTTTTAGTTCCTATTTTTTGTCTTTATTCCAAAAGAGATTTAAAGATCTCAGAGGAAGCATGTTCATTTTCCATTATGCCAGTTTAAAGCCTCTGATGAAGTTTGAGAGCAGAATTTGGCCCATAAAACATAGTCCTATGTCTCTGATACATATTATACAACCCCCCAGGGAACTTCAATAAATACAGTTATTAACTACTGTAACATTAAAATACGCTGTTTGGCCCTTTAGTTTCTTCTATACTAGGAGGTTTCTGAAAGTTGTTGTTTACATCAGCACTTGCACAAATGGGAAATCAAATCATTAATTTATAAAATGGCATCTGGAAGTCTTAATTTCTGATTGATCTAGTTCCCTCTGGATTTTCCATGTCATCCAGCACCATAGCTTTTGAGCATAATGTAACTTAAGTAGGTTAACATCCCAAGTTTCAGGGCAGATTTCAGAGATGTTTCTGCCCTGCTGAATTCTTAACCACAACGGAAGAATCAAAATGATTCTTTCTTAAATCTCTTCAAGCATATTTAAAAATAAAAATCTATTGGGTAAATCTGAATAGTTCATAGAGATAGCTCTGCTTAGGTTCCCTTTTGCAGACTGACTCCAGATAAACATAAGCTTTTTGCTACCACTGCTAAAGTAACAGGGCCACTAGCTCACAGAAGGGGGTGGAAAAACTTGCCTATGTCAACCCCTTTATTTTTGCACTGAAACATCTAATAACCTTCCATTTCGTGTTTACRCAAGCCCTTTCCTTCTCCTCTCTGATGAGGTAAAGCCACTTTTTTCCAGCTTGTGACTACATCTATATTATATTTTTTAATCTAAACTCTATTCCTGCACTTGAGCATGGGTTATCTGCCATCTGCAGCTGCCCAAACCAGGTGTTAGGCAGAAGACAGCAGGTACCAGCCTCCCACCAAACCAGAAAATGTCACAAGTGCCTCCTAGCTAAGACCTGGAGGCAGTTCTGGACCCTCTGCTCAAGGAAAATAACTTCAAAGCAGAGTAAGTGTTTGCTTTTTTCCACTGAGGGTGAATGCTTGCCTAATGGGCAAGCACTGGAGGCTTAAGCAGGCATCAGCAGTTCAGTGGGCAACTAGCAGTGGAGTAGAGTAGTGGACAGCCTACCCTTGCACCCATCTCTTTGAGAAGCAGTGATGATCTTCCCCCCGGTGCAAAGGAGCTCTGCTGCGCCGTGTCCCATCAGTGGTCAAAGCTGAGCTGCAGGCACTGGTGGGAAGAGCAGAGCTGCTCCTGCAAAACCAGCATCTGCCCTGGGAGGCCAGAGCTGCCTGTGCTGTTTACTGGCAGCTGTCAGAGCCTGGCTGTGGCAGTGCCCTTCTGTCACTTCCTGGAGGGCAAATAGTGGCCTGGGTGGGGGGAAAAAGGGCTGATGGCCATGTTCTGCTGGGGAATGAGCAGTGGAGATGTGCTTGTCCAGCTGACTGCTGCTCTTAGTGTGGAAATGGCAACTACAAGCTGCAAAGGTTAGGGAGCCTTCGAGATTGAATGATGTGGTAGCCCAGATTTTGGAGTTAAATGGTAGGCAAGTTAAGGTGTAAGGATAGACTTTGCCTGTAGAAGAGTCTGAATGAGTGCTTCTTCCCCTCACAAGCATCTCTAAGTCATCTATAAGCCAGAGGGGAGGAAAAGGCACATTGAATGTCTTGCTTGGATGTATTACACCCAGACAGAAGTGTTGCTTTACCAGTGCCCCGATGTAGTAGGAAGCAAGTCATTCTTTGCCTGTAGGTGGAGCCTCCGTTCACCCTTCGGTTAGCCCTTTTCTAAATGCATTTAGATTTAAAGTCCTGTTTCTACAATGTGGCTGACACAAATGGTACACAGTATTCCAGGTGAGATTTTTCGTATTCTCTTGGAAATTCTCTACCCAAAAGCAAATATACTGTGTTACATTTATGGTTCAAAATCATCTTCTGATGAAGCAGTAACCTCTTTTCCCCTCTGACATTTCCAAATATGAGTTTTTTGTGCTTAGTCTTAGATGTGTGACCTGGAACTGTGTACATTACATACCTTTCTGTGACTAAAGTCCTCAAGGACACCTGTGCTGTGTTTGCATTAGCAAGCAGCATCACGCAATAGGAGCAGATCTGTTGGGTGAAAAAGATTGTGCTGAGGACCTTTGTGCTCTGTGCATTTGGGATATGGGGGTAGGAAATAATTCACACTAGCCCTAGTCCGGTCCTGTGAAGTTAATGCCCGTTAATAAGTGGAGTACCTCATTTGCTTGCTGTTCATACGAAGGGAATCCAGTTCACATGTTCCACAATGTGAACCAAAGTGTGATGAATGGGGAGATTCTTTTCAAAGTGCAGTAACTGCTCCAAATGAAATTGCTAATATAGATGCAACCCTACCTCCTGTTTAGTATTTTGATCCTCCTACATATTGATAATACTTTCCAAATTAAATAGTTCTCAGATTTCATTAACAAGCTCCTGTATTGTGTGTCAGGGTATTTAATGAAAGTAAAGGCTGTTGCAAGGATCAGTTAATGAGAAAGTGTTCTCGAACATCCCTCTGGCTTGGCATTTACCCTTGTCAACACACCTTACTGTTGTCTTCTTTTAGCTGATTCCTGTATCATACCAGTTTATAGCTACTAATCATGCAATTCTAATCCCCATCCTCTCCCTTCTAACTAAAAATTTCATGTGTAACACAATCCAGTACTTTACTCAATACCAAACAGATCTGTTGTTTCCCATGTCTAGGAGATCTTATCAAAGAAGAATGTCAAGTTTGTCAATGTTTACCTTTAGCAAACCTGTGCTGCATTTATCTTACTTTCTACTTATATGTCACTATTTTCTTATTTTGTTTTTCTTGTCATTATTCTCTTCTTTCAAAATTTGTTCTGAAGCTCTGTGTACTAGTAAGGTCAGATGAATAACACTCTCCCTGGCTGGCTCCCCAGTCCTTAAATACAGATATAGCACGAGAGTTGCTATTGGTCTGTCTCGCTACCTGAACTTAAATTATTTTCAGAATCCTCAAGAAATGACCTGCTGTTTCATGTGCCTATTGTTTTCATAATACTTGGACAGAGATTAGCTGCTACACTGACATGAATGCATCAAACTCCCGTGGTTTTCTTCTCCTTCTTCAGAGATAGTGCTTACTACGTTCTGCCTTTGACTCYGGGTTTGGTATCATCATTTTTATTAAAAACTGAAGTTTAGTTTATGAAAAATACCTAAATTATTTTCAGTCTCTGCCCTTCTTTGTGCATAGCAGCCTCTTTTTTTTTTTTTTTTTTTTGGCCCGCTTCTGATTTGTATGGGTGAAGAATCATTTGCTGTTTATTTTCATTTCCTTTGCAAAGTCCGTCTGACTCTAGTTGTTCTCACTTTATCCTTATGTGTTCTCAGCTATGAACATAGCTGTCTCTCCTATAAATACCTTCTTCCATTCCTTGAAAGCTTTCTGCTTCCTCCTAGTACACTTTATAATACTGCTACTCATCCTGTTATGCTGGGAGCCTTTCCCTGTAATTTTTCCCTTTGTGTGGAATACAAATTCTGCTTAATTTGTGTGCTTTTTGACCTATATGTGGAGGAAGCTTAGGCTCCCTGTAATTCCTTAACTTTTCAGTCCAACTGATTTTGCTAACTAGTTCATCAAGCTTCTCAGTCTTTTGAAACCAGAAACCTTAGTTACAGATTGGCCTGGGGAGGAGGGGTTGCTTCTTCCATTCAATTTAGGGTTAATCAATTTATTATCGCCCAAGCCCCATGTATCTTCTTAAACTTTCTGTAACTTAAAAAAAACAAAGTATAAATAGCATCACCTGGTGTTAGTTTTAGGGAATTTCTGGATATGCTGCCAAGGATTTCTGGAAACTTCTATAAGTAGTCCTAGTTTATTAAGTTAATGAAGCTCTTACTCCAGCAGGTAGCTTATTTGCTCTGGAGTACAGTAATTCTGTATCTTTTGAGGAAAACTAGCCCTGGAAGTGCAGCAGGCACTCAGAACCAACTTTATCTTTTTCTATTAATCTCTGAAGTCTTTTTGTGACCTAAAAGAGCTAACTTTATTACTGGAATGAATCTGCACAGATACATTCACAGGCAATAAAGATCACAGAATAAGTTGTTCTGCAATTAAGTTTGGTCTGAACAAACTATGTTTGAAATTTTCTTGTGTTTGAGAGCGAAGTGGACCTAATGGGGGGGGGGGAATGTGTAAACCTGTTTAAAAGCTGAAACTATTTCTCTCCTGATCTGATCAGGAAAACAAACAAGTTGGATTCTCAGATACTTGCAGTAGTCTACATGGAAGCATAGAATAAGACTTTTAAAAATTGGTATGTGTACATGATAAACATATTTCATCAGTGTTAGAGACTTACATATTTACACTCATGCAATTAAGAAAGATAATTTATATGTGCTGTTAAAAAAAAAAAAATCTTTTCAAGGCATCCTGACAGAACCCAAGAGACAGTGAAATGCAAAAATCAAGTGCCTAAATCCTGTAGGCATATTCAGAGTTTACAACTTTAATAACTACATGTGGGCCGTGACCTCTGATTTTCAATCTAACCTCAAAGCTGTGCTAACACTCATAGTGAAATGGAGAGAGCATCTGTGCTGCTTGGAATGATGCAATCAGTGTTTTTTGTTGTTCTTGAATTGTTCAAGAAGGCATATTCCAAAAACTGATTGTAACTACAGACTGGCTACAGAGAAGGTAGGAGGGCAGTGGTTTGGTGAAATGCAAACAAGCAGTACTTTATTATTATTTATACTGATTTTTATCTTGTCATTCTTTTATAACATGAAGACAGAGCAAGTTAAAAATATGATGGGAAGTTATTGTGTTGGCAGAGGTATATGTATTTCCTAAAACAAACAATTTAAAGCTCCATTAAACAAACATCTCTCATTCTTGACATAAGATCATGGTGCTGCTATCTGCTTTTTAAAGCCTGATTTACAACAGGAGGTGCAGGGTGGAATAAAGATGTGTGAGAAGCATCTGATTAGGGCAGTTGTAAACATCACCACTGCCAACGAGTTTTTAATCTGTAGGTAATGGACAGAGCTGCTTTGTCTGCGTCTTCTTTCAGCATCATTATTCTTTTCCAACCAGGCTTAACTTAGAAATATAGGTTTGTTGCGTTGTTTTCTTGTGATTAGTACATGAATAACTTTCACCTGCTGCATATTTGCTTTCATCATTTCACAGATAATATTGACGATAATTCTGTACTGCAGGAAGACAGTGTACGTGTTTATATATTCCATGTCTACCTATCTTTCTGTGACCCAACTGATTGGTGATAGTGATATAGTAGCTGAACAGTGGCAGGCATTTATTTGTGGATCTGGAAGAAACCATTTAAAAAATAATCCTGGTTCCCTTCCTAGTGGAAGGAGAGTAAAAGCAGGCTATTATCAGCTCTTCTGTTGGCAGTCTCAGGAAAACGATATCAAGAATTGAAAGGGCAGATTGCTTTAGTAGGGTAGGTTCTTACGGTCAGGGACCAGGCAGCTTAGAAGGTATGGCACATTGGGGCACCATGTTTGTAGATACCTGTATCTCCTGAATCTGTCTTTATTTTTGCCCCTTGGCTGAAATTGCATACCCCAGGAAGGCAGGGCATCCTCTGTGGTCTTGCTGACTTGACTGGAAGACAAAAAGGCTAAGTGCTTCAGAAATGCAGGAATGTAGTAAATAGGGGGTCATAGTTTAAGGGGTTGATCACCTCACCCACTATTCAGTCTGTCAGTTTCTCCAGGTGCTTCTCTAGGCAGGGGAGGGCATGTTTACACTGCAAGTGAAGCCCAGACAGATCCCAAGGTCTGAGGCCTAAACTACTTCCTGTTGACTCTGTTAAAACTATAAATCCAGATTTGAGTGCTCCTTTTGATCTGAGATATTTGGAAAATTGCTGTGCCCTCAAGGGTCAGCCAGTGTAAGTGTCTATAAGCGTTATAAATATACTTAAAGGCTAGGTTTAGCCTTGCTCAGTCTTAGATAGCTTGGATCTTCGGTCATTAAAGCTTTTGAATTCTTTCCAATTCCCTTGCTGTTGCTGCAGGAATCCTGCCCTCAGCAGTAGCTAGCTCCCACTTCACAAGTTGTCAGATGACTGCTCAAGCACCAGGAAATCACAAAATCCCCGTAGAGTTAGACATTATTTATTGTTCATAGGTAGCTTAAAATTAGCCTGCCCACAACTATGCAAAAAAACAATCAGACATTAACACTTTACTAATTACTTAAAAAAAAGGGGGGGGAGGGGATGGGGGAAAGCTGGCAGCAGTCATCAGGAGCTGTCAGTAGTCATTTAAAAAAAGAAATGCAGCATAACCCTGAAATTTCTCCACCCCACCATTGCCATACAACTTCAATAAACTTGGCTTGCTGTTCTCCCAGTGTAACCACCAACCTTCTGAGGGAAGTCTGCTGTGGGCTAGCTGAGGTGCCTGGAGGGGCAGGCGTGGGTACGGGAAGCTGCCCCTATAGTAGAACACTAGCAGGGGTGATCAGATACTTGCAAACTACTTTGAAAACATCCATGTTGGATTTGCTACATGCCATCTGTTTGAATGCAGAGATCTGTAATGTTTCTTTGGGACAGAAAGCATCTGTACAGAGGAGTCCTGATCAGGGTCACAAATGCAATATGAAGAGGGAACTTCTGAGGTGATTCAGAGCATATGGTTAAGTTCCTGCCATGAACCTCCTCCCCCCTCCCTATCTCCATTCATTTACTATAGAGAGGGCTGACAGTTGTCAGCTCACTTGGCTAGGGAACACCATAATTTTACCATAACTTTTTCTGTAATTTTACTATAACTTAAGGGGAAATGCCAGCATATGGAGTCCTGACCTGTTCTTCATGCCACTGAGTCCTGCAACCCCATCACAGAATCTTTGCCCTCCACTTGTGCTGCTATAAATGAGCAAGGGTTTGCAGGGCAAGTTGGATGAATTAACTGATCCAAGTTGAACATTAAAGCTTTAAAAGAACTTTATTAACTAAACTGTAAACAAACATCCAGGATAAAGACAAAGGGAACAGGAATTTCTCAGGCCAACTTTGCCTCCAAAGCTGGAGTATTGTGAAACATAGCCACAGCATCTTAATTTGTTAACACTTAAACCTACAGATGACAAAATGTATTTCTGCCATATTTGTAAATGAATGCTACTGTACAGTACTGTAGAGAAGGCAAGAGATGAAAGTGCCTAGGCAGTGCATGAAACCTTGACTTCTCTCCCCAGATTTCAAAGCATTATTCCTGCTTTATATGTAGTCAGAATCATTTGATCAGCATCAAACTTGCTCAGAATTGCCATGTGAGATAGTTAGGTAAAGATGCAGATATCCCATTCCAGGTTGGATGCTTTCCCTGTAATTACTATGAACTTGAATTCAATATGAGCCATCAGTTTTAAGTCAGCAGTTGCCCATTAAATCATAATGAAGTAACTGGCAACCATTTTTTTCGCCTTATCTGCAAAAATGTGGAGGTACTATCACAGAGTACATATTGGTAAATATTGGCCAATAAGGAAGACTGGTTGTTTGCTGACATTCAAACATGGAAAGCAGGTCTGTTTAATATTCAGAAGTAGAATAAGCAGGTTGATAAAAGGCTCAACATTCAATCTCAAGACAAAATGGCACTTGCTTTTCAAGGGAAACATTGTTTAATCTACATCCCCATACAAGCCAAGGGACCTTCTCTCCCAACTGTTGGGCTCCTTTTAGAAACAAATAAACAAATGGATCTCCCCTTTTTCATGTAATTCAGAAAACTCAAATCAGTAACTATAGATGCACCTAACAAGAATGTTTAAAGTTCATGTCAGCAGTAGATCTTGTTCATGTTGGTCTCCATTCAACTATTAAAGCAGTCTAAAAAAGATGGGTTGCTAAAGAGTGTTGACCTGTGGGGTGTGTGTGTATGTTTGGGGGGGGGGGTGGTTCCTGATTTCTTTCCCCTGAATTTCAGTAGTGGTGCTTTGTTCACCATCACACAAAATATTTTAGATCAAGACTTATTATCTGTTTTGAATTGCTGTAGACTTAGAGTAAGTTATTTAGGCTGCGATGTTATTTTCCTTTTCTCCATTTCCCTTTACATTGTTAGCCAGTCCAATGCTTTGTCTGGTGCTACAATTTCTGGTCCTCTTTTCGTGTTCTAAATCAATGTAATTCAAGGAACAGAACTTCTTCTATCTCTCATTCTAAGATGTCTTGCTGTCAGAAGTTTATATCTGATATTTATCTTCAGAGCACTTGTCTTAATGTGATCCCATTACTTAGAGAGATAATCCAAGCAGTCATTTTCAATTTATTATTATTAGGAAGAAGAGAATTTCAGTAATATTAGTAATTTCAGTCCTAGTTCAGGAGTTCAGTGTGCTAGAAGTTATGCAGCCGTGCTCACCTCAGTCCACTGATTTTAATGTTGCCAAAAAGAGCTCAAATTCATGTAAACAAAAGGATGTTGAATTTTGTCCCTGGGGAATAAAAAACTGAGAAAAGCAATGATTGTGCTTACTTTGTAAGGACTTGCCCAAGATAATTGCTGAAAAAGGTGTAGCTAAGCAGCCAATTTTGTGTTCAAATCTGTGGTCTTCCACTTCATTGCTTTACAGTGTGGATCCCCCCCCGCCAAAAAAAAAAAAAAAGAAAGAAATCGTTACAGTGATGGACTGGGAAAAGAAGATAGGCTTGTATAGATTTACCATTAAAGTAGAAGCAAAAGTCAAGGGAGATGCTTTTCTTTTTTGTGATGTTACCTGCTTAACTCTTTTGGGAAGATGGAGACCTTCTGTCTATTTTATTTTATTTTATTTTATTTTATTGCCACGGAGCTAGTTTAGGATGTAAACAGAGTTGCATTGGCACAGCTGAGTGGATGGGAAAGTAGGGTACAGAGGACAGGAATGAGCAGGCAGGTGTCGGAGTGGGGGGAACGGGCCCGGAGTAACGATGAGTCTCAATATGAGTATGGTCGTTCTCCCTTTATTAGAGCTTACACAAAGTATATATATCGACAAGCAATACGCATGCGCTAGCAATAGTTACATGATTGGTTACAGTTTCTGTCCATACRTATAAAGCGGATACATGATTGGTGCAAGGTTGCTGTCCGCGCTCCATCGACATTTATGGAACCTAGTTCCGTCCAGACTTGTTTACCAGTTTTGTGAATACCTTCTTTTGTAGTGCTCAAGGCCGCTGCAAGGCTTGCTCGGCCGCTGCAAGGCTCGCTCGCCTTGGCCTACATTCCTTCCCTTACCCTGAGAACGGGATTGCTCATCCCAATCAGATCATGCCCTCTCTCGCTTAACCATTCCTCCACAGGCAGGGATCAGTTTATGTCCGTCCAGAAGTAACTCTGTCTCTCATGAAGCCATTCTTCAATCAGTGCATTTTATATCCCCAGCATGTTAAACTAATCTAGCAGTGATTTGAGTGACCAGACTCTCTTTTTTTTGATTACCCCTCTGACACTTTTCAGGGCTAATTTTTCTCTCTCTCATCCCTGTATTGCTTTATTGGATTCTGGAAAGATGTAGAGGAGAATGGGGTAATGACAGTGTCTCCTAATCTTTTCTACTGTCCTCAGAGGAAAAGAGAAACATGATGTGCACTATTTCCTTTAATTTTTAGCTTATTTTTCCCTATTCTACTGAGCATTTTTTAAATCTTAAGAGTAGAACCTTCACTTCTGGTGCAGGTGGTGGGGAGAGGAATCCAGAAGTGTACAAGACAACATATATGGAGAAGTAGATTCTTCACAGTGATTATTTTGCTTCTTTTCTACCACTATATCCTCATGGACTTTGTGAAACTGAGGCCAWTGTTTCTGATTCATTTAAGATTGAGGGGAGGGGAGGATATGTTTTCTTGTTTTTCAAGCCAAATGATGAAGACAAAGTGGAAAGGAAAAATGAGTTCCATTCATAGCTTCTGTGATTCATAGCTTGGACTGAGTATTGTTCTGTTCAGTTAGTTATGTATGTGAGGTTGGAAATCACTGGTTATAATATATGACTTACGCTCCATGTCATGATTTAGACTGCCCCACCATTCTCACCATGTTAGGCATCTGTAGGCCTTTATTTCTAGCACTAATTTGAGAATGAAATGAATGCAGTAACTTCACTCATTCCATATGGCAAAGCTGTGACTTTTTTAAAAGCATCTTTAATTCATTTTTTTTCTCAAAGTGGCCTACTCTGCACATGGTTTGTTTAGAAAACCCTCTGGTCACCTCCTGGAGCTCAGTTCTTAATTTGGTGCAATCAAGGAAAGGTTGTATCATGAATGAGACTGCAGTGGCTTTTGAACAGTCTTGTTGCACAGAGGGATTGTACAACAGTGACACATGTCTTGAAGAGTGACTTCAAGTATGCATTCATTTCTGAATTAACAACCATGTCTGTCCATTAAAAAATTATGACTGATGTGTAATGTTATAACGCAGTGTAGCCTTTTAATGTGTTGTACACACAAGTGCTGCATGATAACTTTTAAGATAGCCAGACATCTTTTTTGCTTTTAGTAAGTTGCTCCAACCTTCTGAAACTACTAACAAAGCAAATAGAATGAGTATATTTTAAATCGGAGCTTAATTATGGCTACCAGCTATCTGTCTAACTTATCTCCCTGGTAGCTTATAAGAAGAATGACTTTTTTTTTTTTTTAATCATAGGGAATATATTTGATTAAAAGTCAGAATATGTAAGACCTTCATTTAAATGTCTTTTTCTGTGCACTGTTAAGAGAAGTGGTGCTGCTTCCAGACATTTAATGCTTATTCATCCGAACATCAGTATATCAACTTGCTAGATTTTCTGGAGTTATTACTTCAAATTCTAAAGATGCTTTAATATGTTTATTTAACTATTATTTTTAATGAAAAGAGGAAAAAGGTTAACTGCTCATGAAGATTAAGTAATAAGTGCTTTCCTTTGGCCTTTTTCTATTCTTTAATCCAATTAAATACCTATAACATGAGCTGTACAGCAAAATAATTCACCTGTACAAACTTCACCCATGCCCTCTGTCATAGCTCGAGATGATCATCATCTGTGTTAATGCACTCTGTAGGGATATTTGCCTTCAGAAGATGTTGTTGAGGTTGTAGAAGTTGAGGCACGTCAGTGCCTCTGAACTCCTTGCCCTTTTGCCTTTTTTCTAATAGTCTCACTTTAAATAGCTTATATCTTAAGGGAGATAAACTGCATAATCTAAAAAGGTATTTTTGATCCCTAACGTTTGAGGACAGAGACCTTATAGAAGAGAACAAGGGCTGCGATAGAAAAAATGTGATAACTCATTCTTTCCCATTCTCACAGATGTCTGAATTTTCTTTGTCAGGCTTATGGGATCAAATCTTTCATTTCTGAGATCTCAGAATCTCCAATTGGATCTTACTGTCAGTGAAGTCTTGTGTATTAGAAGTGGAAGAGGCATCACAGAATCACAGAATTGCTGAGGTTGGAAGGGACCTCTGGAGATCATCTAGTCCAACCCCCCTGCTCAAGCAGGGTCACCTAGAGCACGTCGCACAGGATCGCGTCCAGGCGGGTTTTGAATATCTCCAGAGAAGGAGACTCCACAACCTCTCTGGGCAACCTGTTCCAGTGCGCTGTCACCCTCACAGTGAAAAAGTATTTCCTCATGTTCAGATGGAATTGTCTATGTTTCAGTTTGTGCCCGTTGCCTCGCGTCCTGTCGCTGGGCACCACTGAAAAGAGTCTGGTCCCATCCTCTCGACACTCTGCCTTCAGATACTTGTACACATTGATAAGATCTCCTCTCAGCCTTCTCTTTTCCAAGCTAAACAGGCCCAGCTCTCTCAGCCTTTCCTCATAAGAGAGATGCTCCAGTCCCCTAATCATCTTTGTAGCCCTTC